>NC_136067.1:798732963-799171842 GCF_964261635.1 Lissotriton helveticus
TTAGGGAAATGAAACAAGCACTGCAGCTAATAATTGAATAAATCCTAATTTTACAAACCTAAAATACAAGAAATAGTGATTTTATATTTATTGTTAATGAATTAGATACATGTTTCCATAGGAATGGCGAAAGATGTCAGTTGTATGAACAATATTCTGTTTACTCTTATTACTTTAGCATCAGTAAGTGCTATTCAAGATTCAACTGCCAAGACACAGATTTTTCTATATGAAAATAAAAAACACGATTAACATTAATAGGGAGCAAAAAGTGACTGCCGTTCTATTGTGCTCTCTGTGTTGTGCCATACGTGTTTTAGTTTTGTGGATAAAACGTCAACACTAAAATATACTAGCAACTGCAATATATTTTCAACCATGTAAAATCAGTGCCATATCTCCTTCAATCCTCTGGAAATGTTCTCCCCGTCAAGAGAGCTTATAGACGGGCAGTGGCGTAACACAGGCCCACAGCTCCTGTGTTGCGATGGGGGGGGGGGGCAAGCTCCAGGGGGTACCCTCAGCACAGTACTCTGGCCGGAGAACTTCTGACTGAGTCTGGAGGGGCCCCTCCACGTACCTTGCTGGGGGGCCCTCGCAAATTTTGAGGCACCAGTGCAGCCGGGCACTATTGATGGGGAGATCATGTCAAAGCCTCTTGTAACAGTGCAACAGCTGTTGTGTGCTGCTTCCGTGCCCACCTCCACATCACACCCCTCTATGTTGGAGTGAGAGACTTGCCCAGATGGGTTTGACGGTCCAGCAACTGACTCAATTGTGTGACTGATGTGATGACATCAGTTGTAGGACCAGTACCCAAGTTGTGGCCTCCTGGTTTCCACGTGAGTGCAGAGGGAACTAACAACAACCCTTTCTACCAACTCACAGGGAAATGTGCTTAATGTTAGAAACTGAGCTTTCCAGAGATATCTCCTTGGCTAACAAAGCACCTGGAGATTCCACTAGAGACAAGGGATTATTTGGCGGGGGCAACCCCCAGACCAGTGGGCGTCTGCTCTCTATTAGCATTATTAGTCTTTCCACCTGGGGGGCGGATGGCTTTGTTTACTCTTGGTATGCCCGTGCTCCACTGGAGGGGAGGGACGGACCCACCCACCATGAAGGGAGAAAAGCACATTAAAAAAAGGGTTCTGGGCATCCCACTCTGACATAGGGCCATGCACCTACCCCAAAAAAAGGGAAATACAGTTGTTCTACCTCACAGGATGACACAATTCGATCTGGAGCTACAAAGCCCACTAGACACCAGGGATTGAGGGAGGCCCACTTGGCATTGTGCCATGTCCACACCCCTAATTAGGGTCTTTGCACCCAAACCTAAGGGGATAATGCAGCTTTTCTGCCCATTGTGAGGCAGTGGATTGGGGGATTAGCCCTTAGTCTGACCCTCAGGAGAAAAAACTCACTAGCCAACAGGAAAGTGAAATTAAATAAAAGAAAAATATGTGGGGATGGTGACCCTGACATATGTCCATGTCCTAACACCAAAAAGGGTAAAAAAGACACTCTTAAAGCTTCTCAAGGGCAGATATGGGTTTGCCCCAGCGTATTATCCTCTGGGAGTCTGAAAGACCACCAGACACCAGGGATTTCAAACTGGTACCAAAGCAATCAGAAAACATGAGGGCACCCCCTATGGGAATCTGTGAAATTGGGAAGCCTATGGCAGACAAAAGTTTTTGACAAGTGGGATATGATAGGCAACTCCTGTGTCCAGTACAAGTGGGACAAGGGAGACAGTAAAACGTTCACTTCCCTACAAACGCAACAAGACCTTGCCGACTCAGAACATTTTCGCTACATACAAATACGACACGCCCTGCGCACAGCCATCCCCAGGGGTACCTCCCCCCAGAGTCCTCTTCACTGGAAAGTAGGGTACTAGATGGACACCTCCCTGAAAAGTCTATCTCCTTAATTTACAACAAACTGATAAATAATATGGAGGACCCCTCATACAGCTCCGGCAAAAATGGGTAGCAGACGGGATTGTACTAGACGACAAGGACTGGCAGGAAGCAGTATCATCTCCCAAAGTGGTGGGTATCCCCGCGAGATTACACCTGGTCCAACTCAAAATCCTGCATAGAGTATACATGACTGGACCTAGACTGGTTTTGATGGGAAGTGCGCCAACGGGAGACTGTCGCAGGCGATGTGGCCAGCTGGGCACGTTCCTGCATATAATATGGGAATGCTCACTTATGCAGTATTATTGGAGGGAAATTCATGGAGTGATAGGGACGGTCATGGGAATCCCCCTGCTCCCAGAGGTGCGAAGGTGCTTGCTTAACATGTGGGAACCCACTGACTTGAACACACACCAAACACAATGGGCCACGTTAGGTTTTATAGTTGCTAAGAGGAATATCGCCCAAGCATGGGGGGCAGACGCCCCTCCAACACTAAAGGACTGGAAGACCAACTTGGACTGGAGTATGTTCCGCAAAAAGACTGTCTATGTGGTCCCGGGCCTGCCCTGGGAAGTGGTCCTGGATATGGGGGCCTTGGAACCGCTATGGGGTGACATCTGTGCTCCACCGCTGCAACCAGCCTCTGATGACATGCTCTTGCCTTAAACTATCCCACTGTGTGTATTGTGCTGTATCAATGCCAATTTGTTTGTGCCCAAGTGACTTTTCTAAATGAAGTTGATGTTTATTACTAAAATGAGTTTAAAAGAAAAAAACATGAGGGCAGATTGGAGGTTTGTCCTGATTGGGGGGTTTACCCTTAATTTGCCCCTGGAGTAAGAGGGGATTTTGACTCTTCTATGCATTACTTTCAGATTGCAGACACTGGGCCCATCCATTTTGATCGAGAGAGCAAATCTCCGAGATATAAATGGGTTTCTGTGTAAAAAACATTTGTGAGAACCATGCATGCCCAAACACCCTGTTTTGCTCTGCCAGTCTAGTTCTCAAAAAATTCTTGGTAGGTTTCCCAGATGGACGACTGAGCCACAGTTACCCACATTGCCAAGAAAGTGTTGGTTTTGAGTGGCAAAATTATGTGATCTATCCATGTTGTGTTTTGGGGCCTTTCTTGTTAGGTCCACCCACCCAAGTGGGGCACTGTTTTTTTATATCTCTACATTGTGTTTTCGAGCATTATATGTTGTTGGGACTACTTCAGCCACACTAGTTAGGCACCATATTTATTGGGGTAGGTTGGCATTGCTGGATTGTAGGAGTTTGGAGGATCGCCGCTGCTTCCAGTACTTTCACTCACAGAAATGTGCTGTAAAGGAGTGGTTTAAATTATTTTTGCAAGGCCTTCTGGGTAACATAATATTATAGGATCCAAAAGAGGCACAACATCCTGAACTCCCCCGGGTGTCTGGTGCTCAGAAATGTCAGATTTTTGGTAGTTTTCCCTGAGAGGCAACTGAGCTAGGGCCCAAATCTGCAAGTACCCACTTAGCAAAAATTCACTGATTTTGCTGAGTGAAATGTTTTGTTTCATGGTCGCGTTTTGGAGCATTTTATGCTGTGGGCACAATGCCCAGTCAAAGCAAGTGTTTTACCATTTTCATCTACAGACATATGGGAACATAGATTAGTAGAACATATTATATTACCAACTGGCTTTCAGATAAAAGCCAGTGTGCAAGAAAGAGGAGATTTTGAAAAATTCCCTCTGAATCACATGATGGTATGGGTAACCCAAGTTTAGAGATGTAAAAATAACCACTGTTCCAATGTTTCAAGTTTCTTTCATATCTATTATTCATTGATAGTATTTTACCATATGAATTGCTCTATGGTTGGTGAACAATGAAAAATAATTATGAGCTACAGCCCAGTCACTGGCTCTGGGTATCATGTGTTTTGGGCGAACCTACAAACTTTATTTTTTATATAATTTGTTTCTTTGGGAAAACCTTAAATCCTCTACTCAAATGATCATTTGCTAAATTCAAAATAGTGTCTACTTTTCAGAAATGTATAGCTTTCCAGGGTCACCTATGAGTTTCACACTTGTTTTTACCGTAAACTGCAAGAAGGTTTTAACAACATAAAATAGGAAAAATGGACTACCACTAAGACAAAGGCAAAAATGGTTTGTTCAGTACAATTCCTCTTGTTCCTGAAAGCTGAAAGCTGGGAAAATGGTCACCCTAGCTCAGCAAATCATTTGTTGATACAATTTTTAGAGAAAAAGAACAAACTTTGTTGCACAGCAATTTTTCTCAACCCCCCCCCCAAACAAAAGAAAATACCTACACTTTAGCTTTTTTTGGTTTTCTAAGACAGGGGCCTTCAAACTGTGGGGGGCTTGGATGGGTTCGGGGGGTGGGGGGGGCGCAAAAGCCTCTGAAAGTACATGCAAAGGAAGATGGCCTGGAAGTGCGACAATGTTTATTTGCCACATCTCCAGGCTGTCTTCATGTACTCCAAGCCCTTAAAGTGAGAAGTGAGAACTGTGTTCAGGTCAAAGAGGTTGCTAAAAACATTTAACACAGTCTAAATGTTTTGTGTTTTGACAGTCCTCTAAGTGTATATAAAATGACATCTTAATTGAAAAAAAAAATGCAAGTTAAACTAACCAGTGATAAATGTACTCTTTTAGATTATTAAACCTCAGTTATCAACTACCATCACTGCAGATGTCTGTGAGTGTTAAAGCTCAGCAACACATACTTGAATCCTAGTCGCTGCAGAGGAATAGTGATCATTGTATTTATGGTGAGGGCCACTGGAATTATGCAATTGTGAGGTTGCTGCATTTTTTGCATAGTTATGGATTTCTCGCATTTGCTACATGATCCATCTTCTGCTGCATAATTTGCAGATTTTAACAAAAAAAAGTGTTTCTAGCTCAAACGGTTCAAATGTTGCTTAAGATGCAGCAACACATGTTGCCCCACAGTGAAAGGCCCTTTGCAAAGGTTGACTGGTCACCTTTCTGTTCCTTATTGCTATACGTGGGTGTTAAACTGGCACTTATGAGGGGCGATGTGTGCTAGGAAAGTGTTAACAAGTGTAAAAATCACTTAAATAATGCAGTGATGCTTTCACAAAATATTCAGCATTATGCAGTATAATTCACCTTTGCTTGCAGCATAATTTAGTGAACCATGCTGCCTAATTTGGCCTTCTTCTACTGCATAATTCCAGTGGCCCTCTTTATAGTGCTATGAGGTCCCAGCATGTGGCAGAAAGCACTGTGAATATGTAAGTCATTAATTTTAAATAGTATTTACATAGTCTAAGCTAGGCTGCTGCAAAATGATGACGTGTTTGAGACAAAACAAGACCTTACACAATATAGGGGCATATTTACAAGCCTCTATCGCCACAGGAATATCAGTTTTAGTGATGTTCCGGTGGCGATACAGGATTCACCTTATTCACAAGGCAGCGTTAAGCTACGTAACATGGTCTATTGCTACCTTGTAAATAAGGCACCCTGTCATGCTATACTGAGGATGAAAGGGGCAGGCCATTGATTTTGACGCGTCTCCATATTTACAAGGGTGGCGTAAATATGGGGCAGCGCTAAAATTAATACCAGGGAAAACCTGGTCTCAGCCTAGCCGAAACAAGGTGAAATGCTTTATTTCTCCTCCCGTTTGCGGTTCCTATGTGTTTTGCATTGTGCAGTACACATCGAAATAGCAAAATGCCATTGATTGTTTATGGGCGGTGAAAGGCAGATAGTGGCAGTGTCTGCTCGACCCATTTGTAGCGGTAACAGTGAATGGCAATTAAAAGCACTTTTTGAAAAGAATTGTGAATTTGCACTATCTCCAAGTAGAAACCAGTTGTTTAAACTCACTGAAAGTACTGTTCTTAAATGAATGGTTACTCACGCTTTTAAATAACGCTTTGAGCATCTGGTCTGAGTTTCTTTCCTACCACGGTCCGTCGCGGTGTTTAAGTGCTGATTGAAAGGAGGGCAGGGAAAGGAGGTGAAGCACTTCCGGTCTCTCGGTCTAGGCTGCAGTCAGCGTCTAGTCTGGAGGTGGGAGGACACTACATAACGCGCATGCCTGAACAGACGCGCAGCAGGCGCGCCAAAGGCAAACCTGTCTGTGCCCGTCCACGGCCGTTTGGGGACTGGGGCCAGAACGACTGACCATTTTTTAAATTCTCACACATATACCTCAGAGCAATTACACACAATGTGTCCCCCCATCCCAGATTAATGTAAGCATAGTATACAGATGGGATCCAGTATGCAGAAATGCAGTCACTGTTCCTAAATGACGGCGGGAATAAGGAGAAGGAATTTAAAATGATACTGATTAACTGCATAACCCCCAAGAAGCACAAATATGAGCTTCACGATCGTCTTGTTGATAACCAGCCAGATATTATATTTCTTACTGAAACATGGTTGAATGAGAATTCTGCCCCAGAAATCCTTGAGACTCTACCTCTGAATTATGGTATCGCTAGACTGGATCGTGAAGTGAACAGGGGGGGATAGCTATTATCCATAAGCTATCCGTACAATGCTCCCTAGAATCGGTGACAATCGAAGCCAGCAAGGCAGGTTTTTTACAATCACGGTAGACACTAATTATGTCATGAAAGGTTTCTTAATTTACAGACCACCAGGCCCTATTGCACAGTTGCATCCAGCCTCAGAGAACAAGTAATACAACCGGTACTGCGGTATTCTAAAGTGCTGGTGTAGTGTAGTTCCTATATTCCCAAGAGGCTCTGCGCATTGGAATACTAAATCCTGTAGCTTTGACGTAGGACTGAGGTCGACTGGATCTCTTTCGAATATATTAGACTTAATTGTGAGTGCCAGCAAGCTCAGAGGTCACTAGAAACTTTCTCGAATAAACAAGAAGGGATTAGTTTCTGACAACCGCATAAACATGACAACTTTGTTTCCCCAAGATAAAACGTATCTTCAGAGTCGTGGAAACAATAGATAGATATTTTACTCAGTCAATCATGCAAGCTTCGTTTCAACAGAGGTGCAGAGAAATAGAGAGACGGGCACTTTCAATAAAAGGATTTATTGAACAGTCTTCTTTCTCATGCAAAAGAAATGTACTGCTACTATTTTAATACTGGCTGTAAAGTATAATGCATACAGCAAGAAGAGTATTATCAAATAATACTGTAAAAGCATGGTATGGTTTCTAAGCCATAAAATACATACATGAATAACAAAGGCTAAAAGTACTCAACTGGTGCTTCTAAAATACGCCTACCCCAATGTACCTAACCTAGGTCTAATACGCGGGAAGAGGTAAGTATGGTGCAGCATAGGTTTAGCTTCTTTGCCACGAATTTATCCAAGATTTCTCTTAGGGTCTAATCAGCTCCGTACCTTGGTTTTAGAATGAAGGAGGTCTGGTATCTCTGTCTCCGACTCAATTTCCCAACACCCCACAAGGGGAGCTTGGAAACACTTGAGCTGGATTCTCGGTGAGAGAAAGACAGCCTCTCTGTCAGTGCGTCAGCGGGAGGGTCGGCTTCCTTCGGCACTTGCTGTACCGAGCTGCGTCGGGCAAGTAGATAGTCGAGCTGCTCCGAACCACCATGTGTTTGCTAGGGCAAGTGTAGGCATATTTATACCTTGAAGGTGCCTACTTTATAAAATCGGACATAATAACACCGCCAAAGAACCCCAAGGGAATGTTAGTTCTTTGAAAACTCTATGATTTCCAGGACAAATCACTATTCAAGCAAGGGGATGTCCCTGACTGCTGAAGCCGAGTTTTCCAAGAAAACGTTGTGGCTTTTTGGAACAAGTGGAAGTAGCCGTGCCTGTATTTTGACTGGACAGGTTATGTCTAAATATGGTTATGATGTCTATGCCTATATAAGGGCAATGTGAATTATACCTATATAAACGCATTAATCAGTAAATTACGCTTGGATTCTAAAATGCTAGACAACACCCACTCCACTTTATTATGTTCGAAATGACTAAATTCTAAGCATTTTTTGGCATATCTGAAGCATGAATGGCAGGGCACCTAGACCACTGCAGAAACTGATCGAAGTTTACGAACCTGCCCGAGCGCTCAGATCTGCGGGTGGGGGACTGCTGAGGATCCCCAAGGTGAAGAAAGCTCGTATGGGAGGCAGATCCTTTAGGTATTTAGCGGCAAACCACTGGAATAAACTCCCAGTAGACCTACGCTTGGAACCATTAGAAACGAGGTTTCGAGCTAAATTAAAAACCTACCTCTTTGTCAGATAATGGTCTGCCTGGGAGCTAAATTTCCCTGTTATCCGCCTCCCCCATTGTCAGCGCGGGGACACGCCGGTGTGCGTAACTCAGCGCTTTACAAATGCCCCTATTATTATTATTATTATTATTATGATGTGTAAAAATCCCTCCCAAAATACTTAAATGCATTTGAAGTGGTTGTACACGAAAATGAGCATTTGTGCTGTCCATAATTAAAAGCAATATTTTCATTCAAAGCACTAGTATGACATTTGAAATGCTATCAGAATGAATCATGAAATAACATTTATGAAATGGCTCTTAAATACAGAAGAAAAAGTCAAGACTATTCCATGGCAGAATATATAAAATGTTTAGGTTATGAACAAGGTCAAATATTGTCTATTGGAAGTGTTTTGAAAAATTCTTTTTCTCTAAGAATAGTTCTACTTTAAGCTAGGGGTGGGCAGAACTTGCGTATTTGCGTTACGCAAATCTCTGCTAAATGGTAAAAAATTTCAGCGAACTCGCAGAAATTCCACGAACACACGGAATTGCTTGTTCGCAATGTTTTTTTCCTGTTCACAATCGCTGTTTGCGTGCTCGGGGAAAATTATCTCACAAACACGCATTTTGAGAACGTGAACAAGCAAAAAATTTCCCGAAATCGTGGAGCACAGAATTTTTGCAATTTTGCTTTCTCCGCGGAACGCAAAATTACCCAAATTCCGCAAATTCTGCGAGCAGAACGGAATTTACCGCCCAGGCCTACTTTAAGCAGATTACTTTGTGCCAAAAAATAAATAAATAATTTTGGAAAAAGTCGAATCGCATAAAAATAGAGTTCTGAAGTTAGAAGTTTTGTTTTGAGAAGTGAAGGTTGAATACAGAGTCCCATAGAACGCTGTGTGCTAACTTCAAAAGTAATTCTCATTGTTTGGAGAAAACATCAAATCTTCTAAGCTGGCAAAGTAATCGTCTACCACAGTAGGTGAAAGTTGGACCACTTCATTAGGTAAATCGATTGCACAAAAATGTGAAGCATTAGCAATGTTGGAAAGAGATGGTACCTGTGTGCCTGTCGATCCACGTATCTCACCGTCAGCAGATTGCGTCTGTGAGATCTCAATGAATGTTGTCTTCAGGATTGGTAGCCACTGGGGACAACTCAATGCATGAGCCGGACACAATATAGACTACCCAAAATATCGACACCAAAATATCGACAGACAAAATATCGAATTCCTATCTACAAACAGGTAAGTACCAAAATATCGAGTCCAAAATATCGTTTATATATATATATATATATACATTGTAAAAATATCGAATTTTTAGAAAATAATGTTAAATAAAAAAATTATTAAAATGAAATAGCTAAAATATAATTAAAAATACTTAAATTACCTTAAAATAATTAAATAATTAATTTAACTTATAAAAAAATACAATCATATCTGTTAAAACATATATATATATATATACACATAATATTAATAAAAAATACACAATATTATTACCGTAGGATAGCGTAGGGGTAAAAATTACTATTCCCACTCCTGGAAGTGCAACAGTAGGGAAAGCGTTGGATAGCGTAGGGGCAAAAATTGCTATTCCAACTCCAGAGAGTGCAACAGTAGGGAAAGCGTTGGATAGCGTAGGGGTAAAAATTACTATTCCCACTCCAGTGAGTGCAACAGTAGGAAAAACGTTGGATAGCGTAGGGGTAAAAATTACTATTCCCACTCCAGAGAGTGCAACAGTAGGGAAGGCGTTGGATAGCGTAGGGGTAAAAATTACTATTCCACCTCCAGAGAGTGCAACAGTAGGGAAAGCGTTGGATAGCGTAGGGGTAAAAATTACTATTCCCACTCCAGAGAGTGCAACAGTAGGGAAAGCGTTGGATAGCGTAGGGGTAAAAATTACTATTCCCACTCCAGCGAGTGCAACAGTAGGGAAAGCGTTGGATAGCGTAGGGGTAAAAATTACTATTCCAACTCCAGAGAGTGCAACAGTAGGGAAGGCGTTGGATAGCAATAGGGTAAAAATTACTATTCCCACTCAAGCGAGTGCAACAGTAGGGAAGGCGTTGGATAGCGTAGGGGTAAAAATTACTATTCCCACTCCAGAGAGTGCAACAGTAGAGAAAGCGTTGGATAGCGTAGGGGTAAAAATTACTATTCCAACTCCAGTGACTGCAACAGTAGGGAAAGTGTTGGATAGCGTAGGGGTAAAAATTACTATTCCCACTCCAGCGAGTGCAACAGTAGGGAAAGCGTTGGATAGCGTACGGGTAAAAATTACTATTCCCACTCCAGCGAGTGCAACAGTAGGGAAAGCGTTGGATAGCGTAGGGGTAAAAATTACTATTCCAACTCCAGTGAGTGCAACAGTAGGGAAAGCGTTGGATAGCGTAGGGGGTAAAAATTACTATTCCCACTCCAGCGAGTGCAACAGTAGGGAAAGCGTTTGATAGGGTAGGGGTAAAAATTACTATTCCCACTCCAGTAAGTGCAATAGTAGGGAAAGCGTTGGATAGCGTTGGGGTAAAACCTACTAATCCCACTCCAGAGAGTGCAACAGTAGGGAAAGCGTTGGATAGCATAGGGGTAAAAATTACTATTCCCACTTCAGTGAGTGTAACAGTAAGGAAAGCGTTGGATAGTGTACAGGTAAAAATTACTATTCCCACTCCAGCGAGTGCAACAGTAGGGAAAGCGTTGGATAGCGTAGGGGTACAAATTACTATTCCCACTCCAGTGAGTGCAACAGTAGGGAAACTGTTGGATAGCGTAAGGGTAAAAATTACTATTCCCACTCCAGAGAGGGCAACAGTAGGGAAATCGTTGGATAGCATAGGGGTACATTTTAATATCCCCACTGTAGTTAAAATAAATTAATATAAATCACATAATTAAAAAATAATCAATTAATAAAATGTAATTACCAATTAAGAATTAATTAATTACCAATTAAACATTAATTAACAATTTATTTTAAATAAATACCAATTAATTAAGTAACATGTTTAATTATTTATATTAAATTACTTCCCACACTATTCCTTTATAAACCCACAAACCGCTACTCAAAATAATATATTATTATTCACATAATTATCAATTAATCAATTAATACAAATTAATTAGCAATTAACAATTAATTAATTACCAATTAAAAATTAATTGATAATTTATTTAAAATAAATACCAATACATTAATTAACATGTTTAATTCATTATAATTAAATTACTTCCCACCCTATTCCCCTACAAACCCACAACCCGCTACTAAAAATAACATGATATTATTCACATAATTATCAAAAAATCAAATAATAACAATTAATTACCAATTAAAAATTAATTGACAATATATTCAAAATAAATACCAATTAATTAATTAATTAACATATTTAATTAATTATAATTAAACTACTTCCCACGCTATTCCTCTATAAACCCACAACCCGCTACAGAAAATAAAATAATATTATACACATAATTGTCAATTAAACAATTAATAACAATTAATTATCAATTAACAATTAATTAATTATCAATTAAAAATTAATTAACAATGAATTCAAAATAAATAACAATTAATTAATTAACATATTTAATTATTTATAACTAAATTACTTCCCACCCTATTCCCCTATAAACCCACAACCCGCTACAGAATTAAATTACGCAAAAATTAAATAACATAAAATGAATTACTCACAATAAATTACAAATAAATATACAGTTTTCACACATAAACTAACATATAAAACACTTTAAAAAATTCGATATTATTAAAAAGTCGATATTTTTAATTAACTATATTATGTACTTCGATATTTTGACTGTCTTTTTTTTTTAAATTCGATATTAAAGTACTTACCTTCAAAACGATATTTTGGCTGTCTATATTCTGTCCAGTCGATATTTTGTCCATTCTATATTTTGGACTCGATATTTAGGTGACTCGATATTTTGGATTCGATATTTAGACCGTTTACCGTAAGGGACCACAGTGGTCCAGGTAAACACATGCTAATAGTTTATCTGAAATTAAAAGGGGCGTCTTCGCCGGGCATTTCACGGATGAAACCTTCCTTTTCTGGCAGATTTCACATTCCAAAACATAGTTTCTGGTCTGTTTCCTCATGCATGGCCGCCAGTATCTTTGTTTTAGTAATGACACTGTGGCGGAAACACCTGCATGTACAGAGGCGAGCCCTTCATGTGCTGCTAAGATTAGGCCTAATCTAAGTTCTATGTTTGGAATTACTCTATCCCCCACTCCAGGGATTCGAGCAAAAGGAACATTATTTGCATCAGTTATATATGAGTACTTGAGTGGAAAGCCTTTTAGTAATGTTTTACCACTCTCTTTGTTGGAAGCGGTGACAGCCTGGATTATTTCTATTTTTGTTTTCGAAAGAGTGATTGAGGCTACGGAAGCCGTTTGCACAGCTGCCTTTGCGGCTTCATCAGCCAATGAATTCCCTGCAACGTGAACGCCATCACGCTGATGACTCAGTGTATGGATCACGTGAGTCTTTTGTAGTTCTTTTTGTAACTGAACTACTTGTTCCCAAAGCAACTTATGCTTGATTGTGCCACCTTTTGCATCTTTGAAACCGTTTTGAACCCAGTTCTGCAAGTATTCATTGTAAGATTGAACGCAGTAATACGAATCACACATTATGAGTGTGGGGAATTCGCGATCGATATTTTCAAACGCCATCTTAAATGCCTGTAGTTCAGCTCGCTGAGCTGTAAAGTCTCAAAGAGATTGAGTTTTTGTGACCATAGGTCTGAATTTACCATCGCGCCAGCGGCGATATTTAACAATCGCACACGCAGCACTTGTTTACCCCCAATTGCGGGCTGTGCTGATCTGTCTGTATAAATTATACATTCGTACTGTCATAGAGGCAGAATTTCAGTGGGCAGAGGACATTATTGTTCGTATTGTAGAAATTCTTGTGCTTTCAAATAGGGGTCAAAAAATTATTCAAAGTCTGTTGCAGCAAGAGAGTTAACCAATTGTATCCATCTCGGATGTAAAGCTTTTGCATTCGGAATGCTTGCTTTTGTCACTGCTTCCAAAGCAGGTACAGGAGAACCGACCATTATGCGTTTACCCTGTGTGAGGGCTCTCTCGTTTGCTTCTGCAGTTTGAACCGCTGTCAGAATCTTTTCTAGAGAAGTGAATTTCATTTCAGCTTGTGTGTACAAGTGTGATTTATAAGAAATTAGTACTTTTTCACCTTCATTAAAGGTTAAGTACGTGAATCCGCATCTACCTGGGATGATTCGTATTACAAGATTGCGTACGTTTACGCGTGTCTGTAAATGTGCTGTTGCTAACATGTCTGTTTGCCCTGAATGCAAAATTTCTGTGTGTTTTTTAGTCCAATTAGTTGTTTTAAAATCAGGTTTGATTAATTCGTAGAGAGGTTTAACCCTTTCTGCATCATTTAGAATGTAAGTTCTTCCGAAATTTAGGAAACCTAGAATTGACTGTAAGTTTTTCAGCATTTTTGGAGGTTGTAGCAGCGCACACGTTTCTAAAAAGTTCACTGTCAGGCTTTTGCCTTCACTTGAAAGTTTGTATCCTAAGAATAGGACGTTGAGGTGGACAATTCTTGATTTTTTTTAAGTTGAATTTGTACCCTTCAGATGTGAAACCAAGTATTATGGTTTTCACTCTGTTCAAGTGCCTATCCAAGTCTGTTATCTGTTAGATAGATGTCATCGACATAAGATAATGCCTCATCATCATACGTTTGTAGTAACTCTGTTACTCTGGCTGAAAATAACCCCAGACTATTCTTGAATCCCTCGGGGAGACGACAGAAGTGAGGCTGTGTCCCCATAATTGAGAAAGCGGTCAAGTACCTGCTTTCAGGTGCAATGTTTTGACAGAAGAAACCATTAGAAATATCTAATGTAGTTTTATATTTTTTACGCACATTGTTATTCATTAGTGCTGCACTCTGTGCATTTTGTACTGCAAAGGTTTTGCAACAAGAGATAAATGTCTGTAATCCAAAGCTAGACGATATGTATTGTCTGGTTTGGACACAGGAAACAAAGGATTGTTCAATGACGAGGTGTATGTTTCAATCACCCCTTGATATTCAAGTTGATCTAATATCTCCCTGACCTGTTTTTTAGCTTCTTACTTAACTGGATACTGCCTCTGTGCAGTTGGTTGAGTTTTTAACTTGATTTTATGGTGTGGAGAATCCTCATCCCATCCTACATGATTTTTATATTATGCTGGAGCCTGGGCTACAGCCCATTTTCTGGCATAGGTATATTTTAAGTGAATTGGAATATGATTAGAGAAGGTTGGCATAATGATGTCTTCACCATGTGGGCACTCCTTGACAAATTTTGGTGGCCAGCTAGAAGAATGTCATAACCCTTAGCGAGCCCTCTCCCAAAAGAGTGCTCTTATTTTCCTAGTTATGTCCCCCTACGTCTGGAGCATTAATTCATATAACTTATGGGATACACTGACCCTGGTATCGGCAGCTTCAACTTGAATGTACTCATTCAAGTCCACTGTCTCCAGATGATCCTTCAAGATCTTGCGAGCTATGATGATTTCTGCTGTGCTGTCCAGCATTATCTGGGCCCACTCCCTGTTGTTGAGTTGTGTCCTCAAGATCCTCAGCATGTCTGATTTTTATACCTGCTACCTTCTTTTTGGTGAATTGGGTTTTCTTATTTTTTGGAACGTGTTGATCGTCTTTTGACTTCACGCTTTCTTCCTTGTGTTCTGACCGTCCTCTTCTTTCCAATTTCTGTGGGGCAGTCTGAAAGGTACGAGAGGAACGTGTATCAGTATCTTGATATCTATCAGGTTCTTTCAAATTATCCCTGTTCCTGAGGTTATACCTCTTTTCATAGGGCTCCTTTTTGAGGAGACCTACCTCGGGACTGAGAACGCTTCTCTTTAGAAGTTTATTTAGTATTTTCCCACTTATTTTTAGGAGTAGTGAGAGTGTTTTTAATAAAGACCTTTTCAGGACTTTCTGTTAGTTGGGGTTTGACTGGTTTCCCACCCAAACTGTCTCTACCTAGTTCTTCATAGGATATTTCAATTATTCTTGCCAGTTCATATGGTTGCTCAGTTACATCAATTTCTTTTATTTTTTGGCGGATCGCCAAGGATGCTGCTTCACCTTTAATAATCACTAATATTATAGCTGAGACCTGTTTGAAATCTTTCAGTAATTTCATACCCAGATTTAAAGCAGGCTCTGCCCCGTATTCATTTTGAATCTGTTTCAAGACGTCTGGTTTACCCGCCATAGACAGAACACCATGTGTTTTTGTGTAGATTGCAGCAAAGACTGTACCCCAAGTGTCGTAGTTCTCCAGGTGAGGTGCGATCCCCATTGGTAAACAGATTGTTAAAATCCTGTGTTTCTCATGAGGGGTAGTATCAGGAAATACTGCTCGATTTGATTAATTTTCTGAGCTATCCAGAATGGAATTTGTTCCCTTTTTGAGGCAATTTACCAATGAGTGATTATATAGTCTGTGGTGTGATTTTTTTGTGTTCCCATGGTGCGGGGTTTGTTGTGGAATCCTTATAGGAAATTGGACTGTTAGAGTCCGCATGACATATCGAACCAATTGTCTATGTATTTTGATTAGTTATTTCAGTTGAACTAATAGTTCTGTACCTGTCATTTCTTCAATGTCAGGATGTGGTGTATAGCTGGCTAAAACTGGCCATGTTGCTCCTGGTCTTCCTAGTGAACCGAGCCTGGTAATGTGATTTTGATGTTGTAGGGCGCCTTTAAACCAGAGCTGGTGCTCTTGGTAAGTTAGTAGAATTCCAATGTCCTCGAAAGGAACGTATTCCGTTGGATTATCCTCTACTTTGTGTCACTGGATTTGCTGCAGGGAAGACAATCCATGAATAGAATATCTCTGTCTGCCGATATTCATGTGCCTCTATGACAAAAATTACCCTACCACCTCTCGATGATAGACCATTTGTTATGAGCTTGATAGTGATGGTTTTCCTTAAGTTTTCCGGGATGATCATAGCATCCGGGTCGTTTTGTTTGAAGCCTGTTGTGTCAAACCCTAGTAGGACATTATTGCCTGTCGCAATTCTACCGTTTTTGGTGTCGCTCTCTGGCATTTTGTTGATGGAAAGTTTGCAGAGCAAGTTTCAAGGAAAGAAAGATAAGGTGCACAATATTTTGGAACACTGTATCCTTCAACGTTGAACAAACCAAAAAACTAATACAAAGGATTTTCGTCCTACTTAGTTATGGCGGATATTTTATCCTTTAACCCACACCAGACGTCTATTGGAGTATTTTTGAATGGAAAAAGGGGTCTCTGTGAAAAGCACGACTGAGTTACTCTAGTATCTAGCAGTAAATTAGTGTCTTACTAAACATTGGGCGCCATGTAGTGTATTTCCTATATTCCAATAGGCTCTGCTGTCCCTAACTGCTGAAGCCGAGTTTTCCAAGAAATCGTTGTGGCTTTTTGGAACAAGTGGAAGTAGCCATGCCTGTATTTGAACTGGATGGCCTATGTCTAAATATGGTTATGATGTATATGCCTATATAAGGGCAATGTGAATTATACCTATATAAAGGCATGAATCGGTAAATTATGCTTGTATTCTAAAATGCTACACAACACTGGTGCTAGGAGACATGAACCTACACTTCAACGCTATGGGTAATACCGCAGCGCAAGAGCTCTGTCAGGAACTGGCCGTGTTACAGTTGGTGCTGCAATGCTCCCTCCCGACCCACCAACATGGTCACTTATTAGATCAAATATTTGCCAACTGGGGGAAGCTAATGGTTGAAAGCCCTAACTCAACCGCATGTACAGATCATTCTATGATCCTTTTAGCACTATTATATCCAACACTCCACTCTTAAAGAAGTCAAGTGCAGGGAGACTGCAGAGGTAATGGGCTAGATTCTCAGCAGCCAACTTCAATCACGCCCTTCAGCAGGGCGGACCACCAGGTGGAAATAACATAGAAACTGCCTGTAGCATGCTAGATGAAGTAACTGAGGCACTAGATCGAGCTGCCCCATGGTCCACTAGTGCACCGAGGAGACAGTCAAAATCTGCCCCTTGGTTCAACTAAGAACTTTGGACTGTTAAGTCTTCATGCAAGCATTTGGGAAGAAGATGGAGAGGAGACTTTTCAGAGCATAGGAAGGCCAAATATAAAACTAGTCTCAGACACTACGACTCACTCATAAGGATAACTCGGGCCGCTTACTATTACACTAAAATAGAGCAGGTTAAAAACTCCTCTAGAGAGCTATTTCTTTTAAGGACTTATCATCACTTGCCAGAACCACAGCTCCAAGCAGCGACTCAGTGGAGTCTTGCAACCTGAGAAGACTTTTTTGCAGAGAAGGTAGCAAGGATTTATACCACCTTCCCAGAGGAGGCATGCAATGGGAGGTCGGAGTGGATGGGAGTGTGCATCATGGAGGAGGCACTCTGCCTCTCCAGATTCAACCTCACCTCCTGTGATAATCTCAAAACCACAGCCCTGTGCATTAATTCCGGCTCCCCAAGGGACCCTACGACACCAAAAACTCTGTGGGAGAGCATGGAGATACTAGTCCCCTATATCAGATACCTATGAAACTCTCCTTTAATTCATGGGTGGTCCTACAAAGGTGGAAAGAAGTGGTGGTTATCCCCATAAAAAAAGCCGGTCCTGAGTGCAAGTCAGCTGGAAAACCTATGACCTGTTCTCGCTCTTGCTACATTTTGCTAAAATAGCTGAAAAAGTGGTCAAAACTCAACTGACAATGCACATTAACCATCATAGCCTACTCCACCCTAATTGGGTTTCCGGGCTACGTACTCCACGGAGTCAGCACTGCTTCTCTCTACAGAAACCATACGCAGGCACGTAGACGAAGGGCAGATGGTGGCATTGGTCCTGCTGGACCTCAGCGCCGCATCCGACACCGTCGCCCACTCATTACTCCTACAGCGGAAGGAGAGCTGGATAATCTGGCCTTGAAGTGGCTAAGATCTTTTTTACAGGACAGTAGCTTCCAAGTGTCCCGAAGACCATATTATTCTAAGAGCATTAGGCTGGCTCAAGGGGTCCCCCATGGCACAATACATATCCCTACTCTTTTTAATCTTTATATGGCCCCTCTGGCAGACATCATTGTGAAATACGGCATTAGTGTTGTGTCATAAGCGCATGACATGCTACTAGTGGTGTCTCTATCTCAATCCCATGAGAGACAGCCACCAATCTCTCCACCTGTTCACAGGAGCTGGCAGTTCGGATGTCAAATAACTGTTTAAAGTTAAATGGCAGTAAGACGGAAGTCCTGATCATGGGTAAGGCTCCCTCTATATGGTCATCGTTGTGGTGGCCGCAGACTCTGGGATCCCCCCCCAGAAATCAGGTTAAGAACTTGGGGATGTGGCTGGATTCTAAGCTCTCATTTGATCACCACACCAGGACGGTGGCCGGAAAGTGTTTTCAGAATAATGAAAGGCCTTCAGAAGGTCTTAGATGTGCTCCCCATAGCCGCCAGGAAAACTCTAGTACATGCGTTGGTGACTTCCCGCTTGGACTATGGGAACGCCCTATACCTAGGAGCCAGTGGTAAGAGTGTTCAGAGACTACAATGCATTGTTCTGGTGCTCCCTAAGAGAGCTTCCTCCAAGAATGCCCTAGCTGCCCTACACTGCCTCCCAGTGAGGGAGAGAATCCTCTTTAAGGCCCTGTGTGTTTGTCAACGCATCCTGCAGGGAAATGGACCTAGCTAAGTACATAGTCTAATGTCCCCCTATACTCCAACCAGGGCCCTGCGGTCCCAGGGGACCGGTCAGGTTAAGATCCCAGTGATTAAAAAATATGAGAATGGGTGGTCAATCTTTTTGCTAACTAGCTGCTGAGCACTGGAATGCACTCCCTCCTGCTCTCTGGATGGAACCATCAGAAAACTTCTTCCGGAAAAATCTAAAGACATGCACTTCCAGATATAAATTCACCACTTGGCCTGCTTAGAGTTATTGCTAAAGACAGGGGTGGTTTGGCTGCAGCGCGGGGACACATTAGTGAGTGTAACCAGGCACTTTAAAAGCTCACTTATGTGCAGGAAGGTGTCTCTTCCTGCACATAAACAATAACTTTAAAAAAAACGATGAGTTGCAACTTGTATGTGTGCTGCACAAAGCAATACACATAGAAGGTCGAAAATGCAATTTCAGATTGTTTATGTGAAGGAAGGGACACCTTCCAGCACATTAACAATCCTTCCCCTCAAAACAGGCAGCGTTGCACTAAGGTGCAAGTGTGCCTATGTTGGCACTAGACTGCTAAATTTAGCGCCAGTGCAGGGAAATACACAGGGCTGCACAGTATTTTTGTAAATACGATGCAGCCCTGCATTTCAGAGGTGGCGGATTGTGGCACTAAGCCAACAAGCCTAACCCTAGTTTTCAGTAATAAGTAATTAAACTGAATCTAAGGCAGACATTTTTATAACTGTTTCCATTATTCCAGATCGCAGCAGATAACACCCCTACATTACATCTAAAAAAAATCTTTGTCACCATGATGCTTAAAGCAGAGCCACTGGAATTATTCAGCAGGAAAGGGCCAGGTTATGCATCATGGTTGACTAAATTATGCAGCAAGAAAATGTAAATTATGCAGCACAATGCAGCACATTTTGTGGTTAGAATTACTTCAATATTTTGTCATTTTAACTCATGGTAATGCTGTCAAGGGATATCTTTCACCTCATTAGTACCAGTATAACACCCAAATACAGCTATGAGCAGCAACAAGATTATCTGTCAATCTTTGAAATGGGCCTTCCACTGCTCTGGAACACTTTGCAATGCTTTAAGTAACTTTTGTTCTGTTTGAGCTGGAATAGGTTTTTTTAATCTGCAGATTATGCAGCAAATGATAGAATATGTAGCAAATGTGGTATACTCATAATTATTTGGAAAACCCTACTGCTGCAGAAACTCATGATTCCAGTGGCCATGGCTTTAAGAGACTCAATCAATTAACGCCTGATGAGAAGCTGCTTTCTTCTTCAGCAATCTGCACTACCACCACACCCTTCACTTTCAGGCCGAGGCACCTCAAAGTCAGCATTAATCCTTCAGGGGCAGTTTTTGTGTGAAAGCTGAGTCAATGGGGTGGCAGGTAGAAAACCAGCAGGGTTGCATTCAGATGCAGAACCCTAATCTTCTCAACCCCTGGGGCCTCACAGTAATGGTCAAGGAGAAAGTGGAACGGAGCGAGATTCACGGATGTTGTCAAAGAGATGGATGTGAATAGGGAGCACTGTGTGGGAACTCAGTTTTATGTTTACAAATTGCCAGAGACTGCTTCTTCAGAAAAATACCCAAAGAAAGAGACATTACAAGTGGCCTTTTAAAAAAATTAAAAAGGGCCATTCACTAGTGCAGCAGGTGCTGCTTCTAGGTGCTCAAGTGGCTACTGCTAGTTATAATTATTGAAGCAAATGCAGCAGGACTGGGGCCTAGGGGTGTGAGGGGCCCACTTGGTCACAATTATGACTGTCTGCATTTAAAAAAGGGCGCATGGGAGTTTATTTTCCTTTCTAGTAGTAGGACCAAGGGCTTCCTTGCAAAAAAGGGAAACAACATGTGGAAGCTCTTTTTTTCTGAAAGGTACAGAGAGCCTGTTTAAAGATTGGAGTTATGATCTGGCATGGTGTGAAAGAAGTGAAAGATGAAGAGGAGCAAGCCTGATACTCAGGACTACAGTTATCATGAGGGCAGCAGGTGCAGTTGCATTGGGGTGCAAGAGTGTGAGGGGCTCACAACACCCCAATTATGGGGAGCAATATTTCTGGGACAATGCATATTTTTGTTTGACGAATTTGCTGTTTTACGTCTGTACTTTAGTGTGGTTGATTATTTATAGAAAACGTACTCCTGAAATCATCTCATAAGCCTCACCCCCTGCACGAAACCATGTCCCTCCTGCTCCCCAAATCCATGCCATAAAGTTTTGGAGTGGGGCCCAACCTCAAAACATTTTGATTAGGGGACCTCAGAGCAAAAAATGTATAAAGACCTCTGCTCTAGGGAATTCCATAAACTCTGGTTAGCTCTGAAATACCCAGGATATTGGAAAAACCCCCACCAATTTGGCAATTTGATATATTTTGTGCGAAATCTTTTTAGTGCGAACTACATCACACATCGGGAAATGGCTCCGCAGCAGGTGGGGAAAGCCTTAGCATTCAGGTGGTCATGCAATTGAAATTTAGAACCTTTAAATCATGAACAGTGAACCCAACTTTCAAGGATGTAATAGAAGGTCACATCATAACCAAGGATAAAGCAGTTTGAAACATTTATTTTAGAGTAATTGATAAATCCGAACTTTGGTAATATATTTCAGGGGAGGAAAGTGACTGGCTGGTTGAGAGAGACCCATTTAAACATCCAACTAGAATGGGTGGCTGCAGCCTGCATATGTTTAAGGTCATGCACAATATTTTATACATCTATCAACTCTCTGCGAATATCAGTGAAGACCACAGGCCTGCTATGATGCATTTATACAGTATAGTGGCTGCACAGCAGGGGCATAGCTTCCATTTGTGCAGCAGGTACAGTGCACCGAGGCCCAGAGGGCTGAACACCTACTGAACCCTGGTTATTGCTGTACTTTATAAATCAAACAGAAGCCAGGCGGGGCATTTCCTTCCTTGCACTATGTCCCACTACACACTAGATATGGTACTACTGCCCAGTCAGTCTTTCTAAACAACTATCTCAACATTGTAAGTACCCTCTTAATTCTGATGGGGCAGGTCATAGGGTTTACTGCACCACGTGAAATGTACTGTAGTAATTCTGTGAACTTGAAGCTTTCAACTGCGGACGTCACATATTTCAAGCTAGGTGAAATTTCCAAGAAAAAAGCTACAACAAAATAAGAATGAGAGCCTCTTCCACATATAGGCCTTTTTCCTGGAGTTACTGATAATCCTAGCATCAGAGTGACCTTAAGGTAGAGGTGTGTTGAGTCTCCAGAGTGCCCCTTGCAATGATTGCTTTAATCTGATGAAATGCCCTGTTGGAATACATGGAATTAGACTAGCCCAGAGGACACACTGGCACTGTTACTTTCATCAATGCATACATGTCTTAGATGTAAAGGATTACATATGATGGAGCAATTTCAGCTGGTGAATCAAAGATATAACCGAAGCTTCAGAGTAAGAACATGGTTGTAGCGCCACACACAACACCACTTCAATATTTCTACCCAACATTAGATACGGAATAAAGACCTCTTTAGTTCACTGCCAACCCCTCCTCATAATAAGGATCGTAAGGTATTGAATACGTTGGTTTGATCTCACCTATTTGGAAAACATACTGTTATTAGAACAATTTCTGTAGCTCATTTTCTTATTTAACACTGGTAATCCATAAGAGAGACTTTTAGAAAAAGAGTTACTCTTCTGAAATGTTAAACTTGCAGGGAAAAGCCTACACAACATTTCTGTTATGAAAAAAAATATATCCAAAGTTAAGCTAGCAAAGAAACATTGGGTCTCATTTACAAGCCCCTGCACACCACCAGAACGTAACTTCACATTCAGCAGCATACATAGAAGGAGAAAATCAACTCCATTGATTGTTTATGTGCAGAAAGGAGTCAATTTTTGCACAAAAACAAACTCCCACAATGCAGACACCCTTGCACCATAGTGCAAGGGTACCTGTGTTGGCACATGGCAGTCAATTGAGCACCAGCGCAGGGAACAAGGACAGAAATGCACCGTATCTGATAGATAAGGTGCAGTCGTTCCCTATTCTTTTGCCGTCGGGCAGCACTGCAAGAAGGCTTATGGCTCTGCCCTACAGCAGATATTTTGTAAATGAGGCCAATTGTGTACAGAATTTAAAGGTCCTCATTTACATTTTTTTGCAATAGGGCAGTGCCGCGGTCCTTCCTACAGCACTGACCTACATCAAATGAAAAGAGCAGGAATGCGCATATTTATAAGGTACAACCAATTTCTGTCCTTTTTACCCTCGCTGGTGCTCAAAGGGCTGCCTTGCGCCAACACTGACACCATTGCACCATGGTGCAAGGGTGTCTGCGTAGTAGGGAAGATTGCTTTTGTGCAGGAAGGGGCACCTTCCTGCACAAAAACAATCAATGGCGGTGATTTCCACTTTGTATGTGTGCCACTAAATGAGGAAAATAGAAGAATAAATGAGGAGAAATATGTTATTTCTGCTCATTGCACCTACCTATGTCGCCCCTGGGGAGGTATATACTGTTGACACATTGCCAGCTTTACAACTTGTTGTAAATCTCAAAAAGTGTCAAATACCATGGGTGTTATGTGGTAACACCCACAGTAATGCCCAGGGCACGCCTCCCCTCGTAGTGTGAGGCAATGCAGTGACTTGCACTCTGTTGCCTCACTCCATATCTACAAGACCATGAAAAGCCATTAAGTAGTCTTATAGATATGGATAAACCTTGTGTGCCACCGCAACATCTAAAAAAAGGGTGACATACCCCGAAACTGGTCCCAGGATGCTTGTTTCCGTTCCAGGGAGGACCTGGCTTGACAGTTAAGTCTTGACTGTTCTCATGAGGCACAGGGTCAAGACTGATTTACATATGGCTGGGTTCAAACTGTGATGGTGTAATGGGAAAAAGATCAATGTATTTAACCCACATCGCTTGACGGGGGGAGAATGTTTGAATCATTCAGCATTCCGTCAATTGTTTGTTGCAGTTGCACTTTCCGCCCTAAGTTCGAAGTGTATGCCCAGATGTGTGTCCCTTGCTCACGGTGCCACTGTATGCAAGCTAGCCTAGCTGATGAAGGGTGACATACCCCGAAACCGGTCCCAGGAGGCCTGTTTCTGGTCCAGGGAGGACCTGGCTTGGCAGTTCGGTCTGGACTGTTCCCATGAGGCACAGGGTCAAGACTGATTTGCATATGGCTGGGTCAAAACTGGGGAAGCGTAGTGGGCAAATGAACAATGGCTTTAACCCATATCTCTTGACTGGGCGAGAATGTTCAGCATTTTGTCCATCATTTGTTGCAGTTACACATGTCTTGGGAAATAGCAGGATATAGCGGATGAAAACACGAGACCTTGTAAATGTACCAAATGGAATGAAGATGAATTGTAAACTGAGCTACTTTCTTCAGAAATATTGGCAAAGGTCATCTTCCTTAGAATTGTTTGAGAATTGTTGTTTTAGAGGTGAGTTTCCTCAGTCTTTTTTTGGGTCTGGCATGACAGCTTTATTAGTCTGCTAGATCTCATGTAACGAAGATTGAGGTTCTGTAGCGATCCGAACCCATGTTTTCGGTATCGTAGTACTGACACGATTTTGGTACCAGTGAACCGTAAATGATCCATTGTGTATGTGGCAGTGTTTTCGCTGTGCTACTAGCACGGATACACTGAGAAATAGGGCATTCTGTTGAAAACACACGGCATCCATTTTAGATACGGCGTCCATTTTGTTTCTTGCCCTCACATAGTCAATGGACGAACGTTGACCCCAGCTGAATCACCTTGTTAGGGACACGTAGGCTTTAGTTCAGGAAGGCTGATGCTGCGTGACTTGGCAGAAGCTGCCTCCCTTGCCTGAAGCCAGTCCTGTTATACTGGTTCTCGTGTTCGTTGGCCTGATCACGATGAGGAGGCCGAAGACAGTAGCCGTGCCCGTTTTATGACCCACAAGCATCTCTTATCCTGCTTTTCTATCTTCTACACCTGGCTCTGCTCCTTTCCTTCTGGGCTTTTACTATGGGGAGGAAACATTTTTTACGATGAGGCGGATCGATCTATGAATAGAAAACTGACATGAAGACTTGATCGAATACTGGAAACTTGCAAATAATTATCGTTGGTATATGTTTATTGTTCTGTTTGGGATACCGGGCTAGGCATGGAAGATATTTTAACAATGTTGCCTAAAGTCATTTTCCATGTATATAAGGAGCGACCCACTTTGTACAATTCGAACAGTCTCCTAGAATCTGCCTTTGTGTGGTTCCTGTGACTTCTGTATCCCTGCAGTAAATAAACCTTGGTCTCTGACGGCACCATCGAGAAGCCTGTGTCTCTGTTTATTTGTGCACCGAGACAGGAAGGAACTCAGGGGTCTTTTGGGTGTTGTTTCCCTGACACCTCTGGACTCTAGAAAGTCCAGAACCTCATTATATACATTTTTTTTAAAGCAAGTGGTTTGATATCATTTGTATTCTGGTCATTTCACAGCATAGCATGCAGTGGCCTTAGTATGAGAGGAGCTACTTACTTAGGGCCATATTTATGACCCGGTTTGCATCACTCTTGCACCACGCACAGTGCTGCAAGAGCAACGCAAACCTTAAGTCATATTTTTGAAGACACGCAAACCCACTTTGTGTCGCACCAAGTAGCTGGAGTAACACAACACAGCACACATCACTGCACTACGTTGACCTGTCCTGGGAATGCATTCCATGGGCATTGCGTCAGTATTCCAACACAACTCCCATGGTTTTTGATGCATTCCCAGATTTACATGACCTTGTCGACCTGAGAATGTGCCAAAAAGCTATGCCACCCAAAAGAGGAGTAACAAGGAGAAATATCTATGTTTACTCCTCATTACTTTCTCGTTTTATGCATGCTACATTCTGCAGCATGCATAGATAGAGGAATATGCCTCCCAGGAATGCTTTTGTGCAGGAAGGTGTCCCTTCTCACACAAAAAAACACCTGTATGCAATGTGGTGCAAGGGGTGCTGCATTGTCGCTCAGGTAGCCCATTGTGCGCCATCGCTAGGGAAAAGGTCAGGAATGCATGTTATGCCTTAAATATTGTGCTTTCCTGCCCTTTCCCAATGACACAGTACAGCAAGGTGACTTGCTGCGCTGCAGTGTGCTACTGTTTCATAAATATGCCCCGTAGTTCTTTTTTGTAAATTTTCTTGCTGAGAATGTTCACTAAAAATACAAAAAAAGACCAAGAAAATTGAGTAAGTAGAATGTTCAATAAATAAGATCATATAAAACACAGATGATTCAGTCAAGCTAAAAGTAGTCACAATGCATAAGATTTAAGAAAATATTCATCTTACTTAATACAATACAATATAACTGGTAATGTCATCATGATGCAGTGTTCATTAAAATATACACACTTTTTTAGTTTCCCTTCTTTAATATGTGTCCCTGCTTAAATTATTAGGAATTGTCGATATGACACAGGCTGAATTATGACAAAAAGTTTGTTCAATAAATCAAGAACTTAGATTCTACAGCCAAATAGGTACTGAAGTCCTTATCTTGCTACATTTTATTGTGGCTTTTTCCCCATAACATTTGAACACATTTCTTCCGTATAATACCATGATAGATATTGTTCCAACCACTGATGAAATATCGGACGATTGGTACTTGGTCAATCCCTAGCTACACAAATTTTAGAGGTGACCATTACCACGAAAAGGTAATAACTAATATCTGTGTCTGAAACAGTCTGATTCTCAGTTCGGAGTAAATTCAATTGAAGGTTTAATCTTATTTGCATATTGGTTATTATAATCAGGGCAGTGCTTAATTTGTAACAAAGTAAATGCTAGGGACCTTCTCAGTAGGCCACTGCAGCTTGCTTCTGTCAGCGCTGCCAATGACAATACCAACAAGCCATCACACTCCTACAAGTGTTACAATTCAGACAATGCTAGGCAAACCAAAGCCATAAAAATGGTGTGGGCAGAAGGTTTTATTTATATTTCATGTATATTGAAATAATATACAACTGTTGTTGTGCATCTCAAAATTAGACAGACATCACCACCATGTGACAGCCTATTATAAGTTCTAGTATTGAGAATTAAGTGCACTGGACACCACCGGCTCATATTATGCACTGCTCAGGAAGTCCTCAATCTCCACCCTAAACTCAGATAATAAGGTAGAAGTAGAAAACATGTGCACTCTGTCTGTTTCAATGTTGCCACATCTGAAACATTTTCAGTTTGGTCATCTCCCCCAGTGATGCAATTTCAGTGGGGTATAATAAAGAGAGTATATTGTTTTGAAGTTTTAAACAAATAATCTAGCAGAGAGTGGGACTTAATGCCTGATATCTAGGGATTTTTGAGAATATACTACACGTTCATCAAGTTGTGTTATTTATGCCCTTTTAATTGAGTGTTTTTTAATATTATCATAGTCTAGGTCAGAGAAATGATTTTAATAAGTTATAGGCCATCCCTTGACTAAGAGTGACTTTATTATTGGTATTTCAGTGCAGAGAATCTGACTTAAAACTATTTTCTAAAAAAAGTCTAATCTGAAGATATTTGAAGAAATCTATTTCCCAAAATAAAATTTGTCATACCTTACTGCTCCACATTTTTCTGATCTAGTTTTTGTTGGCGGTAAATCTCTGTGCACTTTACCACTGCAAATCAGTGCTAAAGTGTATGTGCTTACTCTGTGAATCATGGAAATATTGGCGCAATCCAAATGGCCTCAGTTATTTTACTTATAAGTCACTAGTATAAGTGTTACTACATGTGCCAGGGCCTGTAAATCAAGTGCTACAAGTGAGCCTGCACCACTGATTGTTCCACCCACTTAAGTAACCATTCAAACATGTATCAAGCCTCCCATTGCATCCTTTGTGTGCATTTGTACAGTGCCATCTCAAACTGAAAAAACCTTCCTGTTTAACACATGTAAGTCACTCTTCGGTTAGGCCCTAAACAGCCCACAGGGCAGAGTACAATACTATTTTAAGTTTTCTGATAGTGAAAAACTCTTGAATTCATTATTCACTATAGCAAGGCCTACCTTTATCGTAGGATAACTTTGGTGTTGTCTTATTACATTTAATATGAGAATATGAGAAATGAGAACAGGTACTATTTCATGTTTGGTGTTTTCGGAATTCTGATAACAAATCCTTTTTTATAGTTAAAGTTGGATTTTGAATTCCAAAAATGAAAATGCTGCTTTTAGAAAGTTAATAGCAAAAAACAAAGAGTTCCTGTAGGACTTATTTCAAATTATTTAGCAATTTATATAACTGTCAAAAACAATGAACATAATTCAGACAACAGGAGATTGTAAATTCATCTGTGTATTTTTTATATATAATGGCATAAGATATATACACAAAATTATATATCCTATTTGATCAGCATAGGTGAACATCCATATGACAATTCATATACAGCAACTAAGCTTATAGAAAGTTGGCATTGTCCTGCCTTATCCAATTAGTGCATGCAGCCTGTCTCTGGGTAACATGACTAGGTGCAGTTGGTCTTTGTGCATTCCTCCTTGACAGTGACGCCCAATCGAGAGATTAGGTGCATCTGGATGGACCATTACTGGCAGGATTGGAGGTGTGGAAGAAAGCACAGCCCCACTTACACCTGAATTGGCTTAACTCTGCCTTCATAAAAAGGACTGCATACCCCTTGTAGTTAGTCTGAAGCCAGGACAGGGGACGCAGGAAACCTGTGTACTTCAAATGGAAACCTCTAGAAGCTTCATCCAATTCAAAGGAGGCACCAGATATAACTATTGGACCTAAAATACCAACTCTTCGGTACACTTGTTGACTTCTGGAAGACGCTGCCAGGAATAATGACTGCTGTTCTGCTGAAATGACTGCCACTCTGCTGGACTGCTGACCTAAAGTACTGCTCCCCTGCTGTGCTTAACTGCTCCCTTACTGCCCTCTTGCATGGTTAAGAAGTACTAGAAATGTAACGTGTACCGAGGACCACCAGAGTGACTCCAAGGGCTAGTCTCTTGTAACCAGCACCTGGACTCTGTAACTGTGAGTCCTAACCTGCCAAGTGGTGCAAACCCAGTGCTGGACCCTTGGAAGTGGGACTAACAGTGCTCTGCCAGCCCCTCAGTGGACTCAGCAGGACCAACACATCTCTGCTGAACACCGCAATCCTGAGGAGAAATGGCCCATCGCCTTTGCCGCATGGACTTTCTGGTCACAAGGACTTTGCATCTCTGCCATAGCCACAGCCTAATTGGAACAACTGCTGTGCAACGCATTCTCATCACAGGCCCTCTCATCGCAAGCTCCTCGTCAATGGCATCCTCAATGACAATGCAGGACTCTGCAACGCAAGACTCACAGCCTCTCTAGAATAAGCTGGTACACAACGCATCCTTGACTCAGCACTTTGTATCATTAGCCACCTCATCAACAGCCTCCTTAATTACGACGCAAGACCTCACATCGCATCATCGCATCCCCCCGAATAGATGCCGTGCAGCGCATTTCCATCTTGGACCTCCCATTGCCTCAGTTGCCCAACGCATACTAGGCACAGGACCTCGCAATGCTCCACAACCAGGATTTAAGGTATTCTTGTTCACCAGGCCTAACTGGGTCTCTGTAGCCAGCTCACACTCCATTGCAGTTGACCTGAACTTGTGACTTTGTCCTGGTCTGGCACTACCAGATATCCAAAATTGGCACTTTGTACTTTTTGGCTCTATTTTCACTGGCATCTTAAAACCCACATATCTCCTCTTCTACTGCTTGGAGTTTGTGTTGTTTAGGTCTTGTATTTATTAATAAGAGTTATTTTTCATGTGCGGTGTTTTCATGTTATCTATGTTTGAAGATCTGCACAAATAATTTGCACATTGCCTCTAAGTGTTGCCTGACTGCTCTGTGCCAATCTACCAGACAGTTTAGCAAAGGTTATTTTGAGGTTTGCTTGTGACATCGCCCTAATAAGGAGTGTGGTTGGTGCTTGTTGAGGGTTTCACCTCCATTCAACCAGTAACCCAATTTCTAACACCGATCTACAAAAATATCACATATTTTACATAACCCTGATTGTTCTCATATTTGACAATAACTGTTCAGGAGTATTGCAAGAAATAACCACAAATCCCACAATGGACTATAGAAGATGTATTTTTTGATCTCCATTATAGTTTTTTTTTATTTTGTCCATGTATTTATGGAGGCAACTACTATCTTGAATTCCACTTTAAAAAAAATTAACTTTTATCTGTAAAGACATTCTAACTTAGATTACATTTGTTGGTAGCTGGGATCTTATTGGGAGAAGACATTGAACGTACTCCCATATGGTTACATATCTAAAACTGTTGCATCCTTGCAGCATAAACAATAATTTCTAAAATTAGGGCGAGCCCAATCTCCTTTTCCAATAATAATCCTCAGAAACCTGATAGTTCTCTTTGATTTTCTGTGTTCCAACATGTATTAGATACAAACAGCTAATTTCTGAAACCATTTCATGGGAGATTCTAATTAAGTCTGGAGCTCCGCGAGCAGCCAAGTGCGTTAGATAAATGCTGTGATTTTCAGTGCCAGGTGCTTGTCTGCACTGTGCAATCTTCGTAAACGGCACCATGCACAGCGCAAACGGGCGCTGCTTCCTTTCTGCCGCTCGAGTAGATTTATATTTGAGGGGCAGCTTTCTCAATGTGAATGGATGGTTTCTCAACGCGAGCATTCGCGAGCATACGTGACCACTCACAATGAGAAATCTGGCCGCCCGCGTTGAGAAATCTCACAGGGAGGTTGATTTTCCACGCTTGTGCTCGCCTTCTAAATGCTGCCGATCATGAACGAGGAAAAATATCACCTGGGGTGGATTTTCCTCGCTTGAACTGGCCAACTTGATGTTGATGAACGCGAGCAAGGGAAAAAAATCAGTTCTGTGAAGATTAATTTTTCGGAAATCCGCGAGCTCCTTGTAGTGCCGAAAACTCTGCAAACTCAGCAAGTGGAGCAAGCGGAGTGGAGTTCATGAACCAGACTTAATTCTAATGGAATTTGGTGTTTGGACACTGTTAGATCTGGGGGTCTCTAGTTGGCAATGGTATTCACCTTTGTCCAAATAGGGACCCTTACTTCCAAGTCAGGATAAGGGGATTACACTCCTTAATAACCCCTGCTCACCCCCTTGGTAGCATGGCACGAGCAGACAGGCTTATGTCAGAGGCAGTGTGTTAAGCATTTGTGAACATACATTGTAATACAGTGAAAACACTACAGATGGACACAACACAGGTTTTATAAAAATAAGTATTCTTTATATAGACTTAATACAAGACCACAAATGACAAAAATCCACAATACTACACTTAAGATTGCTTAAAAGATGATTAAAGTCTCTTAGTTCAAGTTGCAGTTAAATGCGACAAAGTTCTCAACAAACTACCTGGATGCGTAAGGAAAAGTGAACAAAAGGCTCGCAAAAGGGGAGATGCGTCAGTTCTGTGACTCAGGGGAATGGTTGCGTCCTTCCTCAATGCTTGCGCAGAGTAGGGGACTCGTCGTGAGCCTTGCCGGTGCGGAGGTGATGCGTAGATTCTCAGCTTGTGGGCCTGTTGCGGTGCGCAAGATGGCGCCTTGATGCGATTATCAGGTTGCGATGCGAGAAGATGGCGCCCTTGATGCGGCGATTATATGCCGATGCGATGACGCCATGGCAGCCTTGCAGCAACTCTGTACTTTGGAGCCGCGACAGGCCCTGCGACACGCTGCTCCAGTGATGCGATGGCGACTCTCTCGATGGTGTCACGCTTCTCCGGTGTTGCGACAGCAGGCAGCTTCGATGAACACACGCTTCCAGGGAGAATTGGCAAAGGCTCGCTTTTCTGGCGTTGCGATGATTTCAGCTGCGGCGGCGACAAGCTTCTTCTCGATGAGTTGCGCTTCCAGCTCAGAGTGGCACGCAAGTGTCTGGGGTCAGAGTTCCAAGCAAGGAAATTCAGGAGGGAGCTGGAGGTGAAGTCTTTTGTCCCTGAGACTTCAGCAGGAGGTAAGCACAGTTCAAGCCCTTGGAGAATATTCTGTGGATGAAAGTCCTCACAAAGTTCCTTCTTCTTTCCCTTGGCAATGAAGCAACCACTGCAGGCCAACCCAGCAAACAGCACACTGGCAGAGGGGCAGTCCAAACTCAAACAGCTTCTTTGATTCTTCTCCTTGGTAGAAAGGTTTCTTGCCCAGAAGTGATCTAATTTCTTGGGATCAGGGTCCCAATATTTATACCCCGAAATGCTTTGTTCTCTGAAGGCAGAGAGGCCTCTGCCTAGTCCAAACCAGTTCCTGAGCACTTTGTTCACATGACTCTCTTCTTCCTTTCACTGTGCAGGACAGAGACATCAGCTGCCCCACAGGAGGTGGAGCCAGCACAGGGGAGGGAAGATACAGCTCTGGAGCACTCTGTTGACATGATTCCTCCTCTCCTTTCACAGTGCAGGGCAGAGACATCAGAAAAGCCACAGGGGGTGGAGCCAGCATTGTAGAGGGAAGGCCCAGCCCTATTCAGGTCCCAGTTGCTCCTCCCTCCCATCTAGATGCAGATCTCTCTATTCACCACTGGGCTGCCCCAGCATGTCTCCTGGAACCCCCCAGCCCTGTCACTCACAAACCTAGACAGGGAATACACAACCCAGCAGAGGCAGGCCTGGATAGTTAGGCAAGAAAATACCTACTTTCTGAAAGTGGTATTTTCAAACACAGAATATTAAAACTAACTTTACCAAAAGATGTATTTTATTATTCTGAGTTCAGGCATACTAAATCCCCCAGCCCTGTCACTCACAAACCTAGACAAGGAATACATAACCCAGCAGAGGCAGGCCTGGATCGTTAAGAAAGAAAATACCTACTTTCTAAAAGGGGTATTTTCAAACACAGATGGGCACATGCATCAAATGAAATTGCATTCGCAAATGGTGCGAATCGCAAAAATCGTCCGTTTGTGAATGCAATTTCAACCTCTGGGATGCATCATGTTAAAAGTCTTTTTTCGCAAATTTAGGAATCGCAAATCTTTTTGCGATTCCTTAAAGAATCGCAAATTTAATGAATCGTTAAAAAATAGGAAAAATATTGCATGCATGAAAAATCGCTATTTGCCATTCCTTAAAAAATCCCAAATAGGAATTCTTATTTTAAGAACAAGTCAGACCAGGTGGTAAATTTTTTGAAAAAAAAAAAAGCAGGTGTAACTCATCAGTAGTGTATTTAAGGGGCTCCAGAATGCATCTAAGTCTTTTTCACCATGGCAGCACTCTTTGTTGTGGTATGTAGGTTGAGGTTGAGAGCAGCAGCAAGGAGGAGAAGGATTGTACATGACAGAATTTTCAGAGTGCGCATAACCTTACTAGGGCAGACAGAGGCAGAAATCTATGATAAGTATATATTAAATGCTGACTCAATTTTAGATTTGATAGATGAATTGGACCCTATCTTGCAGAGACATACACGCCGGACACAAGCCATACCAGTCCATGTTCAGGTATTGTGTTCCCTACACCTCCTTGCCTCTGGGTCCTTTCAGGGTGTCATAGCCATTGCTGGTGGTGTGTCCCAGAGTTCCCTTTCACGTTTTTTAATGCTTTTCTCAATGCCATGTTGCAAAGGATAGGGCATCACATTACATTTCCAAGCACCCAACAGGAATTGCTTAAAACAAAGTTAGATTTTTACAACATGGCACATTTTCCCCATGTTATTGGCTGTATAGATGGCACACATGTTCCCATTTGTCCTCCATCTGAAAATGAATAAATTTTCCGCAACCGGAAATGTTACCATTCTCTTAACATTCAAGCAATTTGCAATTCAAGAACTATCATCACTGACTTAGTTGCAAGTTACCCTGGAAGTGCCAATGATTCCTCCATATTTAGACATAGTGCCATCCACACAAGACTGCTTGCTAGAGAATTTGGAGATGGATATTTGCTGGATAAACATATTTCTATCCGTTGTTACTATTCTCTGTACCATGCTGTCCCATTTTACTAATTATTATCTACCATTCCAAAAATTCCATAGGTGACAGTGCATATGCTGTGAGGTTATTCATACTCACTCCCTATCTTACTCCTGCAACCCGTAAAGAACAGCAGTACAACCAAGCGCACATAGCAACTCGCAATGTAATAGAAAGAACATTTGGAGTCATGAAATCTAGGTTTCACATCCTACATAAGACAGGCGGAGCATTACAATATCGTCCTGATATTTGCTGTAAAATAGTTGCAGCTTGTGCCATGTTGCACAACTTAGCCACTAGGAGAGGGATGTATGACGTTACAACGCATGCTATTACAGCGCATGCCTTTACGAAGCAAGTTTTACAACGCAAGTCGTTACAGCGACTTGCGTTGGGGGGCGCTGGATAGTGAATAGTTTAATTTACTATTCCAACTCCAGTCCCTGTGGATAGTAGGGAAGGTGTTCGAAACTATTCCCTATCCTAGAGCGCCCCCCAATGCAAGACGTTGTAAAAGTTGCGTTGTAATGGTTGCGTCGTAAAGGTACTTCGTTGTAAAAGTTGCGTTGTAAAGGATGTTCCCCCTAGGAGAGGCCTAGAACTGGAGGTTGAGGATGTACTCCCTCACAATGACAACCAGCCTCAACAACCCCAACCAAGATTACGTGGACCAGATGCAGCAGAGGGGAGAAAAAGAAGGGCAGAGATTACTCAACATTATTTTTAACAGAGGTAAGAACTACGCCACTTAATCTTGTGCTTAACTTAATTCATTTTATTTTTAAAATGTTTAACAAGGACTCTGGGTACTCAGGGCATAACTGCATACATTTTTCTGACAGTTATTTATTTGCTTTAGTTTTTTAAAAAAAATATCATAGCAATGCTTCTAACTGCAGACATCCTCTAAATCTCAACTATGTATTTACAGAAGTGACATACTACTTTTTGCGGCCTCGCACCCCTAATGCCTTGCATGCAATTCCACCATCACCCTTAGTTATGCTGCTTGCAAAGTCTTGCTTTCTTGTACTACGGCGTCCACCAGCTGCAGCAGGTGCAACTTGGCTACTGACATTTGCGCATTCTTCAATACCCTCAACATGTAGTATGCTCCCAGTTGCATTTTCATTTTGCATTTTTTCAACATTACTGTTTAGAATCAACATTCCTCTTGCCATATCTCCACAACATTGTGTCATCTCCTTTTGCATGGCAACTGTGTACTTGGTTAGCTGAGAAGTAGTGTTTGAGAGATGATTTATTGCCCTGTTGTACCCCTGCATGCTTGCAAATGATCTATTATGCATACTGGCATTTCCTACTTGCTGTGCCTGTATTGCTGTACACACTGTTTCAACTGCTGTTGCAATCCGGTCTAGTTTCTCACAAGATTCTGCATGACCTTTCTCATTTATATTTGACATGTACTTTAGACTGTTGTTTATTGCACCAATTTCTTGACTAATGTGCCCAATTTTCCCCTTTATAACACGTATATCTTTGCCTTGTAGGCGCTGGATCTTCAGGAGTTTCAACTCTACAGCACTGGCATTGCTCTCATCTTCACCTTCTGGTCTATTTTGTGATGGACGTGCCCTTCGCCTATAAAACTGTTGTATCCTATTACGCCTGCCCTGCTGTCTGTGAATGCTTGCTGTTGTTTGAGCAGGCTGGTGGACTTGGACATGGTCATTTGGATCTTCATCACTGTCAGACTGCTGCAGTTGAAGCTCTCTGTGTCTTTGACTTCTTGGATGAATAGTGGGTGAAGAATTTGCTGAATTAATATCATTTGTGTTCTGACCTTCAAGAATATGTGACTCTGACCAATTATTTGTATTATTGTCCTCTTCTGCATCTATAATTAAAATAGTGCAAATACTAAGCTCATTTTACATTGTGCACTTTTTGCAGCATGAACTCAAATAAATTTCAAATAAAAAGAACATGTTGCATGGCTAGTCTCCTATTCAAACAGTGGTGAAGTGTTTTTTAGATGTAAACACCAAATTTATCAATAACTCAACCTGTACTGGTAGTTGGACTACAAAACCCATGAGGCATTGCTTCTATCAGTTAAAGTGTTAATATTTACAGCTGCTTTCCAAACAGAAAGTAGTATTTTTAAGGGATTTCTAATAAGCAGCTAGGACATCATTAAGGGTGTCTTTCACTCACATTTGAATTTAAAAAAACATGTATGAATTCTTACCTTGAGATGGTCCAGCTTGCTCAGAGGTGTCAATATCTATGACTCCAATCACTGCTTCAGTTGTAAGGGTTCCTTCTACCATGTCCTCAAGGGGGGTGTTAGGTCTATCCCTGGGTGTTCCACCACCAGTCTTTTTTGCTGCCTTAATCCGGTTTGCAATTCTTTTCTTGGCACGACTGTGCAGGTCATACCAGCATTTCTGCAAATTATTAACCCCTTCCGTGCTCATGACGAGCTCAGCTCGTCATGAGGCACGGTGCTCGTGTGCTCATGACGAGCTGAGCTCGTCATGACCACACCCATTATCATTGACCTTCAGCACAGAAGAAGAATATCTCAAGCAGCGATTGTGTTAATGTCACGGTGTGCCACCCCCACAGCATTTACTTTGACTTGTATGGCAAGCCACAGCTTTCTCTTTACAGCCTCAGGCACCTTCAAAGATTGCCTCCCAAAAAGCTGGTCCTGACTCACAGTGACCTCCTCCATCAGTATTTCCAGCTCCTGGTCACTAAATTTAATTTTTCTTTTCCTGGCCTGCAGGTCTTCTCCAGCATTTTCCAAAGCCTTTTTCCCTTCTGCTGCAGACCAAAAAAGTGCTCCCGTTGTTCAAAGCAGAGCTCCAACTGGCAACTGCAACACCTGTAGCTCAAACATGGGTACAGTTGTGTTTAATTACTCTCCTGGCTTACTTGGTAACAATGGTTACAGGTGTGTGTAAGCAGTCTCCTGGCTCCCTCGGTTAAAAATGGTACAGGTGTGTGCAATTACTCTCCAGGCTTCCAGTGTGTGATGTCTTTACTATGCATCAATTTGCGAATTCACAATTTACGATTTCGCAAATTGCGAATTCGTAAACAAGGAATCGCAAAAAACGTGCGATTCGGTAAAAATTGCGATTTTTACCGAATTGCAAAAAAATACCAAAAAACATGATGAATTCAAAAATGCGATTCTTTAATTGCGATTCCTTAATTTTTGCAATTAAAGAATGATGCATGAGAATATTAAAATCAACTTTACTAAAAGATGTATTTTATTATTCTGAGTTTAGGCTTACTAAATTCAACTTTCCACCAGGTACCTGAGTCAGTTAGGATCATAAGAATGTAATAATCTAACTGCCCATTCCGGCCAATGAGAACAGGTAGTCTTCAATAGTGAAAAACAAAAATGGCTGTAATTCACTATTAGAACATGCTACACACATCAGAGCATGTCCTACCTTATACTTACAATGCACTCTGCCCTTGGGCCTCCCATTGGTGTGTCTAATATGAAGCAAAGGGAAGGTTTAGAGACTGGCAAGTGGGTGCAATTGGCCAAGTCGACATGGCAGTGCTAGACTGCACACAGGCCTTGCAATGGCAGGCCTGAGACCTACTTTACAAGCTGCTTGTGTGGGTGGCACAACCAGTGCTGCAAGCCCACCAGCAGCATTTTATTTACAAGCCCTGGGCACACATGGTGCACTGTACCAAGGGCTGACAGATAAATCAAATAACCCAATCATGGAATCCAATTAGTATCTCAATTTAACATAGGGAGCACTTGCACTGTGGCACTGAATAGCAGTGGCATAGTGCCCAAAACATATTACCAGCAAAAACATATCAAAACAGAGGAGGCAACCCATCAAAATGTAAGGGAGACTGACGCCAATGATACCAGGTCTAACACGTGCCTCCTCCAGCTGAAATGGGGGGAGAACTACCCTTCCCCTTGGGAGTTTTCTTCATTAAGGCGGAAAAATCTGGACAGACCATCAGCATTGGCGTGCTCTGTACCAGGGCGGCGTTCCACTATAAAGTCCATACCCTGTAGGAAAATGGACCACCTCAACAACTTTGGGTTCTCACCCCTCATCGGCATCAGCCATCTGAGGGGCCTGTCATTGGTCTGAAACTGGAAGTTTGTCCAAACAACTTCTTCAGTGCCCACACCACAGCAAATGCCTCACGCTCAATTGCACTCCACCTCTGTTCCCGTGGAAGTAACCTCCTACTTTTGAAGGCTACAGGTTGGTCTAAGCCCTCTTCATTAATCTGTGATAGAACAGCCCCCACACCATGCTCTGAAGCGTCTGTCTGTACAATGAATTCTTTCGAGAAGTTGGGCGCCTGAAGCACGGGCGCTGTGCACATGGCAGTCTTCAGGGCATCAAAAGCCTTTAGGCAGGTGTCAGTCCAGTTCACATTCTTGGCCTGCTTCCTGGAAGACAGCTCAGTCAAGGGTGCAACAATGTTGCCATACCCCTTGACAAACCTCCTGTAGTACCCCGTGAGTCCTAAAAAGGCTCTCACCTGTGTCTGAGTCTTTGGAGGCTCCCATGCCAGGATGGTATCAATCTTGGGTTATAGGGGCGCCACCTGGCCGCTTCCTACCTGGTGACCCAAGTACACCACAGAACCCTGCCCGATCTGGCACTTACTCACTTTGATCATGAGGCCTGCCTTTCACAGTGCCATCAACACTTCCCCTAGGTGCTGCAAGTGTTCTTCCCAACTGGCGCTAAACACTGCAATGTCTCCAGGTAGGCGGCACTGAAATCCTCCAGCCCAGCCATCACCTGGTTGACCAACCTCTGAAAGGTGGCAGGTGCATTCTTCATCCCAAAGGGCATAACCCGGAATTGGTAGTGCCCATCTAGTGTGGAGAATGCAGACCTCTCCTTAGCCCCATCAGTCAAGGCGATCTGCCAGTACCCAGACGTCAAATCAAACGTGCAGCCCCTAACCGAACTATGAGCTCATCAGCTCTGGGGATGGGGTGTGCATCAGTCCTGGTGACTGAATTGAGCCCTCTGTAGTCCACACAGAACTGGAGTTCGGGTGTGGCACCGGGCGAGGCAGCCTTTGGGACCAAGACTACTGGGCTGGCCCAAGGACTGTTTGAGGACTCAATGTCCCCTAAAGCAACCATCTTAGAGATTTCCTCCTTAATGTAAGCCCTAACCTTGTCAGTCACTATGTAAGCCTTGTTCTTCACAGGAGGACTGTCACCAGTGTCCACATCATGGATGCACCACTCTGTGAAGCCAGGAACCAAGGAAAATAGCTCAGAGAATTGCACCAACAACTGGCGACAATCTTGCTGCTGATCAGGGGTTAGTGTGGCAGAGAGGCTGACAACATCCACTGACCCATCTTGCTCTTTTGCAGACAGGAGGTCAGGAAGAGGCTTGGTCTCCTCCTCCATTCCATCATCTGTCGCTAGGAGCATGCCCACTTTGGGCCTTTCTAAGTGGGGCTTCAGGCTGTTAAAATGCAGGACCCTCACAGGGTTCCTGGGAGTCCGCAAGTTCACCAGATAGGTGACATCACTCTTGCGCTCCACCACCTCATTTGGACCGGTCCACCTGTCAAGGCTCCACAGGGGCCATGACCTAAACTATCTGTCCAGGCTGAAGCTCAATCAGAGTGGCATTCTGATGGTACCACCGCTTCATTTCCTCCTGGATGGCTTCCAGATTCGCCTGAGCGAGATCTCTGAAACGCAGAGTCTGGTTCCTAAAGGCCAGCATGTAGCTATATACATCCTGGGGAGGTTTCCTGGGCGATTGCTCCCTGCCTTCTTTGACCAAACTCGAAGGTCCTCTTACCGGGCGACCATACAAAAGCTCAAAGGGGCTGAACCCTGGAGATTTTTGTGGCACCTCACGGCAGGCAAACATAAGGCATGTCAAGAGGACGTCCCACTTTCTCCTCATTGATTCTACAGGACCCATGATCATACCTTTGAGGGTCCGGTTGAATCTTTCAACCAGCCCATTTCCTTGTTGGTGGTATGGAGTGGTGAATTTGTAAGTAACACCACACTCCTTCCACAGAGACTTTGTATAATTTGAAATTAAGTTTGTGCCTCGGTCAGACAAAACCTCTCTGGAGAACACCACACGGGAGAAGATCCCCATCAGCGCACGTCCAACCACGGCGGCCATCACTGTCCTGAGCGGAATAGCTTCTGGGTACCGGGTTGAATGGTTCACCAAGACCAGGATAAACCTGTTGCCCATGGCTGTCTTGGGGTCCAGTGGCCCCACAATGTCAATCCCCAACCATTCAAAGGGGGTACTGACGACAGGGAAAGGTTGGAAAGGGGCCTTGTGCCTCCTTCTACTTTTCCCACTTGCCTGGCAAGTTTGACAGGTCCTACAATAAGTATCTTTTTTTTCCCATCTGGGGACAATAAAAGTGGGAGACAAGCCTTTCAAAGGTTTTGTTCTGCCCCCGATGACCAGCTAAAGGAACATCATGTGCCAAACCCAGTAGGAAGGCTCTGAAGCACTGGCGTACCACCAGCACACCGGCTGACCCAGGCTCAGCAACCTTAAGCTCGCTATACAGGAGACTATTCTCCCAGTAGATCCAATGTGATCCAGACTGATCACCTGCTGCCTGGTTTGTGGTCTGCTGCCTCAAACCCACAAAAGAAGGGCACTTCTGCTGCTCTTCACAAAATTCCTCCCTTGAGGGACCCCTTCTTGCTGCCAATGGGTCAGCTCAGGTAGGTTCCCCATCTCCTCCCTATCCAGCGCTACACTGGCTATCTGATGGGGTGGTGCATGGGGTGGCACATACTGACCCTTTTGGGGACACTGGGGATCATACCAACGGTGTCCCACCTGCTTACACTGAAAGCAGGTAACAGGCCCCCTTCTTCTCAGGGGGAGCTGGTAACCCTTACCTTGGTTCCCCTGGGAATTACTTTAGGGACCTTTCTGGAACTCCCTCTGTTTACCCTTGCCCCCCCCACTCTTCTGCTGGGGACCCTGCCCACCTTTGGCGGAGTCTCCCACAAGACACTTGTGGACCCTGGTATAATCCCTAGAGTACCACAGAGGTATGTTTAATAACAATACGTACTTCTGAAGACAGATAAAGTGTCATGCATTGACACTTATATTTTAACTCCTGAAATGTTTCCTTCTTTTTTCTTGTTTTTGTATTAGGATGTTACTTGTATTTTCGTTAACGCAGATTCGTCACAGAGTTAGGAGTAAGTATTGGGTTTTAGGTACATTTATCACACATAAGCACATAAGGTATTGGAGAAAGGTGCATGACATGATAACCATACAACTAACTTAATTGAAGTTCCCTGAAACATTATATGAATTATCTCCCTTTCTTACTATTACAGGTTGCCCCTGACAAAGGGACATCACATCCTGAAATACATTGGGCTTTTTTCTTATGCTGAATCATCAGAGTCGATTCAGAAAAGGGGGTGGTGATGAACAGAGTGTCTGAATTAAGCAGACCACTCTTACCCAGTCCAAAGATCAGGGCTTGATCCATCACCGTTATTTATCTCACTGCCCTATCCCAGCTCAGAACCTGGCTATATGCAAATTAGTCTGTCCCTGGCCCAGTGCATCATGGGAACATGGCAGACCAAACTACCAAGCCAATTCTTCACCAGAAAGGAGACAAGCTACCGGGGACCGGTTTCTGGCATTTCAGCCTCTTCGGCCCGGCTTGCTTGAATCCTGATGGAGCAGTGAGAAAGGGACTCATGTCTGAGTATACCCTGCCACACCTATAGTGGCCAAAAACGATTCAGAAAAGGGGGTGGTGATGAACAGAGTGTCTGAATTAAGCAGACCACTCTTACCCAGTCCAAAGATCAGGGCTTGATCCATCACCGTTATTTATCTCACTGCCCCATCCCAGCTCAGAACCTGGCTATATGCAAATTAGTCTGTCCCTGGCCCAGTGCATCATGGGAACAGGGCAGACCAAACTACCAAGCCAATTCTTCACCAGAAAGGAGACAAGCTACCGGGGACCGGTTTCTGGCATTTCAGCCTCTTCGGCACGGCTTGCTTGAATCCTGATGGAGCAGTGAGAAAGGGACTCATGTCTGAGTATACCCTGCCACACCTATAGTGGCCAAAAACGATTCAGAAAAGGGGGTGGTGATGAACAGAGTGTCTGAATTAAGCAGACCACTCTTACCCAGTCCAAAGATCAGGGCTTGATCCATCACCGTTATTTATCTCACTGCCCCATCCCAGCTCAGAACCTGGCTATATGCAAATTAGTCTGTCCCTGGCCCAGTGCATCATGGGAACAGGGCAGACCAAACTACCAAGCCAATTCTTCACCAGAAAGGAGACAAGCTACCGGGGACCCGTTTCTGGCATTTCAGCCTCTTCGGCCCGGCTTGCTTGAATCCTGATGGAGCAGTGAGAAAGGGAATCATCAGAGTCATCATGTAAAATATACAGAAGATCTGTACTGAATGTATATGTTTTGATCTGCTTCTAAGTGAAAATCTCTTGGTTTAAATTTGTGATTTTTTTTTAATGTTGAGTATTTCACAACTTGTTGTGCATGGTAAAGTCCAAGTCAAATGTAGGGACCTGGCCACTTCATACTTAGTTCACATCAGATGCCAGGCAGGCATTTGTCTACTGTAGCACACTCACGGATGAACCTTTGATACTAGACAGAATATTGAGTGCGCAATTCGCCAACACTGTCTTTAAAATCGAACTGCCTGCAATAGGATTCGCAGCACCTAGCGACAAAATGTCATTTGAATCAATAGTTAATATTGCAGAAAATCACACATCAACAAAAGCTTACACAGCAGATGAAGCTAACCAAATCTACAACTTAATACGGTAGACTAAATCATTTGATGCAGTGAGTGCAATGGGTGAGAGCAGTGTGAGCTGGCGCTGAGAGCGCTGAGAGCGAGAGGAGAGCGAGAGGAATATTTTACGGAGTGTCTGGCACTGGCGCGGTTGATTGCAAACCGGCCAGCGCAACTTTCTTTATTTTTGTGTAGCGCTTCGCGCTCTTATTTTTAAAATTACTAACCTGTTGGGTGGGTGAACTGTGTGCTGAGGAGATCTGGTCCACCTAGCACCCACCTGACTCAGTCCCCGGTCCGTCATGGCTAGCCTGTGCCGATTGAACGGAGGGACGCGACTCCTCCCCTTGCTACCTACTTAGCTGCCTGTCAGTTTCCCGCGCTGGTGAGAGCAGTGTGAGCTGGTGCTGAGAGCGCTGAGAGCGAGAGGAGAGGGAGAGGAATATTTTACGGAGTGTCTGGCACTGGCGCGGTTGATTGCAAACCGGCCAGCGCAACTTTCTTTATTTTTGTGTAGCGCTTCCCGCTCTTATTTTTAAAATTACTAACCTGTTGGGTGGGTGAACTGTGTGCTGAGGAGATCTGGTCCACCTAGCACCCACCTGACTCAGTCCCCGGTCCGTCACGGCTAGCCTGTGCCGATTGAACGGAGGGACGCGACTCCTCTCCTTGCTACCTACTTAGCTGCCTGTCAGTTTCCCGCGCTGGTGAGAGCAGTGTGAGCTGGCGCTGAGAGCGCTGAGAGCGAGAGGAGAGCGAGAGGAATATTTTACGGAGTGTCTGGCACTGGCGCGGTTGATTGCAAACCGGCCAGCGCAACTTTCTTTATTTTTGTGTAGCGCTTCGCGCTCTTATTTTTAAAATTACTAACCTGTTGGGTGGGTGAACTGTGTGCTGAGGAGATCTGGTCCACCTAGCACCCACCTGACTCAGTCCCCGGTCCGTCACGGCTAGCCTGTGCCGATTGAACAGAGGGACACGACTCCTCCCCTTGCTATGTCACCTCCCTTACTGGTCTACTTGAGCAATGGCCACTCGTCCGCGCAGCGGGCGCGCCTAAGGCAAGCCCGTCTGCGCCCGTCCGCGGCCGGACGGGGCTAGGGGCGCACCCTCATGCCCTTTTCATCTCTTATTCATCCAAGGATTTAACAGCCATACAGGGCCATTGGTCGTTGCCCGATTCCATCATTAGCCCCATCTCTTCTCTTGGCCTTGCACCTCCATCCCCCCATTTCCCTTCCTCTCATTTGATCCCCTCGATGCTGTGCTTTCCTGCTTCTGGCTCCCTATCTTCTTCCCCTCCTATGTCTGTCATCCTGCTCAATACCAGGTCAGCGGTCAGACACCAACAGGAGTTGTTTGTGCTGCTCGACTCTTACAAGCCTGACATGCTATTTTTAACCGAAACCTGGTTTTGTGAGTCCTCTTTGCCCTCTCTTTTGGCTGCTCTCCCCCCCTCCTATGTGTCTCTCCGTGTAGACCGCCCGGCGGGCAAGACAGGGGGTGGCGTGGCTCTTATTGCCCGATCAGAGTATAATTTTCAACTTCTTCCCTCCCCTCTTATTACTCCCACTGAGCATCTTGTGGCCCGCTCTCTTACTTTCTCTCCCCCGCTCACTTGTTTATTAATGTACCGTCCACCCCAGTTTTCACACCTGTTCATGCCAGCCCTTCAGGACTTATTGGCCACCTTGGCGGTCAATTATGCCTCAGTCCTAGTGTTAGGGGATTTTAATTATTGGCCCACGGACCCCCTTGAGTGTACTTCCTCAAAGCAGTTTACAGAATCACTTCAATCCCTGAATTTTGTTTCTCACATACAAGTCCCCACGCACATACACGGACATGTACTAGACCAGGTTTGGTCTCTTAATATTTCCGTTTCTTCTATGTCCGTGTCCCCATTTCCCTGGTCAGATCACGCTCTAATCTCCTTCTCTCTACACCTTAACCCTGTAGCAAAGGTCTCGCTTGCCAAAAACACCTGGGCGCGGAATTGGAACCATGTCGACCTCCCTCTGTTATCATCTTCCCTCCTGAACTCTTCACCTAACCTGGTGGGCTTATCTTCCTCATCTCAAGCCACCTCTATTAACATCTGGCTTTCTGGAGGCTGTGACTCGGTAGCCCCCTTACGTCGGATCTCAACTAGACGGCCTAAGGAATCTAATCGGTGGTTCAGTGAAGATCTGAAGGAAAAAAAGCTGATCCTTCGGCAGGCTGAGAGGCAATGGAGAAGAGACTATTGTCCTTTACTGAAAACTCACTATACCACACGATTAGGTGATTATAAGAGAGCCATACTAGGCGCCAAAACTGCCTACTTCTCAGCAAAAATGTTGGTGGCGGAGAATATACCCAGGGAGATTTTCACAATTATTCACGACCTAGCCTTCTCTGATAGGGCTACACTTAAACCTCCCCCCACCCAGTCCTTGTGTGACTCTTTGAATTCCTATTTTCTGGAAAAAATTATTAACATCAAAGCCAATATTCCATCCCCCTCCTTTGCTTTTGTTGAACCCCTTCCCCCGAATGCCCAGTGCTGCCTTTCTTCGATCCCCCCGCTCACCGAAGAAGTGTTCTTGGCAATACTCCCTAAAGTAAAGTCAGGCTCCCCGGCGGACATCTGTCCGGCCCGTATTCTTCAACAGATTTACTCTGTATGCACTAAGCCCCCGATTACTTTTCTTAACAGCTCCCTTGCTCAGGGGGTTGTGATCCCAGCACTGAAATCTGCCACAATAGTGCCTATCCTGAAGAAGCCTGGCGCGGATCCTTCCGCCCCAGTTAATTATCGCCCTATTTCACTGTTGCCCTATTTGGGCAAGGTGCTTGAGCGCCACGTAACATCGGTACTCAGCGCCCATGTAGAAGTGAATGGGGGCCTAGCGTCTCGCCAGGCAGGCTTCCGGCCTAGGCACTCCACCGAGTCCGTTGTGGTATCGGTCCTGGACAACCTCAGGGAGGGCATGGACCAAAACAAACACCAGGCCTTGGTGCTCCTCGATCTCTCCGCCGCTTTTGACACGGTGGACCATTCCATCTTGCTTTCACGTGTCAGAGCGGCGGGAATCGGGGGCTCGGCCTTGGTCTGGCTATCGTCCTTCCTGAGGGACCGCACCCAGGCGGTCCGGTTGAGGGATTTCTCGGCCACCCCACTTAAGGTCACATGTGGTGTTCCCCAGGGTTGTTCTCTCTCTCCTCTTTTGTTTAATCTCTATATCTATCCTTTAATTTTCGCGCTCCAGCAGCTGGAGGTCACCGTTTATAATTATGCGGATGACCTCCAGCTCATCTTCAACCTATCTTCTTCTTCCCATTCTATTTCCAACTTTCAGACTACTATGATTTTTATTAGGGACTGGATGAGCCACAACCATCTGAAGTTGAACCCGGATAAAACTGAGTTGGTTCTCACGGGTGGCTCTTTCAGTCCCTGGAACTCTTTATTTTGGCCTTCTTCCTTTGGTCCCCTCCCACCCCCTCTTCCTCAGTCAAGACTTTAGGCATCCAAATTAACAATCATCTTACCCTCCACTCACAAATTAGCTCTGTTGTTTCTTCCTGTTTTCTTACCCTTCGCACTATTCGTGCTGTTTCTCGTTTTTTTTCTCCCCTGGCACTTAAATTGATCATGTCCGCCTTGGTGATCTCCCGGCTGGATTACGCTAACGCCCTGTACAAGGGCATTCCGGCATACAGCCTACGGAAGCTCCAACTGGTCCAAAACCAGGCGGCCCGACTAGTGTACGGCCTTCCCCGCTTTCACCACTCAACCCCTTTATTGAAGGCGCTCCACTGGCTGCCTGTCAGGGAGCGATCCCTTTTCAAAACAGGTTGTATGGTCTTCCAGGTGTGCCAGGGCTCAGCTCCCGCCTTTATTGCCTCCTTGATAAGGGAGTATATCCCCGCTAGAGAGCTTCGCTCATCATCTCAATCACTTTTGCAGGTACCCCGCTACAAGCGCAAAAAGTGGGGAGGAGCCAATTTCTCATTTTTGGCACCCTCTTTTTGGAACTCCCTCCCCGACCACCTGCGATCGGCCAAGCACTATCCCATTTTCCGTAAAGACCTTAAAACCTTTTTATTCAATCAGGCTTTCCCTCTGTAAATTGTCCTCATATTTTTTTTCCTTCCTTGTATCAGCTCTTACGGCCCCTCCTCTGCTATTTTAGCCTCCATAGCGCCAAGAAACCGCATGGTGAATGCAGCGCTTTATAAGTATTTTAAATTCAATTCATGCACAAAGTGGATCCACCACACAGCAGTTACGTCAACTTGAGTATTTAACACAGAGAGAGTTAAACCAGCGTTTACGTGTGTCAACGCTAATATAATATCATCGAGGTAAAAGGATTCAATGGGGCCTCAGATTGGCCATTCAACCCATGTTATTCAGGCTACAAAATAACAATCAATTTATGGAGAAATGATACACCATTTTGAATAAATGTTCCCTGGATTTGATCCTTTTATTGATTGAAGAATTATCCAAAATCAAACATGAAGACATTTTTACATTTAAAAGTGATTTATCTAAAAGAATGGAGGCAGAACCATGGGAAAAATTCTTAGATGACCTCAATGGGAAACTTGATGCATATGGAAAGGAGTTACAAGAAACTAAACGTCGCAAATTAAAAAGAGACACTATAGACTAGAAATTGAATGGAGCCTATACATGGGCCGAAGTATATGCTAAGAAAAGATTTTCCAAGAAAACAATGCAAACATCTTCAGAAGAAAGTGTCATTTCTTACAAAGATGTAGACACCTCTAGAGCACCTTTGAAAATCACACAGATGAGAAGAGATGTTCAGGATAAAAGAAATCACTACAAAATAGAAAGGGGTTTATCCAGCACACCTTTTCAGAGGTGGCAGGGGAATCAGGTCAACCCCCAGATCCAGCACAAGGAAAAGTGAGTATCATTCCATCAAAACAAGGAGAGGAAAAAGAACGGATCAAAGGCAAAAAAGGTCTCAGGAGTCAGAGGAAAGTCTTATAATTAATCTCTCTAAAGTCCAACTCACAAAGTTTGAAGAAATTTGTTTAAATAAAGGAACATCATTCATCGCTACCTATAACAGCAGAAAATGTGAAACAGAAGTATATTTTTATAAATTCACGAGAGTACTGAGATTGCACCACAATTTCACTAACATTGTTCCAGTTCAACCAACAAGCAATATACAAGTCACAAAATTCAAACCAAAAAGCAAGTTCATGGCCCCAGTATCGCACAAAACCTTAGATACGGTTGAACGCCTGGTCAAAAAAGATCTTAAGAAAGTCAATTTAAAAAAAAATGTACAGGAATTTAAGCCGGGCTGAACACAGTACACTATCATGGTTGGCTAATAATCCCAACATTGTTTTTCAGAAAGCCGATAAAGGAGGTGGACTTGCAATGATGTACAGTGATTACTGCAAAAGGAAAGTAGAGAAACATGTAAACAATGATAACATTTATGCAAATCTTGATCATGACCCCGCTCTGGAAATATCAGTCACTCTGTCTGAGATTCTCATGAAAGCAGAGGACCTGAATTGGATCGACACAACAACCAAGAAGTTTCTGATGAATGCATTTCCAAGAAGACCAAAAATGTACATGTTGCCCAAAATACACGAAAGCTTAACAGACCATCCGTTCAGACCCATCGTGTCTGGATGTCAATCAATATTCAAGAGTCCAGGAAGGTATATTCACGCCAGTCTCCAACCATTTGTACAAAGTTGGGCAACTTATGTTGAAGGCACCACAGATTTTCTACGGAGTTTGAACACATTCGGTAAAGCAATCACAGACGATTGGCTTTTATGCACTATAGAAGCAGTTGCTTTATACACTTCAATACCTCATTCAAGTAGAATAGACGTGATAGAATGAGCTGTACTTCAACAGGGAAAATTTAGAAACACCAAAAAGCTTCATATTACAATTACTTCAATTCTTCCTTCAGAATAGTTACTTCATGTGGAATGACAAATTCTACATCCAGTTGAATGGAACTTCTATAGCTTTTCCAAGGGCACCCGCTTACGCGAATACTTTCATGGCAAAATCTTAACATGATTTAATTTTAACTGACATCACCTGGCAAGAAGGTTTAGTCTTTTTTCGACGATACATTGATGATATTTTCCTGATTTGGAATAAAACAGAAGAAGCGTTAAAAAGCAATTTGCGCATGTTAAATTTAATTGACCCAGAGATTCTTTTTACTTATAGTATCCAAAGAAAAGTGTTAGCATTTTTAGATGTCTGGATCGAATTAGAATCTGATCACATAAACACACACTTGTACAAAAAACCTACAGATAAAAATAATGCATTGCTGTTTCAAAGTTTCCATCCACCATCAATGATCAAGAACTTGCCGGCTTCTCAGTTTATGAGAACACGAAGAATATCATCAGAAGTTGAAAAATGCCAGGAAACCTTACATTTCTAAAAAAGGAATTACATAGCCAGAGGCTATCCGGAGGAACTTCTCAATAAACATCTCAAGAAAGCGTTGGAAACACCTTAAGAAGAATTACTTCCCAAAAAAATCAAAAAATCATGAACAGGACTATGATCGTTTCCAAATTTTCAACAGCTTCCAGAGAGATTAAGAACAAACATCATTAACAAAGGCTGGGAATTACTAGAGTCAGAAATAGATTTCAAAGATCTATTCAATGAGAAACCATTATTCGCTTATTCCAGAGCACACAATCTAAATGAACTGCTGTCCCGAAAGAAACAACAACCAGTAAAAGGGAAAAGTGGAACAACTGAATGTTGGAATTGCACTCACTGCAATAATATTCTCCCAGTGGAATACTTGTACACCCCTGGACTGGAGAGAAAATAAGACTCACAGGAAGCACAGATTGCAATTCCCAAACCTGGGTGGACTCCATTAAATGTCCATGAGGACTTTTGTATATCGGCAAGACAGAGAGAAAAATAAAAGTATGTCTTACCGAACATAAAAGCAAGATCAGGACGAGGAATGTAAATTCTAGTTTGGCTGTACATTGGGAGGAATATCGACATACGATCGCACAACTTAAATTTCAAATAATTGAACAAGTACCTTTTATTCCAGGCACAGACAACTCACAAAGATTATTACAATGTGGGACATTCTGGATTAAAAAAAATAAATATCCCACAGCCCCATGCGCTGAATGACAAATTCGAAATGGCGTGCTTTTTGTAAAAATTCAAGTTGACCAAAGCATGTGCCCAAATAATCGCTTTAGATGCAATTTTCAATCACACTTACAACACTTAATTATTTTTTTTATTTTCAACTCTACTGTTGTGCATTATACTACATTTTCCATATATTTGATTTCTTCATATTAGTCAATAACTTTGCTAGCTTAATTATAGAGATGATTCCTTGTACTTGATTGTTGTTTTGTCATGTCAAAATATTAATGAGTCTATATATTATCCACATACTGGACATGTTTCCTAGGTGTCATTCTTATGTTGTACTATTATATGTGTTTAATTGACACTACGGTGGTTTGGGAGCCCTTCAGAGCCTATTGCGTACATTGAGCAGTTCATGTCACTTATCGTCATATTGCGCATACAGCAAAGAGATGGAGTCACGCATTCACACCCTGATGTTACTGTTATATACGCATCAGAACTTCACTACTTTCGTGGCTAGCGGCGGAGACCATCTGTGATATTTCGGTATATCCAGGAAGACTCGGTCATCCATTTCTATTCAGTAAACGGTCACGTTACCAACCCAGTACCAGGAAGTATTCTAGTTTTTAAAGTGGTTGCCTAGGGTGAACAAACGATCTGCTATCTTCGTGGCGTTCCAGGTAGGAATCCGGTTGCGATTGGTAAACACTCTGGAAGAGTGGAAGAGTTTTTTCATCGATTCTCGTTGATATGACACTGAGGATATTTATGTATTTTCGCAGTAGATTGTTGTGAGTAATTTGATCACCGTAAGGAGTTCCGGCCCTATTGTAATGCTGGTGGAATAGTGGTGAAGTAGCGGTGGACATCTGTGATACACAGGACGTTCATTTCTTTGGTTCCTTTTTTGTTCATGTTCGGTAAATGATACTTTTGATTATTAGCTCGGCGAGTGGTTATAATGTCAGCATTGTATTCTTGCAGTGATAACAGGAAGAATGTCAAGCAGTACAGTGGACAATCCCTAGAGTCAGCATTTTATTCCTCTAGTGACAACAAGAAGAGCATTGAGCAGCACAGAATATAATACCCAGAGTACCACAGAGGTATGTTTAATAACGATACACACTTCTGAAGACAGATAAAGTGTCACACATTGACACTTATATTTTAACTCCTGAAATGTTTCCTTCTTTTTTCTTGTCTTGTATTTTTGTAGATTTGTCACAAAGTTAGGAGTAAATGTTGGGTTTTAGGTACATTTATCACACTTGAGCACATAAGGTATTGGCTAAAGGCACATGACATGATGATCATACATCTAACTTCATTGAAGTTTCCTGAAACATCATATGAATTATCTCCCTTTCCTTCTATTACAGGTTACAACTGATGAAGGGACATCATATCCCGAAATGCATTAGGCTTTTTTCTTATGATGAATCATCAGAGTCATCATGTAAAATATACAGAAGATCGAAACTGAATGTATATGTTTTGATCTGCTTATAATGTTTCTTTGAAATATAAAATGTAAGGAGTGAAATTCTTTTGGTTTAAAATCTTGATATTTTTTTGAATGTTGAGTATTTCACAACTTGTTGTGCATGGTAGAGTCCAAGTCACACATAGGGACCTGGCCACTTCATACTCTGAGACTTACAACAGATACATGTGATGGGTTGCTGCTTTATATTTGGCTAGGCCCAACACTAGTCGCTGAATAGTAAAACTGCAGCACAAAAGTGAGGTTTAAGGCATGTTGACAGAGGGATTAGTGATTAGGCTACTTTGTAGGAGTCTGTTGAAAGGGACAGTTGAAGTACACCACATACATTTAGGTGTCTGCTTGAAATGGGAAGACCAGTCCGTGAAGTTTAAATGACTTTATGATCTTGTGACTGAGGTATGTCTCTTGTTGTACATGTATTTTCAGACGCTTTATGCATCTGGAATGTGCTAGACGTATAAAACACAGGTGTACATCTATTTGTATGTTTCTTTTAGATATAATGTCACTAGCAAAAGGTGCGAACACATGCATGCATTTTTTTCAGGAATATGGTGAGACTTATAACAGATGCATGCGAAGGGTTGCTGCTTTATATTTGGCTAGGCCCAACTGCTTAAATAGTTGCTTAATAGTGAAGTTGCAAGAAAAAAGTAAGGTTTTATACATGTTGGCACAGGGATTACTGATTAGGTTACTTTGTATGAGTGTGTGAAAAGCTACACTTGCAGTACGCTGCATACATTTAGGTGTCTGCTAGCAAAAGGTAGAGACACATGCATGCATGCTTAAAAGGACATGTTGAGAGTTACAACAGTAATATGGGAAGGATTGCTGCTTTATATTTGGCTAGGGTCAAGACAAGATGTGACTGCCCACTGAACAAATTTACAAGCACGATGTGACAAACATAAAGAAAATCATTTATTCATTTTTTAGATGGGGCGAAAGAAACCAGAGGAAACACCCATATGTGATAAATACTAAGTGAACTCAAAATCATGGGTAAAAGTTTCCCATCAGTAGCTGTTCTGTACCGCCCTTGACATCATATGGGTTCTCCTTGCCCAGAAGACAGAGTTCACAGCCTATGCATTATTTCTAGACTGTAATTTTACCATAGAGTAATTGTTTAAGGTAAATGGTGCAGAACCTTGATAGTAGTAGCTACCGAAAGAGCAGTGCAAAAAAACGGGAAAAAGAGTGTAAGTGAATCTAAAATTGGATAGAGCTAAATAAACTACTACTTTAATATTTTTAAAGTAGTATTCTCCCAAGTTTAAAAATTACTATGTGCAGATACAGATTTAACATAATATCTGTAAACAATATCGGACAACATGTTTCAGCATAGAGGGCTAGAGTGCCAATGCATTCCTCAGGACCAAATCATTGCTACTGCTGTGTAACGTGGAAAATTAAAATTAAATAATATCACCTGTTGAATGAGGTAATATACTCCACCACAAAACTGTTGTCACATCACGGCATGGTCAATTGAGCAGGGGAGACACATAAAAGGAAACAAACATAGGTTAAGGTAGACCTCGTTAAGAAAGTAATTTAAGATTGCATGTAGGAACAGATAAGTTGTGCCAATATTTTTGACGACACTCAGACCAAAAATCTGGAGCTATCTGTTACAAATATAATTCTTAAATAGGCTAAGCAATATATCGTAAATAGCCACTCACCCATTTGTTGTGGGGATGGCGCTTCACCCCACCTGGCTGCACCTCAGGTACAGAGGAGCACCGCTCTAATATTAAAAACAACAAGGAGACCTTCAATACATCATATAGTTGGTTACATTTCTCAATACTTAGTGATTTTGCGCTAATTCACCATTTCATTGTCAGCCTCTAGAAATTCGCATATAGATTATCAGAGATGTTTATAAATTAGGTTCTTTTATGGCCGCCTATTCGTGCAGTTAGCCCGCGTAATTTTGGAATTGTCGAGGCACATTTATCAAAAGTAGTATTAATCATGTAGAATTTGCACAAATGAAAAAGGCAGGCATTATCACCCTCATTAGTTAGCCGCTGCCTCCCCCGGTCTACTGATGTAGTGTGAATTCATCAAGGCGTGTTAGTGTAATACGCCATCACCGAGCTTACAGAACTCGCTTTTAATGATGGAGCGCTTCGGAAACAATAAATTTTATCGCACTCCCCCGCTTGAACGCTCTTGCACTCTCACAGTTACCGCCCCTCTCTCGTGGTCAGATGGTATTTAACTTCGTTTACGCTCTGAATTTTTAAAAGAAAGCAGCGTAAACAGCATGCTTGCAATAGTTGCACCAAAAACGAAGCGCTTCACAACCCTACCTGTCTGTCGGTGTCTCCAGACGTTTCTCTGCACTGTCTGGGGAGGCACCGCGGCCATTGTTCCGTGTCTATTTGTTCTACACCTCGCCCCTTGTCATGTGACAAGCAGTCACATGATACCTAGGAACTCTGGGACCAGTAGTTTTTTGTGTTTAGATGGATTATTAATGCCGGTTTGTAAATGCAATACCAGTTCAAATGAACAATATTGACAATTTTGAATCCAGCATATATATTAATGTTCTTCAACAAAATTCAGATGTTTTATATACAAAAACTCTTTGTCTCTTTGATCTATGGTATCAAGGTAGGATTTTAAATGAAAAAAAGGTATTGGATGAATGCATTCAAGATAAATGGCATTAATGCATTTATATGCATTTAGAGGCATAATCTTAAGACTGCCCAATACTTACCACATTGATGTATATCTCAGTCTCACCTAAATGTGTGGTACTAGGGTGTCTAAACAACACTTATCCTTCTAATTTTAAGATGTTCATAGGTTTATTAAAGCCACATATATTCGGATACTAGACCAATATCAGAAAATACACTTGCATTGGTCCAAATATGGAATTAGCTGTACAACAGACGGAACATCTTCAGTCGCTACAGTGACATCCTTGGTATTGGCTCATTCAATCCATCCTTGTCACTGTTGAGTTTATAAACCCACTTCTGTTCTTTTTTAAAAAGAAATTTGCTCACATCAGGACAGTGGTTGGGTATAAAAGGCTGTTCCAAAACAGCCCAGACAAAATCATTCGGTCCATGACCTTTCTCTAAGAAGTGTGATGTCAGGTGAGTAGCTTGTTTTCGACAGCATACTGTGCTCTTGTGCTCCATAATTCTGACTTTTACCTTTCTAGTGGTCATGCCCACATAGCGTTTGTTACAAGGGCAAGTGATTAAATAAACTAGATTCTCACTATTGCAATTTGTAAATCTAAGCTGCTGCCATGGTCTATTAGAACCAATATTCACACTGGTAGATTTACAAGTTTGTGGACAGACGGAGCACATACCACATGGGTGGTGTCCCAGAACTGGTGTAAGGTCCCAAAGGGTGCCAACTTGTCTAACTTCTTTGTCCTTTGGTCTTGTATGGACTAGTTGGTCCTTTAAATTTTGACCTCTTTTAAAAGCAAAGAGTGGCATGGGTATCACATCTCTGCCCGTGTTCAGTATAGACCAATGTTTTTTAATGACCTTTTGAACCTGATTCGATCGTGTATTAAAAGTGTTCACAAAGGTAATCCTGTTGGTTTTCTCTTTCGGTGGCGTTATTTCAAGCAACCCCTCACGATTATTGTTGGATGCTCGCTTCTTTGATTGGCGGACAATTCTCTTGGGGTAGTTCTTTTCAAGGAGTTGTTCTTCCAGAGCCTTTGAATGTGTTAAGAATGTTTCTTTACTTGAACAATTTCTCTGGACCCTTAAAAACTGGCCAAACAGCAGATTATTTCGAAGGGACCTCGGGTGACAGCTCTCATAACTCAATAGGGCACTACGTGCCATTGGTTTTCAATAGAGGTCCGATTCCAGACCTGTTTCGGTAGCATTAATAGTAAGGTCAAGGAATGCTAGATGGGTTTTGCTGAACTCTATAGTGAATCTTAGGTAGACATTTCGTCTATTCAGCCATTGGTGAAAAGCCAATAAGTCTTCTTCTGTACCTCGCCAGATTACAAAGATATCATCAATGTATCGCTTCCAAATACGAAGCGATACATAGAAGGGGATGGTAGATGTCAAGACTACTGTCTGCTCAAATTGATGTACATATAAATTAGCGAGACTAGGAGCAAAAACACTACCCATGCTGGTCCCTGATGTTTGTATATAGGTAGTGTCTTTAAATTTAAAGTAGTTCTCCTTCATCGCTATTTCTGCCAGGCCCATGATAAATGGTACTGGCGTTCTTGATTGCAGATCTCTTTGCTCCAGAAGCTTGCCAACCACTTCTAATGTTTCTGTTTGGGGTATTGAGGTATAAAGCAACTCCACGTCGAAAGAGATTAGGATATCGGTTGTTAAATCAAATTGGATCTCAGGTAACAACCTCAGGACGTCCGTTGTGTCTTTAAGGAAGGTGGGCATTTTTCTAACCATTGGATTAAGAAAGAAATCAACAAAGGTGGATAGGGGTTCTAAAACAGAACCGATCCCTGAGATAATGGGTCTTCCTACTGGAGGTCTTTGGGGTTTATGTACTTTGGGTAGGCAATAAAAGTACAGAATAGTAGAGTGAGTAGTTTGAAGGTACTGGCCCTCTTGTGATGTTATCCACCCTTCCGAAGTAGCCTTTTCTACTAAGTGCCCAATGGTGGTCTGTAGCCGTTCAGTAGGATCCTCTTGCAGAGGTTGATAGGCATTGCGATCCTGCAATTGTCTTAGAAACTCAGTGAAATGTAGTGACACGTATGCATGTTTTCAGGAACATTGTGAGATTTAGAACAGTAACAGTGCAAAGATTGCTGTTTTGCATTTATGGAGTTTTCATGCTTCTTTCTGAACTTCTCTTCACTCTTTCTGCACCTCTTTTGCTTCATTCTACATTTATCTTGCCTGTTTCTGCATCCGTCTTATTTCTTTCTGCGCCTCTGTTGCTTCTTTCTGCATTTCTCTTGTTTCTATTTGCACCTCTGTTGCCTCTTTCTGTATCCTTGTTCCCTCTTTTTGCACCCTATTCCCTTTTTCAGCACTTCTCTTGCCTCTTTCTGTACTGCTGTTGTTTCTTTGTCACCCCATATTGTCTCTTTCTGCACCTCTGTTGCCTCTTACTGCATTTCTCAAATTATTCAGTAGCTGTTTTGTTGTTTTTTTATTACTTTTTGCTGGTTCTAAACCTTTCTCTTTGTTTCTGTCCATTTCTTTCTATTTCAGCACTTTTTTCCTCTTTCTGCTTATTTCTACACTTTTATTGTCGTATTTGTTATAAAGAGAATAGGGATGTAATTGTAATTATTTGCTTTCTAGTTATTAGGAATATTGAGATATAATTATTTTAAAATTGTTCATTGATGTAGCAAACTATTGAAACGATTTTGTTTTGTTAGAAAATTATTTTTTGGGGATTACAAATTGAAGATGGCAAGAGAACATGAAAAGAGAAGACAACAAAGAAAACAGAAGTACTCAAACAAAACTAAAAAGAGTGCGCTAGAAAAATATCAAAATGTTACTCAGGATAAAGTCTGTTCTGGTAAGAGTCCTAAACAATTTCTTAAAAAAGTTGCAGAGAGATTAAAGAAAGACAATAATAATGAAAGGAAAAAGAAAATTTTTACAACAAAGCACAAGGAAAAAAGAATTGTAATAGTAAATCGCATATTTTTTTAACAGCAACACCTATTACAAAAAGACTAAAACAATTTGAAGAGATACGTGTACGAATGTTTTGAGATAGAGTAATTCAAAATGTATTGTACAAAAGATTGTAAAAAGTATAAAAGAAGATCAGCAGCATATAAGAAGCAACACATTGAAAATGTAGTTGATACTGCTTTTGAATTGAAACAAATATGATTTATATTATTATTGAAGAGAATGAAAACATTGGATAAAACAATGCTGTTCATGAAAGAGAAAAGAAAAAGAGATGTTAATAGAAGTATCTTTTGTAAAACTTTTACTGGTGAATGGAAGCACACTTTTAGTACTAAGCCTTTCTTTAATGAAGAAAGCTATTTTCAACAGAACACATTAGTGCAGGCAGTTGATACTAATGGTCGATGCTATGAGATGAAAGATGGTTGTCCCATTCCAAAGGAAAAAATGGTTGTTAGGAGTGTGGAAAAATAAATAACTGAAGAAGTTCATGAGAAGAGTATACAATCGCCTGAATATAAGTGTGATTGTAGAAGTATTTGTAGTATTCAACGGGAATGTACTGATATATCATGAATGTTTTTACGAGGATATGCCAAAAAAAGATCATAGACGGAAGATTAAGATGTTATGAGGACTAGATCCCAGTAAAACAAGAAAATATACTAACTTTCCGGTTCATTCTCTGGCTTGTCCTTCAAAAAAAGTGCGTCAAAATACTTTTTATCATTTAAGAATGTTAGCAGAACACCACTCAGAAATACGGACGTTAGTAAGGAGTCTCTACTATGTAAAAAGACCTGCATTATCTTTAAGTGAAATGAACACAGCTCTTTTGCACAGTTCAGTATCATATGTACAAAAGGTTTGTGATGTTATGCAGTTCCGTTTTTTTGGTTTACAAGCGGAGTGTAGAGAAAGTGAGAGCTTGATAAATGTAGGTATTGAAGCAAACAGGAAAGAGATTAGTATTGATGAGTTTGCAGAAGAAATACAAAGTTTAAGACAGTTTCATTGGAGAAAGCAAACTAAGTTTGTATTTGTTGTTGATGTGCTCACTATAGAAGTCGAACTAGGAATGTTGATTTATATTTAAAAAGTGAAAAAGAAAACAATGATAAGTGGCAGCAATTTGGTGCTTATTTGTTTGTAGAAGGTTAGTTTGAGTTGGCTACTGATCAAGTTATTTGTAAATACTGTTACAACAAATTAAAAGAGAACAAAATGCCAGCTACAGCAGTATATAACAATTTAGAGTTGGTAGCTATTCCTCAGGAAATGGCAGATTTTAATGCATATGAGTCCATTCTTCTTCAATCTGTACACCAATTTCAGGCCGTAGTTCATATGGAGCCTAGAACAGGTAAACTGCCACCAACAGTTTTACGAAGAGGTCTGAAAGGAAAAGTTGTATACTTCCCTTTAGATTTTAGGAAACAAATTGAAACTGTTGTAGACAGAGGGGAAAATGATCCAGTAGTTATTCTAGTAAATGGTGTGCCAACAAAGAGTTCAAAAATCTTGCAAGAGTTTGTTGATGTTAATAAACTGCAGAAGGCTACATCATATCTGGTACAGATTAATATTTATTATAAGAATGTAAATGTTGATGAACAGGTAATATGATTGGAAGATGAAACAGAAATTTCAAGTGGCCAAATAGAAAAAGTGGACAAGTCCAAGACTGAAGAGATTTATGAACATTATACTATACATCCTCTATATTCGATAGGAATGGTTGGAAACAGTATTGAAATATTTCAAATAAAGAAAGCAAAGGGAACTCCCATGAGTGTATGGGAAAACAGTTTAGAAGCTCATTGTTTTTCACAGCTATTCCCCACTGGAGAAGGTGGATGATTTGACGAGCAAGCTGTACAGAGTCCAACTTCAGAGTACCGCTCAACAAGATTATACTCTGAAGATCCAAGATTTTAACATATTTCATATATATTTCATCTTCTGTTTGAAAGTGATTTGCACTTTCATAAGCAGTGAACCACATATTAAAAACAGGAGTTAATCTTCTACATGTTTCAGCAAAAGAAATCATGGACAAAGTTCAACAAAGAGATGAAAATTTAGAATCTCAGTTAAGTAATTTGATGGCATGTTACGTGGTACCAATGTATATTGGTTTCGTCGTCATGATGAACATAAATGTATGTTAAGAAAATTAGGTTCCCCTACATGGTTTGTAACATTAAGGGCCCGATTCAGATGTCGTTCGGAAGGATTCCGAATAAGATTTGGCTTTCCTGGATCCAATTTGTAGCCCTTGCTTACGACTGAATCGTACACAGGTCCGAGCAACCAAGTACGATGCAAAGATCACTTACGCGCTGACCGAACCGTTTCTAGGACCCGGAACCTGTCTATATGACTTGTTCGTAGCCAAAACGTGCCGCGCTATGGAGCCTAATTCCAACCGAGCAAGTAAGATGCACAACAAAAAAGCTGTTGGAAGTGTACTTCGGGGGCCGTAACAGGCCCCCCTTCACCCAGGGTGTGCCCGTGGGTCCCCCGATCCAGGCATGTACAGTGTGAAGGGTACATGGGGTGCCCACCACAGGGTGTACATTTTTCCCCACCCACAGCTTTTCTGCTATGGGAGCGTGCGTACGCGTCTGTACATGGGCTCCCATAGAGTTCAATGAGAGTCCAAGCGAACCGAGCCCGTAAGCATACGGCAGCATTGTACTTGCTTGTTTGGACTCCCGGAGCACATCTCGCTCGGAAAACCCTCTGCATCCAAGTTGTACAGACGGTTTTCCTAGTGAGATAGGAATCTTGCCCTTAGCTGTGCTGAATATGCATTGAACGATTTACTTGAATTTCTACAAGAAGCAAATTCAAATGTTAAAAATATTGAATTTGTAGAAACCCGGAGAAGTCTGTTCCTTGGATCATGTAAATGTCTGCAGGTATTTTAACCATAGGTTTCATACTATGAAGTCATCTGCAATAAAAATATTCCACCTTTTGGAGAGGTAACAGATTTATTTTGGAGACAGGAGTACCAAGCGAGAGGTGCTTCTCTTATACATATGCTATTATGGATAAAGAATGCTCCAAACTTTGGAACTGACACTAATGAAACTGTTTTGTCTTCCATCGAACAGTATGTTACATATCTCATTCCAGCAGAAAGAGGAGAAAAAAGCTTGAGACAACAAGTTTTACGGTTTTAAGTCATTGTGTGGAAAATACTGTTGCCGAAAGTACATTTGTAAAGGGAAATTTTATACAAAATGTTGTTTTGAATTTCCACGTCCAATAACTTCTAAAGGAAAAGTAAATAGTTTTTTGTCAGCAGTAAGGCATACAATAACTTGGAAATCTCCAAAGAATACATACAACTTAAAAATAACCGAAGAATCAAAGTATATTAATCCAGTTATTTTGAAAATGTGGAATGCAAACATGAATATTCAAAATGTTGCAGATAATTCAATTGCTGTTGCTAGCCATGTTACATAATAAATAACCAAATCTGAATAGACAGAGATGAAAAAAATGTGGGAAGAAATTTTAAAAGAGAAGAGTCTTAGTAAGAAATTGTATAGTTTTAGCTTGAAAATGCATTCCCATCATGAGATTGGATCCTGTGAAGTATATATTCAAAGTCAAGAGGAATAATTTGGTTAAGTTTATGTCTTTCCTCCACACGAAATAGAGTATTGAAAACCGCTACAAGAAATCAAATACTTAGCACAGAATGAACCAGAAAGTACAGATATTGTTAAAACTAATATGTTGGATACATACTAACTGAAAAAATGGCCTCATCTCAAAAACCTATGTCTGTATGAAATACTTCAACATTACTGCTTGATAAGAAAAGTTACAGAAAATATAAATGAAGAAAAATATGCAGTAATTGGATGTGACAGATGTTAATAAAACATGCCAAAGGAAATCTAATTAATCACAGAAAACTCAGTTGCAAAAGTCCAGATAAGAGGGAAGTTTTCTATTTAGCACTTCTGCAACTGTTCAAGCCATGGCGTAGTGAAACGGAATTACTTGGAGGTTTCGACTGCTATGAAGATTCTTTTAATGCAAGTAAAGGTAACATTCATTGCACAATTTTTCCTACATGTCTACAAATGTTAAATTATGAGATTGAATAAGAAAGTACTATTGCAGCTGAAACTGCTAGAGAAAGTTCTCAAGATATTCAAATTCTGGTCCACAGAGTCAAGATACACTGGGACAACCAATTATTGGAAATGAAGCAGCAATAGCCATGAATGAGGTAGAAACTGCAATGCAACAAGCACACCAGGATATTATTCAGTAAAAAAAGTTAGAAGAACAACGAAATATTGAACAGAAAGAAATATATCTACAAGTCAAACAACAGATACAACATGGTTTGCTGTACGAAAAAAAAGAATGCAATTGTTCATCATTGAATTCCAATCGAAGCTCATGTTAGATGTGAAGGACATCTAACATGAGCTTCGATTGGAATTTCATAGAGCATATTATCAAACCCATTATCGCCACTTTAGCGACACTTTCCTGCCGATAAAGTGGCCATAATTTAGTCGCCCAGGCTTGATATTTTGGCCCAGAGTGCGTAGTGTACAGCAGCTTCTCTGTAAAATCTATAATTACCTCCGAGAAGTGACAACCTTATTACGCCACTTTTGAGTGACTTTTAACATGGGTAAAGAGATTCAAGGAGCTACATCTGAATTTTCAAGAAAAATCTCAACTGCAGACTGTGCGACACAGTTTTAATCTTGTTTTCTCTCTCTTTCTCTCTCTCACTCTCTGTGACATCATTTCTCTTTCTCTCTTAAACTTAGACACTGCTTTCTTGGACGTGTAGACGTGTAGAAGAATTGTTCAGAATAAGTTGTGACACCAACTGCCTGAAAAATTTACCCGCAAGGTTTATACAACGGTAAGCACAGAGGCCTAGATCTACAAAGCCTTCATAGGAATGGATTAGAAATAAGTCGCCATAACAGTCAGTAACGCAGTAGGCACTTCCATATAGACACCACTTGAACACAGCACTGTAACAGAACTGGAATGTATGAGTCACACTGCACACCTAAAACCGTAGAGTTACCAAAACTTGTAGGGGCATAGTATCAAGAACGGCGATACAATTCTCGCCGTTTCAGCGGCAGGAAACTGCAGATAAAGCGGCGATAATGGGCTTGATAATATTCCCTTGTGAACACCCATAGTACCCAGGTTAACACCAGAACCTGAACTACTATGGGAATTTACAAGCATATTATCAAGCCCATTAACGCCGCTTTAGCTGCAGTTTCCTGTCGCTGAAACGGCAATAATTTTATCGCCGTTCTTGATAATATGCCCCGTAATGCTTCCGCTCATTTATTCACATCTACATAATTCTATACTCTAACACCTTTTGGAATCCATTTCACAATTTGTTTATAACATTGTTTAAGTTATTTTTCCAGTTCTAATATAGTTATAATTGAGTTTCGTTTATATTTATTGTTTAATAAAAGTTAATTAAAAAAACTACATACTTCTTTTATTTTGTGGGGGAGGGGTAAGACGGCCCACAATAAAAATAATGTTGAAATACTATATTAAGATATTCAAGACTAGGATTGAAAACTACTGAGTTCTAACTAACAGATATAATAAAAACAACAGTGAGAAACTACTAAAATAGCAGTGGATGGAGTACGTAATCAACGTTTGGCGCCTCACCACTACCTTTCAAATACATTTATAAAAAATAAGACTATTAATATTGTACAAAAGTACAGCACCGGATGAATCACACGAATCGGGAAAAGAAAGCAACAGATTTACTAACTGATATAAAGAAAGGTTTGCTTGTTGAACTTGAAGAAAAAGAAAACGTGGGCTTCGAAATGACGCTGAGAATGCGAAAAGAGTACAACTGCTACACCAAAAAAAAGGAAAGCTTTACGTACTATCATAGAAATGAAGGAGCATATTATCAACAAAAGGCGATACATTATCGCCGTTTTTATCGACAGGAAACTGCCGATAAAGCGTCGATAATGTGCTTGATAATAGGCCCTTGTAACTTCCCATAGCAGCCCAGGTTCTGGTGTTAACCTGGGCTCCTATGGTTATTCACAAGGGCATATTATCAAGCCCATTATCGCCGCTTTATCGGCAGTTTCCTGCCAATAAAAGCGACAATAATGTATCGCCTTTTGTTGATAATATGGCTCATTGCTCTTTTTTTGACCAGTAAACTTAGGTGCATATTATCAAGGACTGGTGTTACAACTATCGCCGTTTTATTGGCAAGAAACTGCGGATTAAACGGCGATAATGACCATGATAATACGGCCTTGTTATTTCCCATAGAAGCCCATGTTAACACCAGAACATAGGCCTCTATGGCATTTAACAAGGACGTATTATCAAGCCCACCCTCCCTACATAAATAAAAAACCATAGGCCCTTGTAAATTCCCATAGCAGCCCAAGTTCTGATGTTAACCTGGGCTGCTATGCTTATTCACAAGGCATATTATCAAGCACATTATCGCCGCTTTATCAGCAGTTTCCTGCCAATAAAAGCGATGATAATTTATCGCCTTTTGTTAATAATATGGCCCATTGCTCTTTTTTTGACCAGTAAATTTAGGTGCATATTATCAAGGACCGGTGTTAAAATTATCGCAGTTTTATTGGCAGGAAACTGCCGATAAAACGGTGATAATGAGCTTCATAATACGGCCTTGTTATTTCCTATAGAAGCCCATGTTAACACCGGAACATAGGCTTCTATGGGAATTTACAAGGACGTATTATCAAGCCCACCCTCCCAATATTAATAAAAAACTCCAGACAATGCAGGTACCCGGAGCTGGAAGGTCATTTTACATATTACAGCCCCAGAAATGTGGCGTTCCCCGCTACGTGTACGGGGAGAGAGAGAGAGAGAGAGCTCAAAACATGTTTTTTTTTTAAAAAGACCCGAGGGGTGCCGCTCACTGAGACTGCGGCGAGTAGGACCGTAACCCCCCCGCATACTTCAAAATAAAACCAGAGGAGTGCCATTCCCCAGTGCTCGGGGCACCTTACAAGCCCCCATTATGCAGAAAAATTGCCCCTGTAATTTGCCCCCCTGGGACCCAATGAATAAACCTTTTCCACCGCGTACAGGTACTGCACGAGTACCCCGCCATTTTTTTTTTTTTAAATACAAATTGAGCCTAAAGATCAATGTACCACCCCCTGACCAAGACTCAGAATGTTTCTACCCTGCCCCGTTTCCTTATTTCTCAACTTTGTTTTACTGTTTTCTTGTGACGCTGCTCTCCCGACAAACAACATGGCTGCCAACACTTCCTGGTTTGGAGTATTGACAGCCAATCAGCATGCAGCTCCTGCTCGTAATTGTACGTATTTCCATACGCGTACGCCGCGATTTTTCTTTAAAAAAAATAAAATAATAAATAGAGCCTAAACATCCATGTACGACACCCTGAGCAAGCCTAGAGGGTCAGAATGTCTCTACCCTACCCCCTTCCCTTATTTCTCAACTTTGTTTTACTGTTTACGTGTGACTCGGTTCTAGCGAGGCACAAGATGGCCGCCAACACTTCCTGGTTTTGAGTGTTGACAGACAGTTCAGAGCCAATCAGCATGCAGCTCGCGCTCGTAATTGAACAGATTTCAGTACGCGTGCCGAACTCCATCTCTAGATATCTCTATGATTTTACATGCAATTTTCTCAGAAACTACTGAACGGATTTACACCATTTAACAAAAAGCACAATCTTCGAACAGAGCTCTACCTCTTTGCCAAATTTTGTGTAATTACGTTCAGCTGTTCGGGCTGTAGCCCTGGCTAAAGGTCCCTATGGAAAATTGCATGGGGACAACACATTTTGGGACTCCCTTTTTTCTCGGCCCCCACTTAATGATTCACCCCCAAACTTTCAGGGAAGGAGCGGAACCAAGCAGGTCATATTCTTGGAGAATTTCACGAAGATTCTTCCACCAGCGCCAAAGTTATTCCAAATAGAATGTTGTGGATTTCCTATGGAAACTAGGTCCTAACTATAACTACCTACTGGGGACCGCCAGTAGGTTATATATATATATATATATATATATATATATATATTCACTGAAAAAAACATGGGTTATAGACCATATATAGTTAGGAATTAGCATTTACAAAACCTTATTTTACTCACACAAAACCATTGAAATTCCATATATAGTTAGTTGCACTAACTATATATCGCGCACACGCAATCCACTGCTGATGATGTCACATATTACATCATTCATGACATGGTCAGTGACATCACTGATGACATCACTGATGACATCACTGATGACATCTCCAATGACATCACTGATGACATCACTGATGACATCATCCAGTGACTGTGTGTTTCTGTAAAGTTTAAATATGTTTTACATATTGAAAAATTAGTAGATGTAGAAGTGTCTAAATAAAAGATTTAGTAGGTGCGTGACTGACTGTATGAGTGAGTGATTAAATGTGTCTCACTGAGTGCATGGGTTAGTGACTAAACTGTCTTAATTTGTGCATCATTATGTCTGTTGTTCTGTAAACTGCTGCATGTGTTCATCAGTAGCTATATGAGTAACTATATGGGTTATTGATTGATTGTCCAAGTATTTGTATGGGAGACTGAGTGTGTGTGTGGCTGGCTGGGAGATGTGTGACTCTGTGCAGATCAATGTGTTCTTGTATCAATGATTGTATAAGAGAGTAAGAATGTGTTAGTATATGTTTGAAAATGTAAGGTACTCTATGTTTAACTGTATAGATTAGAAAATGGAAGTGTGATTGATTCTTTACAGGACTGACTAGGTGTGTGAGTAACTCCAAGGATGAGTGGCAGAGTGTGAGTGTCTGTTTAGGTGTATGAGTGCATATGATAGTGTTGTAAAGATGAGTGATTGTATGTATGAATGATTGTATAGGTGAATGAGTGAATGTGTGTGTAGACGTAGGAATCAGTGAGTGCATATGTAGTAACTAGTATTGGTGTGTCAATGGTTTAAAAAATTATATTCTGTATTTAACACTGGGTGTAACAGAGGTTATATTAAAGTTTGAGGAGATGCATTGTATTGTCACATGAATGATATCATCAGTGATGTCATCAGTGATGTCATTTGAGATGTCATCAGTGATGTCATCAGTGATGTCATTTGAGATGTTATCAGTGATGTCATTTGATATGTCATCAGTGATGTCATCAGTGATGTCATTTGAGATGTCATCAGTGATGTCATCAGTGATGTCATTTGAGATGTCATCAGTGATGTCATCAGTGATGTCACTGACCATGTCATGAATGATGTAATATGTGACATCATCAGCAGTGGATTGCGTGTGCGCGATATATAGTTTGTGCAACTAACTATATATGGAATTTCAATGGTTTTGTGTGAGTAAAATAAGGTTTTGTAAATGCTAATTCCTAACTATATATGGTCTATAACCCATGGTTTTTTCAGTGAATATTCAAGGTTTTGTAAATGCTAATTCCTAACTATATATGGTCTATAACCTATGGTTTTTTCAGTGAATTTCAATGGTTTTTTATTAGCAAATATCAAAAGCTTTAAAATGTCAAGTACGTGGTAGGTAAAAACATTTTCGTGTTTATGCACGCTGATGTGCTTTGAACGCTGCCCCCCCCCCCTCTTTTCTTTTAGGAGTATTCTCTCTTTGCAGATAGTGAAGGGTAGGTAACGCAGGCCTTTGCCCCCGTTGTAATCCGTCGTGCCTGCTTCCCTCTCCATTTGATTGATTGTTATCCAAGCATTTACTGTTTTGGAATTGGTTCTCTTTGGTTCATTCTCTATTTACAAACAAGCACAGAGTCGCAATACTCTGTTTAGTCTTTGCAGATAGTGAAAAATCGTTAGAAAAAACAAAAGGAATCAAGCAAAATCAGTAGGCCACTAATGGGATCTCTTTTTGACCTCGCTAAAATAGAAACATTAGGAACAATCCCTCATGAGAAATATGAAACTAGTGAGAGGAACCGAGCTCGACGCCATGATGGCTGCAAGACAGCTCGGCTCCGCCGCCCACCCCGCCCAAAATAACGACAAACCCTATGCAAATATTATAAATATATACAACACACCAGCAAAGTAACAGGGTAAAACGTTTTATTAAATAACTATTTCCATGGCAGTCTGCTGCAACATCGATCCAAATGCATGCCGCCGTTCCCGGGATTTCTCCCTGACTACTCTGCGGCCTACGAGATGGAGAGGCCGGGGCATTGACTAGGCGGGGCCTCCAGCCGCAACCACAGCGCCAACGATCGCTGCTGACGGAGGGGAGCCTTGCCGGTGAGACCACTGATCTGAAGAACCGCTGCCTGCGGTGCCTCCCTGAGCCGCTTAACGGAGGCCCCCGAGGGGCGGAGTGGTGGCGCGGACTCGGAGGGGGCGCTTGACTCCTGCCCCATCCCCAAGTCTTGTTGCCCTGGTGTGGCCTGAGATCGCCCCCGACATAGGCGGCCGGCTCCCGGGGTCAGGCAGAACTTTTTGCCTTTTGGTGACTCTTCCATTCTCGACCTTGTCCCACAATCCGTTTGACCTGAAGACACGTCCTGCGGTGCCCTGGTCCGACCATCACATATCCCTGCGCCAGGAGACGGCGTGGGGTGCACTGGGAGGGAGAGGCGGCGCGAACGAGCCTCCCCCACCTCCCCAGGTGGAGGTTTCTCAGCTGCACCCCAGCGCTTCACTCGGCCAGCTGAATTGCGCCCGCTCTTGCGGCACAGTGCCTCGCTCGGCCAGCTGAGTTGCGCCTGCTCTTGCTATTACAACGTCTCACCCGCCATCCGGCTGAATTGCACCCACTCTTGCGGTACAGCGACAGGCGGCTGCCACGAAGCTCACGAAATGGTGGTCGGCTCCACAGACTTGGGCCTGGCCTGCAAGGATGGCTCTGGGCAACCCTGGAACTCGGACGCTTGACTGCTAGGGCATGGGCCCCATTCCCAAAAGCGTCCTCTCAGCCTTGAAGATTCTACAAGAGTCACCGGGGCCGCCGACTCCCGCAGACTTCTGGTGGGGAGCGACTGCCATGATTGCTCGCGGAATGGCCACGACGTAGCCACGGGGTGCTCTCATGCTGACGCCAGCTTCAGTCTGAAACATCCAGAAACACTGTAGTATCGCGTTGTCGCGTAATGCGTCATATGACGCGCCGCGTTAGTGCACCTGGTGCGCGAGGCGCGAAGCGCAGCTTCCCGGAAGCGATCCGGGGCGCGGAGCGGAGCGCGTAACGTAAGCATAACAGGTCATGTGACTTGTTAATAAAACTTTTCATTGGTTCATTTCACTTTTGGGTTCCTAATGATGTAAGGCTAGGTCATGTGACCTAAAAATAACACTTTTCATTGGTTTAGAACTATTTTTTGTCCCAAATGATGAAAACCCCTCCTTGTTTCCTCACTCTGACTTTCATCTTTGTGAGAGGAAGACCTTTTTTCATCACTTAGCAATGGCAAGTGTTGTAGCTTCAGCTGGTGCATCCCCACCACCACCACCACCTCCTAGGAAGAGAGTACCACCTCCTCAGGTGGTGGTTGAGCAAGAGGTGCCCCCCCCCACCTTCTTGTTGCCTGATTCGGCCAGCTCAATCGATCGAGCATGGGACTCTGTTGTGATCTGAAGAACCGCTGCCTGCGGTGCCTCACAGAACCGCTTGACGGAGGCCCCCGAGGGGCGGTGTGGTGGCGCGGACTGGGAGGGGGCGCTTGGCTCCTGCCCCCTCCCCAAGTCTCGCTCGGCCAGCTGAGTTGCGCCCACTCTTGCGGCCTACGACATGGAGAGGCCGGGGTGTTGACTAGGCGGGGCCTCCGGCCGCAACCACAGCGCCAACGATCGCTGCTGACGGAGGGGAGCCTTGCCGGTGAGAGCCAATGATCTGAAGAACCGCTGCCTGCGGTGCCTCCCTGAGCCGCTTGACGGAGGCCCCCGAGGGGCGGTGTGGTGGCGCGGACTGGGAGGGGGCGCTTGGCTCCTGCCCCCTCCCCAAGTCTCGCTCGGCCAGCTGAGTTGCCTCCACTCTTGCGGCCTACGACATGGAGAGGCCAGGGCGTTGACTAGATGGGGCCTCCGGCCGCAACCACAGCGCCAACGATCGCTGCTGACGGAGGGGAGCCTTGCCGGTGAGAGCCACTGATCTGAAGAACCGCTGCCTGCGGTGCCTCCCTGAGCCGCTTGACGGTGGCCCCCGAGGGGCGGTGTGGTGGCGCGGACTCGGAGGGGGCGCTTGGCTCCTGCCCCCTCCCCAAGTCTTGTTGCCCTGGTGAGGCCTGAGATCGCCTCTGATATAGGCGGCCGGCTCCCGGGGTCCGGCGGGACTTTTAGCCTTTTGGTGACTCTTCCTTTCTCCCCGACTACTCTGCGGCCTACGAGATGGAGAGGCCGGGGCGTTGACTAGGCGGGGCTTCCGGCCGCAACCACAGCGCCAACGATCGCTGCTGACGGAGGGGAGCCTTGCCGATGAGAGCCACTGATCTGAAGAACCGCTGCCTGCGGTGCCTCCCTGAACCGCTTGACGGAGGCCCCCGAGGGGCAGTGTGGTGGCGCGGACTGGGAGGGGGCGCTTGGCTCCTGCCCCCTCCTCAAGTCTTGTTGCCCTGGTGTGGCCTGAGATCGCCCCCGACATAGGCGGCCGGCTCCCGGGGTCCGGCGGAACTTTTAGCCTTTTGGTGACTCTTCCATTCTGGACCTTGTCCCACAATCCGTTTGACCTGAAGACACGTCCTGCGGTGCCCTCGCAATGCGGCCTGGTCCCTGAATGTGTGCAGGGGGACGGTATTGATTGGATCAAGATGGCGGCTTCACACAAAGCTGACTCAAGTGTTGCTGCTGATGCTATGCAGACAAAAACTGGTTTTCAGTTTGTACATTCTTCAGGATTTTTCCAAGTCTTGTTGCCCTGGTGTGGCCTGAGATCGCCCCCGACATAGGCGGCCGGCTCCCGGGGTCCGGCGGGACTTTTAGCCTTTTGGTGACTCTTCCTTTCTCCCCGACTACTCTGCGGCCTACGAGATGGAGAGGCCGGGGCGTTGACTAGGCGGGGCCTCCGGCCGCAACCACAGCGCCAACGATCGCTGCTGACGGAGGGGAGCCTTGCCGGTGAGAGACACTGATCTGAAGAACCGCTGCCTGCGGTGCCTCCCTGAACCGCTTGACGGAGGCCCCCGAGGGGCGGTGTGGTGGCGCGGACTGGGAGGGGGCGCTTGGCTCCTGCCCCCTCCCCAAGTCTTGTTGCCCTGGTGTGGCCTGAGATCGCCCCCGACATAGGCGGCCGGCTCCCGGGGTCCGGTGGAACTTTTAGCCTTTTGGTGACTCTTCCATTCTGGACCTTGTCCCACAATCCGTTTGACCTGAAGACACGTCCTGCGGTGCCCTCGCAATGCGGCCTGGTCCCTGAATGTGTGCAGGGGGACGGTATTGATTGGATCAAGATGGCGGCTTCACACAAAGCTGACTCAAGTGTTGCTGCTGATGCTATGCAGACAAAAACTGGTTTTCAGTTTGTACATTCTTCAGGATTTTTCCATCCAAGGCTGGTTGAGAGTTTGTAGAACGATGGCTTCAGATTTTCAACATACTACTCTTCAACATTCTTCATAAATGTAACAATGTGAGACTCACTAGGAGAACGGCCGTTTATCTTTCCTTTGAAAATGCTGCCAACAATATTTTCTGAATGGAAGACACCATCTTGTAGCATAAAGGGCTGCGTCAAGGGTGGTATTGCCCAGAATGTCTTGTTTTCTAGTGCTCGTAATGAAAAAGCCAGAACTGCCGAAAGGGATTCTGGTCCTGCCGCTACTTATTAGAGACATTGAACTATACTCTGGACCTGCCTGGCCTCGACCAAAATGGCGCCAGTATGGGAGCGACTTGCAACTCCTTATGACGTTCTAGTTACTTAGCCTTGACGTTATGGGGGATGTATGCGGTCTTTGTGCACATGGCGGGCGGGGAAGGGTACTGACTGGGAATACGGACAACCCTATTGATGTCGATTTTTCATTATTGATTATTGATTATTGTATTAATAAAGCTTCGAAGTAATGTTACCCATGATACTCGCCCATGGTGTGCGTATGGACGATTTTATTGTAACTGATCCTGTTATACTTTCAATTATAAAATCAACCTTCACTGATCCTGCAACCGTTTGTCACGTTTAGTTTTTTCAATTAAATGGCTCGCTTGTTACATACTCCTATACCCCTGGCTTTTGAAAGACACCATCTTGTAGAATAAAGGGCTGCGTCAAGGGTGGTATTTTCTGAATGTCTTGTTTTCTAGTGCTCGTAATGACGAAGCCAGAACTGCCGAAAGGGATTATGGTCCTGCCGCTACTTATTGGAGACATTGAACTATACTCTGGACCTGCCTGGCCTCGACCAAAATGGCGCCAGTATGGGAGCGAATTGCAACTTCTTGTGACGTTCTAGTTACTTAGCCTTGACGTTATGGGGGATGTATGCGGTCTTTGTGCACATTGCGGGCGGCGAAGGGTACTGACTGGGAATACGGACAACCCTATATACTTTCAATTATAAAATCAACCTTCACTGATCCTGCAACCGTTTGTGACGTTTAGTTTTTTCAATTAAATGGCTCGCTTGTTACATACTCCTATACCCCTGGCTTTTGACCCTTTCCTACGCGCGGTCTGTACTACAAATGCACTCATATTTTCTCTTATGCAGTACGTATGCATTCATTGTATGACCCAGGCATTACCTTTACACTCATCCATTCATACAGGTACTACCCATGCACTCATCTATTCTCTCAGGCACAACTCATAAACTAATGCAATAACCCTGGCTGTTTCCTCCTCGTTTCTGTCAAGCACTACCCATGCACTCATCCAATCGTCCAGTCAATACCTCTGTAGTCATGCAATCACCCAGGCATTAAAGTGCTACTCAATCATTCAGTCAGGCACTGTCCATGCACTCATGCATTCTCTCAGTTACTACTCATGCACGAATAGTATAACCCAAGAATTACCCTTGCATTCTTCCTTTTACACAGGTACTACCCATGCACTCGTCCAATCACCCAGACAGTAACTCTGCATTCATGCAATCACTCAGACACTATTCTGGTACTCAACCATTCACACAGGCATTACCCATGCACTTATCCATTCTCTCAAGAACTACCCATGCACTCATCCAATCACCCAGGCAGTACATCTGCACTCATAGAAATGCTCAGGCAGAACTCTAGCACTCATGATTTTACTCAGGCAGTAACCATACAATCATTCAATCACCCAGGCACTACACATACAGTCACCCAGGCACTACCCATGTACTCATGCATTCACTCAGACACTACTCTTGCACTCAACAATTCACTCAGGCCCAACCCATGCACTTATCCAATGACCTAGGCATTAGCCTTGCACTCATACTTTCACTTGGGTACTTCCCATGCACTTATTCAATCACCCAGCCAATACCCCTGCACTCATGCAATCACCCGGCACTATCCTTGTACTTATGCAATCACTTAGACACTACGCTTGCACTCAACCATTCACTCACGCATGACCCATGCCCTCATCCATTCTATCAGGCCCTACCCATGCACTCATCCATGTCCCAGGCATTACTCTTACAGGCATTCTTTTACTCAGGCACTACTCATGCACTGATCTAAGTACCCATTCATTACCCTTGCGCTCATGAACTCACTCAGGTACTACCCATACACATATCCAATCACCCAGGCAGTGCCCATGCACTCATCCATTCACTTAGGCAATATCCATGCACTTATCCAATGACCCAGGCATTAGCCTTGCACTCATACTTTCACTCAGGTACTTCCCATGCACTTATTCAATCACCAAGGCACTACACCTGCACTCATGCAATCACCCAGGCCCTAACCATGTACTTATGCAATCACTCAGACACTACTCTTGCACTCAAGCATTCATTCAGGCAAAACCCATGCACTCATCCATTCTCTCAGTCACTACCCATGCACACATCCATGTCCCAGGCATTATTCTTGCACTCACACTTTCACTCAGGTACTTCCCATGCACTTTCTCAATCACCCAGGCAATACCCCTGCACTCATGCAATCAGCCGGCACAATCCTTGTACTTATGCAATCACTCAGACACTACTCTTGCACTCAACTATTCACTTAGGCACGACCCATGCACTCATCCATATCCCAGGCATTACTCCTGTAGGCATTCTTTTACTCAGGCACTACTCATGCACTGATCTAAGAACCCAATCATTACCCTTGCACTCATTAACTCACCCAGGTACTACCCATACACATATCCAATCACCCAGGCAGTGCCCATGCACTCATCCATTCACTCAGGCAATAGCCATGCCTTCATCAAATGACCCAGGCATTACCCTTGCACCCATCCTTCTACTCAGGCACTACCCATGCACTTATCCAATGACCCAGGCATTAGCCTCACACTCATACTTTGACTCAGGTACTTTCCATGTACTTATTCAATCACCCAGGCACTACCACTGACTCATGCAATTGCCCAGGCACTAACCATGTACTTATGCAATCACTCAGACACTACTCTTGCACTCAACCATTCACTCAGGCACTACCCATGCACTCATCCATTCCATCAGGCCCAACCCATGCATTTATCCGATGACCCAGGCATTAGCCTTGCAATCATACTTTCACTTGGGTACTTCCCATGCACTTACTCAATCACCCAGGCACTACCCCTGCACTCATGCAATCACCCAGGCACTATCCATGTACTCATCCATGTCCCAGGCATTACTCTTGCAGGCATTCTTCTACTCAGGCACTACCCATGCATTGATCTAAGAACCCAATCATTACCCTGACACTCATGAACTCACTCAGGCACTACCAATTCACTTATCCAATCACCCAGGCAGTACCCATGCACTCATCCCTTCACCCAGGCAATACCCATGCATTCATCAAATGACCCATGCATTACCCTTGCACCCAGCCTTCTATTTAAGCACTACCCATGCTCTCATCTAATCATCCAGCCACTACCCCCACCCTCATGCAATCCCCAAGGCACTACCTATGCACTCATCCAATAACTCAGGCACTACTCTTACACTCAACCATTCACCTAGGCACTGTCCATGCACTCATCCATTCTGTCAGGAACTACCCATGCACTCCTCCAATGACCCAGGCATTACTCTTGCAGTCATCCTTTTACTCAGGCACTATCCATGCACTGATCTAAGCATCCAGACATTACCCTTGCACTCATAAAGTTACTCAGGTACTAACCATGCACCTATGCAATCACCTAGACAGTACCCCTGTACTTATGCAATCACCCAGGGACTACAAATGCACTCATGCAATCACTCAGGCTCTACTCTTGCATTCAACCATTCACTCAGGCACTACCCATGCACTCATCTGGTCCCTTAGGAACTACCCATGCACTCATCCAATGACCCATGCATTAGCCTTTTCATTCAGGTACTTCCCATTCACTCATCCAATCACCAAGACACTACCCCTGCACTCATGCAATCACCCAGCACTACCCATGTACTTATGCAATCACTCTGACTCTGCTCTTGCACTCAACCATTCACTCAGGCACTACCCATGAACTCATGCAATCAAGGAGGCACTACCTATGCACACATTCAATCACTCAGGTATTACCCATGCAGTCATGCAATCACCCAAGCACTATTCCTGCACTCAACCATTTACTCAGGTACTAACCCTGCACTCATCCATTTACTCGGGCATTATCCATGCACTCATCCATTCACCCAGGCACTACCCATGCACACATCCAATCACCCAGGCACTTTTCTTGCACTGACCCATTCATTCAGACTCTACCTGTGCACTCATCCATTCCTTCTTGCACTGTCCTTGCACTCATTTAACTAAGGAGACACTACCTATACACACATCCAATCACTCAGGCATTGCCCATGTAGCCATGCAATTACCCAAGCACTACTCTTACACTCAACCATTCACTCAGGCACTACCCATGTACTCAATCATTCACGTAGGCATTATCCATTCACTCATCCATCCACCCAGGCACTACCAATGCACACATCTAATCAGCCAGGCACTACCCTTACACTCACCAATTCATCCGGACACTACCCATGCACTCATCCATTCTCTTAGGCAGTGTCCATGCAGTCATGCAATCATTGAGGCAGTCCCCATGCATTCATCCAATGACCCAGACACTAACCATACACTACCTAATGCCCCATGCACTACGCATGCAGTCATCCAACCAGCTAGGCACTAGTCCCACATTCTTCCAATCACTCAGACACTAGTCAATCAGTTATACAATCACACAACTACTAAACTTGCAGTCATCCATTCACTCAAACTCTACTCATTTACTCATCCAATTACTCAAACTCTACATACGCACTCATGCAATCACACAGACACTATCTATTGACTCAGGTCTTAGCTTCAATTGTGGTGGTGGAACTCTGCTGTGGTTCGTCATTGGTTGTCAGCTGCCATACAATGTAGCGCAATACGCCCACTTTCGTGTTGCAAAGACTCAGGGTGTCGCGCAGGAGCAGGGAGCAGAGAGAACGGAGCGTGTAGATCGGAGCGCGATGGCGATCAGCCGTGAGGCTGCAACAAAGCACTCTCACTAATTGAGATTGAGTGAGAGCGCGAAGACGTGCATTTTAGGAGCCCGGAGAGTTGGTGCCAGAAAAATAAAAGCATGCAAGTGTGCCCCCGAGGGAACCCCAAGAGGCGGGTGGAAAGCCCTTGTGTTATCAGGAAAAGAAAGCCTCGAGCAGGGGCCAACTACGGCAGCAGAAACACAGGAAGCCGAATATACCACACCACAGCAGAGGTAAGTGCTTTGGGGGTTCTTGGGATCTTGGGAAAGACACCTTCTTAAATTAAGGTCCCATTTTCACCAGTAAAAGGAGAACTGTCTTGGACTGTGCAAGTGGAGTGAACGTGGTGACAAGTGGAGGCAGTAACTGGCACTGCCAATCACTAGATGATAAATAAAATCGAGGGTGGCAAGGAGACGGAGTTTTGTAAGGCTGGACATACTTCGATTTTGTATCTGCCCCTCATACTATCAGCTTCTCAGTGCCTGTTTCAGTTGTTACAAGATAAATCATGCGTTATTGTAGGAGCCCCGCTAAGATGGCACCTAAAAAACTAAAAATAGGTAAAGTAAGAAAAGTCCCCCCCCGACTTCGAATACTGCTTTAAGCAAATCAGTTCCACAATGGAGAATTTGGAAGGCCTGGAAGAGAACATTAAGAGTGTACAAAACAAAAAAACTAAGAAGAAATTGACATGGGATATATCGCAAGCAAGTAAGAAAGGAGGGGGCACCATGTGCCAAATCAATAAAAGACTTCCTGGGGAAACATTTCAATCGGAAACCAACAACCCAAAAAGTCAAGACTTTGAGAAGGAACCAATATTGATTTACGAAGTAAATGAACGCAGTGCCCAAAGCATAGAAGATTCACTAAGTAATCAAAGTATCCTAAGCCAAATAAACATCCATTTGCTACCAAGACTTTCCTCATCGCCAAGGATATTTTCTGGGATTTGTATTATTGATGAAGATTACGAGGAGAGTATCATAAAAGAGTTGGAAGGCCCAAATGATGCTACGAACTTGAGTATAAGATCTAATGCAGAAATAAGCTTGGGTCAAGGGGCGAATCAGGGCTCCAAGTTGATAGAAGATCTGGCCCGCAGTAGCACGTTAGGCTTGGATATATCAGCAACATCCTCGGTCTCCATGCTGGATATAATATTAATGCTGCAAAAAATGCTGCAAAGCCTGCTAGAGGTTACATTATCAAATAATAAAATACTTAAGGCCCAGGAAATCTGCTTAAAACAAACCGTGTGTGAATTAGAAGGCATCAAGTGTCTAATGCCATCTGTGGTAAGACCAGTGCCTGAAACTTCTTCTCTAGGTGATGTAGGGGAATTAGAGTCAATTAATAATTGCCAGGATGTGTATATTTCTAGATGCCCAATGATAATTAGGAGAAGGAGCAATCATCCATGGTATAGTCGGCCAAACACTAGATATCCTTCAAGAAAGCAAATGCAAGAAAAAGGTAAGCAAATGGGTTATAAAAAAGGAAGGGAGAATGGAGTTAAGCCCCATGTAACATTACAAGGAAGAAGAATATCCCCAGATAATAAAAGGGTAATGAGGAAACCGGAGAGTCACTCAACTACGAGACAGGGGGAAACAGGACGGATAAGGGTCCAACAAAAAAACACCAGTGTTGTAGAAAGAAAGGAGAAAAGGTTGGGTAAATGGGTAAAGTTGCAGTAGGAGAAGGTTCGCCCCATAAATTCAGGGAGGGGAGGAAAAAGCTAAAAAACTCCAAACATAAAGAATGATATGAGTGAAAAGAAAAATGGGGGTCTAAAGGTAATAGACTTGAATGATAAAAAGTAGATATACTTCAAACCCTTGGAGGTTGAGAAGGGAAGGAAAAAGCTAAGAAAAATTGTACCCCTGAACCGCTTCCAAGTTTTGCTTTGTTTTTCAAAATGTCCAAGCCTGAGAGAAATTGAATCAAAAGAACTGAAGCAGGTAGGATTCACCCCTAATAACAAAGGCAAAGAAGTTACAAAAATTGAAGTCCACTCAGAGGTAGTAAAAATCGCAATTGTGAATGCTGAAAAAGATATGCTAAAGAAAGGAATAAGGCTAATACCCAAAGTGGAATTAGAAAGTGTAAAACAGCCAGACAGTGCCCTCATGAAATGTTACGCAGGCCTGGGAAAAAGGCAAGCAAGACTGATAGCAGGGGCATGTGGGAAAAGAGCAAATATTAACATAGTCGTAGAAAACCCTGAGCCCTGTAAAAATTGGTGAAACTGGAGCCTAGGAGATAGAGACTTAAGCACACCCTCATGGGTATTGAATGAGTCTGGACACCTCATGGAGATTGATTAGGGAAGTGGGTTGCTGCATAGCATAAAAATTATTTCATGGAACATCATTGGTTTTATATGTCTCGAGACAGATAGACATTGTTTGCCTGCAGGAAACTTGGCTGTGTGACAACACCCCAGTGGTTGAAGGGTGTGCTCATACTCATAAGCCCGCTAGTAAATCATGATTTGGACATCCATCTGGGGGCATTATGACACTCATTTCCACAAGAACTGCAAAAAAATGTAAATACAATGACCACTTCTTGTAAATGGGTGTTGGGCATTGAGGTAACCCTGCAGGATTCCGAAAGTTTAAATGACCGGGTGATTTTGGTGAACACCTACATACAATGGGGTTCTCAAGAGGAGTATGAAAGAGAAATGGGATTATTTAAAGATGATATGAACTCCTTGAGTGGTAAGTATGAAAATGATGTGTTGATTATTATGTGCGATTTTAACATAAACTAAAAGCGACATGACTAGACAAGATGAAGCCTTAGGTAATTTCCTAGGGTCAAAGGGGCTAATTAGCTTAAACGCTGGGACAGGTACTGACCATCCAGCTAACCAGGCGTTCAGAAGAGGTAACCAACACTGTCCCATAAATTACGTGTTTGTACATGCCTGCAACTTTGCGAGGGTAAAAAAGTTTAAAGTAATCCAGCGTAATGAAAGTGACCATCACCAACTGTTTTGTGAATCATGGAGAGGGCCTACAAGCTTTGGTGAAAGAGTCCTCCCCCATTCGAAGGCATACCCAAAACGCCTGACAACAAAATTAACAGAAGAATATCTAGTAAAACTAGCTAAATTTCAACAAAATTTACCTTTGGAGGTAGCAAATGATCGGAGGATTTCATGGTTTGAGGAAAAAATCTATCAAGTTGTACAATTCCTCAGGACTGACCTAAAGAGGAATGAAAAAGGTGCTAAATATTCACAAGCCCTTTGTAGAAAGCAAATACGCTGGTTTGATTCAGTGTGTAGGGAAAAAAAAGGGTAATAAGAAGAGAAGAAAGACATCTGAGGCTAAGGTATGATCAGGAGGGCTTTTCAACTTAACTAAACTAAGGAAAGAATATAAAATATCACTGAGGTCTAAGAAGAGGAGTTTTGAAGAAAAATGCTGGGATAACCTATTGGAAACAAAAGACACTAAAAATATCAAAGGTTTCTGGAAGTTGATTCAAGACGCCTGGGGGCGGTCACCGGAAATTTTGAATTTTGTAGTTGATGAGGCGTTTAGGGAGGAGTATTTAGGCCAATTATATAAGGGAAGCAATGCACCAGTAACAAGCGAGGGAAGAGACCCTAAGGGTTGGGTGGCAAAAGAGTTAATACCCTCATTCTCGTTAGAAAAAGTGAAGGATCCCATAGCGAAGCTAAACTTGACTTGAGCTGCAGGGCCAGATAATTTACCTGCTGCACTAATTACAACATGGTTTTTGGACTGTTTTCTGTGGTACTAGATTTAGATATTATCCCAAAATTGTGGAGGGGTGCATTGATTAGGCGCCTGCACAAGTTAGGGGACAGGAAGGACCCAAAAAACTACAGATTAACTAATCTGTTAGATATTGGGGTGAAAGTATTCTCTAAAATAATACTAGGTAAATTGAAGGATTGGGTAGAAATATACTCGATTGTACCAGTGGAACAAGGAGGGTTTAAGGAGGGGCACTCAACCACTAATCATTGCTTTGCCTTATGAGCATTAGCTCGGAAGTCGCTAGAACAGCATGGTAGATTTTACTGCTGTTTTGACAACTTTCGGGTGGTGTTTGATCTAGTGGACAGGGAGTGTCTCTGGTAGTCGCTAAAAAGTTAAAACATTCCCGAAGAACTCCTAGTAATAATTCAGGAGTTGAATAGCCAGAACTGGGCTCAGGTCATCAAAGATACTGTGGGGGGCTTGACATTGGAGATTGCGATCAATAATGGTCTGCATATTAGCCCCACTTTTTAAAAAATCTTTCTTGCTGCTCTACCTTCCTTTTAATGACAGGGAAAAGTGCAAGCCCAAAGGTAAATGGGAAGCATGTGTCCTGTTACTGTACGCAGACAACTTAGTGATTCTCTGCCAAACAGAATTGGGTCTGCAAAGGAACCTAAATGTGTTTCATGCATATTGTGCATCAAAACGCTTCACACTGAACATGGATAAAACGAAAATATTGTGCTTTGGGAAGTGAGATAACAAATGTAATTGGTTTTTGGGGCAAACAAAACTAGAAGTTGTCAACGAATAGAAATACTTGGGAATATGGTTTGACAATTCATTAAAATGGAGCACTTACTTAGATGCTCAGAAAGCCAAAGCCTTAGCCTTGATCTGCGGGCTGAAAAAATTCAACCGTAATTTTGGCGCCATGTCCCATAGACCCTTGCTAAAGGCCTACAATGCAATGATCCCTCCATAATTGCAGTATGGGGCAGAAATCTTATGTCTAGGAGGGAAATGCCTAAAAGAATTGATGTCATTGCCTAGCTCATGAGGGTATTAGGTTAGAGCTAGACTTGATATCATGGAATGTCCAGGTCCAAGTGAATCTAATTAGATTTTGGAAATGACTGGGGGCAGGGGAACATGGGAAAGTGTCATGTTGGTGTATGAAGGAAATTCAGAAGACTGACCTTAAGTGGGCAAAAGTAATAAGAAAGAAACTCTACTCCATCTGTGACAATCTGAAGGAGAAAATCGACCCCCAGTCCTTGACTATTGAAGAACCAAAAAGTGTACTCAAATCCCAAGGGAAGGAAAAGTCTAGACTAATGGATATGGAGCATTTGAGAGTAAAAGAGTCCTTGCAATTCATGATAACAAGTGGAAGGAATGAAAATTGGTATCCATACCTAGACATCCCACCAAATCAATGGCTCAGAATGGAATTACTAAGAGTGAGAGTAGGTATTGATCCCGCTCGAGCCAATGATTAAATAAAAAGAATACTGATGGACCCTGGTGGTAGATGTACATGCGGGATGGGCATGAAATGTAATTGTTTACACATTTTAATGAATTGCCAACATTTTTTAGAGCAACGGAAATAGTTCCTACGCCCTGTTTTATTAAGTATGCTATGGGGTCACAGACGCAAGCAATTGAGCTCCTTATAGACATGCAGTATCTTGATATTGCAGTAGCAGTGGCGAAATTTATCCAGGCTGTTAAAAGGTTATTTATGGAATAGGGAATGGAGGAGTTGACCGTGTATTGATAAAATGAAATTTTAAACTGCGTAAATTTAAACGTTTTAAATAGAAACTTAAAATGCTTGGATCATATATGTGTTTTAGATTACGTTCATAAATTAGGTATGGAATTGTCTTAATAAAATTAAGGTTGATGTTAGGAAAATAGGTTATTATAATGTAAGGAGATAATGAACTTGTAATAATTGTTGCTTTTTATTTAAGGATGTTTTTTTGTTGCGTTTTATTGTCTTTTATGCTGTTTAAGGACCTATGGTCTAAATAAACATACTTTTTTGATAGACTGATTGATTGGCTCAGGTATTCTTACAGAAACAACAGTTTGAAAGTGGGTCTAAGGTCATATTTGAAGACGAACACATAGACACAACCCCCAAGGAGTGCACTTATAATAACAAAAAAATGTCTATGGGTCTAAAAAGTCAACTGTACAACCTATCCAAGACACAACTAAATAGTGAAAAGACTTAGTAGTGAAAAAAGAAATGTGTGCTCTCGTGTAAACTAAAGGCACAGCATAATATCGCTAGGGTGAGAAAAGTATCCATCAGTTTCCCGCTCGGTACCACCCTTGTCATCATATGGGTTCTCCTCATACCTAGGAGAACATGCTGACAGCCTCAAGATGTTACCGTGGCTGTCGCCCAACGATTAAGAATCGTATGTAAAAAAAAAAAAAAAATTTAATTGCGGGTTTATATAGCGCTAGGAATCGACTCCCGGAGGAGTATCTCCACGCTTCGACCGCTGGGGAACCCGTCCTGGCTCACCCTGAGAGATGGTCCCAGATGGGTATCTCTAAGGTGCGACCAAGCATCCCCGGCGATCTGGGGGGGCCGTTGTGAAGATGAGGCAAGCTGATGCCCAGAGTTGCCGCGTGTGGTCTCTGACTAGAGTAGGCACCGAGGCGAGAATTATCGAGTCCGCTCACCCTGGTCCACGACCCTGCCGCGTCGGGAATCGAACCCTGGTCCCGGGCCGTTCTCTGCTTACGGGTCTGCCGCCTCTAACCAGTGAGCCACACTTCTCCACTGATAGGGAGTACCAAAATGAATGTGTATAGGGGTAACTGAGTTGCATTGTGTGAATGAGTGTGAGTGAAAAAAGGTGAGGTATATAAAATTGGAGAGAAGAGAGTAGAAAGAAAAATGTATTGATATCTCTCAAATCTTCCAAGTTCTAAAAACAGTGCAGAATATCTGCAGATTAACCAAATATCTGCTTTTTAAAGTTAACGGTCGACATGTTTCAGCAAGTGTGGATACTATTTTTCCACTGCTTTCATCAGGACCATATATTCGCTACTGCAAAGTCGTGAAAATAATAAAATTTAGCAACCATATCACATGGTGATTCTAGGTCATGGGTGATATCCTCCAGAGAACTGATTGTTCGGATCAGAAGAATTGTCGTGCCAAGGACAGGGCGTAAGGAGAAGAAGAAAAACAAAACAAAACAAAGATGTCAACAGCAAATTGTACATCCTGTTATCACATGATTGTCATTTAAAAGTATGGACAAAAACCCATTACTTTGAAGATATACATTCGCTTACCAATTCGGTAGAAGGATAAAGCATCGCCTCACCTGGCTGCAGCTCAGGTAGGTGGAGCATCGCTCTAGTAAAAACACAAGGATAACAAATCAGGGCATTCCTAGATGGCATAAAATGCTCTTCTAGTGGGTATGTTATGATTCTTAATGTGGGAAACTCAAAGCTTAGTCAAATGTATTATAAGCCACTCCTCATGTGGTTAATTTGGAATACAACATTGGCTCAGAGACGCGAAATCGGCCGGACGAAACCTGATCCGATCGCTGCTCGGAACCAGCTTAGATAAAATGATCAAAAAGGACGATACTACTGTGCTAGTCACAGTCATGTCTCACCCATTACATGAGGTAGAATAATTCTTTCTCTTTCTTTGCAAGGAATCACCGCCTCTGTTGTAAACAGGAGTGTGTTTATATCGGTCCAGTATCTTTGCAATGAGATAAGGTCACGGCAAACATCCTCGTGCTATAGTATCGTATCGCCCAAGCGGTTTGTAAGCTGTAAAACCGGGCAGCATCCACAGAGTTAGCAAAACGTTTGTTATATCTCATCACGCGCACTCATACGGGCACTAACCTGTCCGTCGGTTCTCCCTGGCGTACCACCGAGCTGACTGGGGAGTTGAGCGGCCGCGCTTAGACACCATTTTTGTTGTCCAAACGTGCCTAGCGTGTCACGTGAATACTTAGTATGCATTGGGGCTTGGGAAATGTAGTTTTGAACTATTATATGTCTATTTACCCCAATATCTGATAAAGTTCAATATTCAATGTGGCCAGAGTAGCTCTAAAAGATGTATTTATATCACGTTTAGTTGTGACATCATAGCTCCTATTAATATTTATTCGGTTCAATCCTTATGGAACAGATGTAGACCTTGGAACTTTATTAGGAATCAGGACCGATGTCGGTGAAGAAAGTCCTCATAAGTAAACACCTAAATGCTTAAGCACATAAAAACTGCGGGCAGATGATATACCTCTCATTCTTTTTTTGTTATATGAACGGGTGTTACAATGCATAGTGCACTTTATTGATTTCGCGCTGTTCATGTGTTTGTGAATGGACAATCAGTGATTACTATTGAGTTTGCATTCACTGTGAGGAATGCTAAAGGAAGGTGGAATCATGATATTATTGATGTTATCCACTACGTGCACTTGATGGTTAATTTTGCGGAGGACTCACTAGGCGGTTGGTTATGACCGTCTTACTTAATGATGGATTTACTAAAGAACAAGTTACTCGGTTTACTTAATGTCCACTAGCCCATACAAATTGCATATTATGGTTGCATTCACTACTCATGTGATGTTATCCCCAAGATATGGATGAGATCTTGGACTAGTGAAGATCTCACCCATGATGTATTACACCTACTTAGGCTCCAACACTTTAAACAGAACTGCTTGGATGTTGTGTAGAATTTGATCATAATGTATGGAGTAGTTTTAAACTGGCAACTATCTTGTGGGAACATGCCAACTATCATAGTGACATCCATGGTATGTCCTCATTTAATCCTTCCTTATCAGTATTGAGTCTGTATACCCATTTCTGCTCTTTAGAGAATAGGTATTTACTGATATCTGCCACATGTTCTGGAAGGAATGGTTGCTCTAAAACCGTCCAAGTGAATTCTGTCGGACCGTGCCCAGCTTGTAAAAAATGGGCTGTAAGGTGAGTTGCTTGTTTACGGCACTGAATCGTGCTCTTGTGTTCGGATATATGAACTTTGATCCTCCTCGTTGTCATGTCAACATACCTCAATTGGCATGGGCATGTGATCAAGTAAATAAGATTCTGGCTGTTGCAGTTCGTAAATTTCTTTTGGTACCAAGGTCGATTGGTGCCAATGTCCAAACTTAAAGACTTGCTAGTCTGGAGGACATGCTGCACAAGTGCCGCATGGATGGTGCCCTTCCACTGCTGGCAAATGTCTTTAAGTTTGGACATTTGCACCAATCAACCTTGGTACAAAAAGATATTTACAAACTGCAGAGTTACACGAATGTATTCGTTGGCTAGTGGGAGGAGCAGGAGGCCTGGGCAACCAACAAAAAGATTGGACCACCAACATAGTGTCATGGTATAGATACATCGACAACCTGTTTCTAGTCTGGGATGGTCCAACTAGTCAGGCAGAAAAATATGTGACAGTCCTGAATGACAATCAGATGAATTTCCGATTGACAGGTGAAATTAGCGCAGAGGGAGTTAATTGTCTGGACCTGAAAATTTTAATTAAAGAAGGGAAAGTCACTACGACCTTATACAGAAAGTTAACTGCAGGAAATAGCACGCTATATGCGTCGAGCAGTCATCCGCAAAAACTAAACATAGTATCCCCTATGGGGAACGTTTAAGACTCAGGCAGAACTGCTCTAGAAATAGTGATTTTGATTTAGCAGCTGAAGACAGCTTAAAAAGATTCATGGCAAGAGGATACAATCCGAATCTTTTAGAAAGTACCCTCAAAAGAGTAAAACAACTGTCTAGAGATGAGATACTGAAACATAAGACACGAGAAAAAAAGGAAAATGGTAAGTTTCGGCTGATACCTACCTTTTCCCAAGATGCAAACACATTGAGAAACATAATGCGAAAGAATTGGCATGTGCTAAAAATGGTTACCATCATTGGCACCGATATTCCACCTACTCCACTCATCACCTTCAAAAAGGCCCGTTCACTGAAAGATAGGCTTGTACATAGCCATTTAGATGCTATCCCAGTTAAGGAAGGAACACTGCAAGAAATGAGATTCTACCCCTGAGGAAGGTGCAAGGTGTGTACCTTCAACAGGAGAGTATTATTCTATGAGGTCAAGGGAATGAAGGAAGGTAAAATCATTAATAAGTTCATGTCCTGTCAGACCCCATATGCAGTGTATTGCCTCAAATGCCCCTGTGTACTTAGATACATAGGGAGCACGATCAATAATGTAAAACTGAGGATACTGGAACACATGCGGGCCATTGTGAAAAAGGATTTTAATTATCCTGTGGTGCGACACTTCGCAATCAAACATAATAGCAACAGGGATCTGTTGCAGTTTTTTTGCCTAGACTGTGTCCCGCAGAGTATACGAGGAGGTGATAAAGTATTGAAATTAAGGAGATTGGAGTCCCGCTATATTGTAGATCTGCACACTAAGTCCCCCAATGGACTAAATAGTGGGGAAGAATTGGCCGTTCACTTGGGGAACTAACTCTCTTTCATACCTTCAACCACTGATTATCTTGTTAAGATGATTGTCTGTAGATATTACTCAATTTGTATGGTTCTAATATTCTAGAATAGAAGTCACTTCATGGTATGCCAATACATGGCTGTATCAAAGGTGAAACTGTGGCAGTGGATTTAAGCAACCTCCCGCGAGAGGTTGCAATTGCCAAATCACGGCGAGATCATTAACAATTAATTCACGTTTGATGTATGTGTAAATTATGTATATATTTGACTTTGGTTAATTTTATGCCATCTAAATTTCAACTGTGAATGTGTTTATAATGAGTGTAAAGTATATACTTTCAAGATCGCGTGCGCGATGCAGCGTTCAGGCCAGCCCTTGTTTGTTTCAATGATGAAATGCTTTCATACTTTAAAAATGGCACCGCGTTATGTGCCGCTTGTTGACACTGAGGAAGGAACTGCTTCCGAAACGCGTCTGTCGATAGCGAGATTAAAACACCGTTAAACGAAGCCCCGAGAGTGCTGTCTTCCTTTTTAAAGGGTAAAAGGATTGTGAAGCGTTTGTATTTTTGCGCCGTTTGGTGCAACAAGAGCTGGATATATATATATATACATATATACATATATATATATTACCTACTGGCGATAGCCAGTAGGTATATATATTTAGGATTGTTTTCCTTAGGGAAATCTCAACATTCTATTGGGAATAACTTTGGCGCCGGTTGAGGAATCTTCCTGAAATTTTCCTTAACTTTGCCTCGCAGCGCTCCGGTCCTTCACTGAAAGTTTGGGAGGATTCGTCAAGCGGGGGCCGAGATAAAAGGGGGGTCCCAAAACCTGTTTTACCCATGTTAATTTCCATAGGGCGGTTGGACTCACTTTTAGCCCGAACGGCTGAATGGTTTTCCACCAAACTTTGCAAAATTGTTGGGACTGGTAGCCCGATGGCCTTTGCTATGTCTCAAGATATGTGCTCCAGTGGTTTTTACGAAAATTAACTTTGAAAAAATATATATTGGGCTACATTGGGCTATATATATGTTAGAGCTCAAATGTAGCCCAATGTAGCCCAATGTAGCCCAATGTAGCCCAAAGATGGCCACCAGAGACAAAAAAAAAACAAATGTAGCCTAAATATCAGCCAGATGTCGCCCAACTATAGCCCAATTACAGAATGTCCCAGAGTGTTCTAAAGAACAACTAGAGCGCTAACAGTCTTACTTATGACAAAAGTATGGCACACCTGAAGTCATCTTGATTGGAATAAAGTGTTAACACTTAAAACATTTAATTTGCTAAGGAACAAAATGAGGGAGTTCATTTTGCCATAGAAATTATGATTAGTGCTGAAGAAAGAAAAATTAGGGTACATTTTGAGTGACTTCTCAAATCCTCTTATATTTCATTAAAAAAATTCTGATATGCAGTCTCCCAAGATGGCCACCAGAGACAAAAGACCCTGTGCTTAAAAACTCTGTTAGCAAAGCAGGCATTTGAGATTTAAAAAACGTTTTAATATATAAAAGCGTTATCCGCTAATAGAATTAGCATTTAAAAAGCCTTGCGAATTCAATGAAAAAACCATAGGTTTCAGGCCTTATATAGTTAGGAATTAGCATTTAAAAAACCTTTGAAATTCACTGAAAAAACCATAGGTTTCAGGCCTTATATAGTTAGGAATTAGCATTTAAAAAAACCTTGCAAATTCACTGAAAAAACCATAGGTTTCAGGCCTTATATAGTTAGGAATTAGCATTTAAAAAACCTTGCAAATTCACTGAAAAAACCATAGGTTTCAGGCCTTATATAGTTAGGAATTAGCATTTAAAAAACCTTTGAAATTCACTGAAAAAACCATAGGTTTCAGGAGTTATATAGTTAGGAATTAGCTTTTAAAAAACCTTTGAAATTCACTCAAAAAACTATAAGTTTTAGTGGTGTTATAGTTAGCTGGACATTTTACTCATACAAAACCATTGAAATTGCTCCTATATACTTAGTTGTACTAACTATATTTCGCGCACCCGCAATCCACTGCTGATGATGTCACATATTAGATCATTCATGACATGGTCAGTGACATCACTGATGACATCTCAAATGACATCACTGATGACATCACTGATGACATCATCCACGTGACAATCACATACACCTTTTCATACACTATTACAATTTTTCATCACTCTTTGTAAAATACAGAGTATCATATTTAAATCCATTGTCACAGCAATACAAGTATCTAAAAATCCACTCAGTGATTCATAGATGTATACACACATCTAATCACTTACCTATGGATTCACTCATACATGCTGTCAATGAACAATAGAACACTATCAAAAATACTTATACATCTATATCAACATTAAACAACAGCACGCATCCTATTCACATATGAAGTCATCCTAGTCACTTATGCAAACAATGGATCATACTTACATATTTACTTAGCAAAACACTTATACAAACACCACTTCTTCTATTCATTTAGATAGTAAGTCATACTTAGTGAATTATAAAATCATTATTACAAGTATACAGTTATCCATACAGTCACTCACACAATCATTGTGTCTTATGTATTCTTATTTATATACAACAACTGACACATACACTGCCTTTTATTTTTCTAGTTTGTTGGACCTGTACCATTGAGAAATATATTTGCTCATCACCACACCCATAAAGATATTCACTCACCCAAACAACTGTTAGAACATGTAGTTTTAACTTCATATATCTACTGAATCAACTATTCACACATCTTTGGACAGTCACACCCCCCCCAACGAACCACACACACTTTCACACTCCCACACAAATACTCAGTTAACTAATCAATAACTAATATAGACTTTCACATCGCTAGTAACCAACTGTAGAATCAGTTTACAGAACAACTGACAAAGTGATACAGATATTAACACAGTTTAGTCACTATCCACTATATTTAGTGAGACATTATAAATTGGTCAAGTAAACAGTCAAATACACTGCTAGTAAATCCTCTATCCAAATATTTATTTATATATATCCACTTATTCTTCAATGCAAATTGCTATATATATAATGCATATTTAAATAACGAAGCAAACCACATTCACTGGATGATGTCATCAGTGATGTCATCAGTGATGTCATTTGAGATGTCATCAGTGATGTCACTGACCATGTCATGAATGATCTAATATGTGACATCATCAGCAGTGGATTGCGGGTGCGCGAAATATAGTTAGTACAACTAACTATATAGGAGCGATTTCAATGGTTTTGTATGAGTGAAATGTCCAGCTAACTATAACACCACTAAAACTTATAGTTTTTTGAGTGAATTTCAAAGGTTTTTTAAATGGTAATTTCTAACTATATAACTCCTGTAAACCTATGGGTTTTTCAGTGAATTTCAAAGGTTTTTTAAATGGTAATTTCTAACTATATAAGGCCTGAAACCTATGGTTTTTTCAGTGAATTTGCAAGGTTTTTTGAAAACTAATTCCTAACTATATAAGGCCTGAAACCTATGTTTTTTTCAGTGAATATATATATATATATATATATATATATATATATATTACCTACTGGCGGTCGCCAGTAGGTAGTTATAGTTAGGACCTATTATGCATAGGAAATCCGCAACATTCTATTGTCAATAACCTTGGCGCCGTTTTGATGAATCTTCTCGAAATGTTCCAAACTTTTGGCCATCTCAGTTCTGCTCCTTCCCTAAAAGTTTGGGGGCCAAGAAAAAAGGGGGGTCCCAAAACATGTTTTCCCCATGCAATTTCCCAAAGGACCTTTAGCCACGGCTATAGCCCGAACGGCTGAACAGAATTACACTAAATTTGGCAAAGAGGTAGTCCTCAGTTCAGACTTATGCCTTTTGCTTAAATGATGTTAATCTGTTCAGTAGTTCCTGAGAAAATTACGGTTAAAGTCATTTACATATCTATGGGCGTGGTGGATCCGCAGATTGTGCGAGGATTGTCATTGTACCATAAGTGCACTGTCCCGATCACGCGCACAATGCTAATTGGCTGTCAAGCGGTTGTAAACATTCGAAACCAGGAACTGTTGGCAGCCATTTTGTGCCTCCGTAGAAGCGAGGCTGAGGAATTCAGTGGATTATGTGTGAAAAATGGAGAAAGGGGGCAGGGTAGAAATAATTTTACACTCTAGACCTGCTTAGGGTGCGTGTAGGGTACGCGGACTCTACCGTAAAATAAATAAAATAAATAAAATAAAACTGAGCTTTTTTTATAATTCGCTCCCAGGGGGGTAAATACCGGGAGCAAAATTATTACATTTTATGGGGGGCCTAGAGGCGACCCCCAGCCCCAGGGATCGTCATCCCCGGCGCTAAAAAGAAAAAAATGGTAGAGGGAGGGGGTCCAAGGTCCCCAAAGATGTGGGGACCACCACCCCGAGGCTTTATGTATTGTGGGAGGGGGACTGTGTGACCCTCTTCCTGGAGCACTCGAGGGCCCCATTACCCCCGGGGATACCCAAAAATGTATGGGGGGGCTGTAAGGCCTCCAAAGCCCAGGGGAATTAAATATTGTGGGAGGTCCAGCTCCTGCAGAGATTGATTTTCTACATGGGAAGCTGCATGTAGGTAGCTTCCCATGTGGAAAAACAATGCTGGCTCCCAAACAGGAAGAAGTTGTGCAGCAAAGGCGCTGGATTCATGCACCCTACAGATAATGAGTCGTGCATGCAGCGCGTGTACACCAGGGGGCCGCCCTGCCAGGGCTACCAAAAAAAAATTAATTATTCAGTCAGTAAGCATGTACTCATGTAGTGAGAACGGCTTCAGGGAATGGAGTGATTCAAAGTGCTATGTATTATGCATGTAGTGGTGTAGTAACCTTCACATTCATGCTGGGGGACGACAATTCCCCACTAACTATACATACCAGGGGTCTCCAACCAGTAGCTCGGTAGCTACTGGTAGCTCACCAGCCCCCTGAAAGTAGCTCTCAGAGGTGAAGCCAAACCAAACCAAACTCAGAGATTCTGTGTATATTAAAGAAGGTAGCACTGCTCATTTCACTACCCTTTAGAGTTAGAGACAGCGAAAGCAATGGCTGGGCCTGTTCATAACACTCAAACACAAACTTTGGTGGCGTATCAATTAAACTATTAGGGATGTATAGAGCTCACTACTCACCTGTGAGGGTTTCCAGGCGCTAGGGGAGTATGTGGAGGGGATTTGTGCAGCTTTGGTCATTCAAAAAGGCAGGTATTATTGTCTTTCTGAATCCTTTCAGTGTGGGGGTTTATCTGATGCTGAGGGGGAGTTCATTCCAGGTCTTGTCCATGATGTACGAGAAGGGTATGCCTCCTGTCTGGTTATGTGAATAGAGAGGATTTCGGGCAAGGCCTGGTCGACGGAGTGGTGGTTTCTTTTGTGGGTGGGGAAGGAGACTGAGGTTTTGGAGTCCGGTGTTGTGGAGGGCTTTATAGGTGTGTGTGAGCAGCTTGAAGGTCACTGTTTTTTCGACAGGGAGGAAGTGGAGTGCTCGTTTATGCTGGGTAATGTGGTCTTGTTGTGGGATGCTGGGGATGAGTCTGGCTGTGGTGTTCTGGCCAGTCTGAAGTTTGTGTAGTAGGGATTTGTTGATTCCGGCATAGATGGCATTCCCGTAGTCCAGCCTGCTGGTGATGAGTGCTTGGTCCTCCTTGATTCATGGGGTGGTCTATTTGAAGGTCTTGCTGAGTATTTGGAGGGTGTTGAAGCATGTGGAAGCTGCAGCGTTGGCCTATGGGTCTGTCACATGAAATATGTTTATGCACTTTAAATCTAAGTTGGGGAGACTTACTGTTGTGGTAATACCATTTGTGGCACAGCGCATGTGATGATTTCAATTTTACTTGATTAGAAGTATTTAATATTGATAAACATTTTCCTAGCATTCTGCTGATAACTTAATTTGGAATTTTTGGGGGGTTACTACTGACAATTGTGCTTACGGTGGTGACAGTGTGAAGGTTAATACATACCCCCAGCACAACCCCTACACTTCACAAACACCACTACACTACCGTAAACCCTAAACACTATCCCCAGCATGAACCTCCACAGAACATAAACACCACTGTACTACTCTAAACCCTAAAACACTATCCCCTACAGTAGACGAACACCACTGGACTATCCTAAACCCTAAAACACTACCTTCAGCATGACCCCCTATACTACACAAACACCAGTGTACTACCCTAAACGCTAAATGTACCATCAACACGACCCCCTACTCTAGACAAAGACCTATGCACTACCTTAAACCCTAAATCTATCCCCAGCACAACCCGTTCACTACACAAACACCACTACACTACTCTAAATCCTAAAAAACTACCCCCAACACCTATACAAACAGCACTTCATTTATTTATATAGATAGTAACTCATAGTTAGTGTTATAAAATCACGAATACAAGTATACTGTTATCTATACAGTTACAGATGCATTTGCTGAGTCATATGTATACTTCTTTTTATATAAGAAATGTCACATATGTTGCCTCTTATTTTTGTACTTTATTGCACATGTACTATTGAGAGATATATTTACTCATCCCCACACCCATAAAGATTTTAATTCACCCAAACAATTGTTATAACATGTAGTCTTAACGTCATATACCTACTGAATCAACTATTCACACATCTTTGGGAAGCCACACATCCCCCACAAAACCACACACACATTCATTCTCCCATACATGTACTTAGTTAAATAATCAATAAGTAATCTAGACTTTCACGTAGCTAGTAACCAACTGGTGCAGCGGTTTACAGAACAACTATTCAATATATTTAATGAGACAGTATAAATTAGTCAAGTAAACATATATATATATAATACATATTTAAATAACAAACCAAACCACATTCAGTGGATGCTGTCATCAGTGATGTCATAAGTGATGTCATACGAGATGTCATCAGTGATGTGATCAGTGGTGTCACTAACCATGTTATGAATGATGTAATATATATATGTAAAGAGCTACGTATGAAGGGGCTGTATATAGAAGGAAAGGAAAAGTCACGCAGGGTAACTTTTTTCTCCTTGTAATATGGAGGAGCCACCTGCGCCACCAGTACGTCACAAAAAGTGGCGCAGAGAGCTTGTAAATCTGCCCCAGAATTGATTTCATTTCTCCTCATTTTTTTTCATTCAAATATATGCTACAATCCGCAGCATACATTGTATGAAAAAAAGCCTTTACTGGTTGTTTTTGTGCAGGAAGGTGTGTCTTCCTGCACAAAAAGAAACTCCACACGAGACAGATATTCTTGCACCATGGTGCAAGGGTGCCTGTATCACCCACCACATGTGTGCAGTTTAAGCAGCAGTGGAGAGGGAAGGACATACTTCCAACATATTTATGTACATATGTTGCATCTGTGTCTTTCGGAAGTAGCTGAGCATGCTGTAGCTAAAGAGCTTACAGTGTCATGGTACAACACTTCCTTATAGTTCTGCAGTTATACATTCATCATATATGACAAATGCATTATTTTGTCAATTGTGCAGTACGTGTACATTTATGAAAACTTTCACACACTAGCATGTACATTTAGCTCTTTCTTTAACCAGAGTAGTTAGTTCTGCAAATAACTTTATTTTTCTTACTTTTATATTTTTTTGTTGGTTTTTAGAACTTTTTTTTTTTAAAGAAAAAAAAGTAAACAGGACAAACAAAACCATGAACTTTGAGGGAATAAAAAATAAAAAATAGCATTGATGGTTATCAATTGCTCTGCAAACTAGGTCTACTGATTTCTCCTCATAACAAATTAAACAAAAGCACTTCAGCAGTGCATTCTAACTTTCACAAATTGGGGACGTATGTCTGGTGGCGATGTTGAAGGTGATGCCCCAGAGGTACTTGGTATTACCAGTGGTGGAGGTGCATTTCGGCGCAGTCTTCTACATTCTTCGTGAGCACAGTTCACAGAATGCTGGTATTGGAGGTGCTTGCGCATACTAGCAGTGTTACAGGAGTATTTCTTGTTTGGATCTCCTCTGGACAGCACTGCCTGGCAAATCTTGCATGTTACTTTGGTGGCATTACATTTCTTTTGTCCCTCCGGAAAAGTAAAACATTTCCATTCGATGGATGTGCATCTCTTGGGAGGGTGAGGTTCTGGTAGAAATATTTCAGTAGCCAACAACAAGGAGCTTTAGAGGGAATAAAGGTCATAGGTCGCCCTCCACTCAATATATACTTTCCACAAAAATGACCTAGACCAAAATGGCACCTAACAAATGATTATTTTAATAGTGTATCTTGTGTTGGAAAACCATTCCAACTAACTCCCCTATTTTGATTGATGGGGTAGGAGATACACCTATATTGTGCCACATTAAAAATAGCCCAATCCCTTTAAACAGACATTGTGAGACACACTTCACACACCCATGTGTAAAACTAAAATAAAGAAAAAAGTGTGTGTGAGCGAGATGGCACCTCACGGGTGAACCACCAACGGGAACCTGGCGCTGATGAAACGCGGCATGCTCAGTGCCCTATCGTGAAAAATACCGAAGGGAAACAGAAGCGACTTATATCTCGAATAAACCCTAAAAGGGTCCCGCCCTCTTGGCCTGGTACGAGTCAGTTGGGCTGATTGAGGTTGTGAAGACTACATTTGTCCAATGCAGTGGCAGGAATTTGTGATGCCCTGAAGAAATTGCCTAAAACTTTGAAATGGCAATGAAACATGTCGGCAGTAAGTAGAGTATGGTGGGATAAGTAGGAGCCATACCTACTTTTTTAGAGTCCATAACCAACACGAAAGAGACAGAATAAAGCTAAAGATCTGTGTTGTTTGTGGTTTTATATGTTGTTTTGACACCGTATGTGGTTTTTCTACACTGCATTCTTTTCACAAACACACTGTTTGTTTTTGGACACATTTTCTTTAGAGCTTGATGGTGCCAATGATGAGAACAGGGCAATACTGGTGAATACCTGCCAGGTTCCCGTTGGTGGTTCGCCCGTGAGGTGCCATCTCACTCACATATTTATATAAAATAAATGTATTTGAAAAGAAATTGTAAATCAGTATCAAATAAATAAATAAAACAATTAATAGATTTAAAAATTGTTATTGAATAAATCTTTCAAAATCACTGAAAAAAACCTTGGGTTTCAGGCAGGTTATAGTAAGGAATTAGCATTTAAAAAAAACATAGAAATCCACTTAAAAACCATAGGTTTCAAGTAGGTTATAGTTAGGAATTATCATTTAAAAAACCTTTGAAAATCACCGAAAAAAAACATAGGTTTCAAGCAGGTTATAGTTAGGAATTATCATTTGAAAAAACCTTAGAAATACACTGAAAAAACCATAGGTTTCAGGGGTGTTATAGTTAGCTGGACATTTCACTGATACAAAACCATTGAAATTCCTCCGTTATAGTTAGCTGTACTAACTGTAACTCTCGCGCCCACAATCCACTGGTGATGATGTCACATAATACATTATTCATGATATGGTCAGTGACATCACTAATGACATAACTGATGACATCTCAAATGTCATCACTGATGACATCATCCAGTGAATGTGGTTTGGTTTGTTATTTAAATATATATTATATATACACCAATCTACATTTAGGAATCAGTGGATATATAAATATCTAGATAGAGGATTTATTAGCAGTGTGATTGATTGTTTACTTGAGTAATTAATAGTGTCTCACTAAATATATTGGATAGTGACTAAAGTGTGTGAGTATCTGTATTACTTGGTCAGTTGTTGTGTAAACTGCTGCACCAGTTGGTTACTAGCTATGTGAAAGTCTATATTATATTAGTTATTGATTAGTTAACTGATTATTTGTATGGGAGAGTGAATGTGTGTGTGGTTCGGTGGGGGATCAGTGACTGCCCAAAGATGTGGGAATAGTTAATTCAGAATGTATATGAGGTTAAAACCTCGTGTTAAGTTATTTGGGTGAGTGAATATCTTTATGGGTGTGGTGATGAGCAAAAATATTTCTCAATGGTACATGTCCAACAAAGTAGAAAAAATAAAAGACAGTGTATGTGACAGTTGTTGTATATAAATACGTGTACATAAAACTCATTGATTGCATGAGTGACTGTATAGATAACTGTATACTTCTAATAGTGATTTCATAACACACTAAGTTTGAGTTACTATCTATATGAATACATGAAGTGCTATTGGTTGTATTGCTGTGTCAATGGATTCAAATATGGTACTCTGTATTTTACAGTGAGTGATGAAAGGTTATACTAGTGTATGATGAGGTATATCTGATTGTCACGTGGATGATGTCATCACCGAAGTCATTTGAGATGTCATCAGTGATGTAGCAAAGAAGGGGTAAAGGAGATGGATCAATTGTTGATCCTGAGGCTCAGATTACCATTCCAAAAAGGGAGAATGGAAGGTCCAACCAGAGTCCAACCAGAGTCAGAGCCCCGAATAACAATGACTAACAAAAAGGGACTCGGTTGTTCCTACAGATAAAAGGAGAGTGGTATGGTCAGTAGGGGAATAAAATTAATAAGAGGGTAGTGCTCAGTGGAGGGCTACCCTGGGCATTCCATTAGTTGGAATTAATGGCCTCACACACTCTTGCGAGTGTCATGCTTCATCATCGGCCGTTGCTCCTCGTTGGGCAGGCGGTGCAATGTCCAACGGGCTCACCTCTATGAGGGGCTCTTTATCGGAGATCTTTTTTCCAACAGCCTGTGGGTGAAGTGCAAGTGAGGGGCCAGGTGGAGGGTGGATAGTGTAGGTGGGTGCGTTAAAGTATAGCACGAGGTACCGGAGATCAATTTATTCTGGTGGTTCCCATGCTATATGTTAAAACCAGTGGGTAGCCTATGATCGCCAGAAATTAAGGTTCCGTATCACGATCGAGGACTACAATGCGTTCTGTGAGGTCGACATGTTTCTCGCTTTTGCAATTATGCTGCGATTCTTCAGGATCTAATATAATTTTACATCTATCACAAGGGAAGACCTAGTAAAAGTGTCAACCTATAATACATATATTATCTGTTGTACTACCTTGTTTGGACTGTTCTTGCCTAAAGGTCAAGGAGTGCAGGTGTCAACAGTACCCAGTAGGTGTGACTTCAAGGGGGAGAACCAATAGGGGTTTAATGGTTCTCGAGGCCTTGGTCAGGGCTATTTTGCCTACCCATCGCTACCGGCCTGCCACACAAGTGAGGTACCATTTTTATCGGAAGACTTTGGGGAACACGGGGTGGGTGGAATTTTGTCACTATTAGAATTATACAGTTATCCATACAGTCACTCATACAATCACTGAGTCTTAGGTATACTTATTTATTTACAACTGTCACATACACTGCCTTTTATATTTGCCTTTTATATTTCTAGTTTGTTGCACATATATCAATGAGAAATATATTTACTCATCACCACATCCATAAAGAGTTTCACTCACCCAATCACCTGTTTCCACATACAGACCTAACCTCATATTCCTACTAAATCAACTATTTACACATATTTGGACAGTCACACACGTCCCACCCAACCACACACACATTTATTCACTATCCCATACAAATACTCACTTAACTAATTAATAACTAATATAGACTTTCAAATAGCTAGTAACCAACTTGTGTAGTAGTTTACACAACAAGAGATAGAGTGATACAGGTATTCACACAGTTTAATCACTATCCCATATATGTTTAGTGAGACACTTTAAATATGTCACTTAGAAAGTCAATCACATTGCTACTAAATCCTCCATTCAGACATTTATACATCCACTCAGTCTTCAAGGCAGATTGCTTATATATATATATATTCACAGAAAAAACCATAGGTTATAGACCATATATAGTTAGGAATTAGCATTTACAAAACCTTGAAAATTCACTGAAAAAACCATAGGTTATAGACCATATATAGTTAGGAATTAGCATTTAGAAAACCTTATTTTACTCACACAAAACCATTGAAATTCCATATATAGTTAGTTGCACTAACTATATATCGCGCACCCGCAATCCACTGCTGATGATGTCACATATTACATCATTCATGACATGGTCAGTGACATCACTGATGACATCACTGATGACATCTCAAATGACATCACTGATGACATCACTGATGACGTCTCATTTGGCATCATTCTTGTGCTAATACGATAAACTTCTTCAGACTCTAATATAACCTTAGATACACTCAGTGTATACAGACACTCACACACTGCCACTCATCCATGGAGTTACTCACACACCCAGTCAGTCATGCAAAGAAACAATCTCACCTCCATTTCTTCAACTATACAGTTATACACACCTTACTTATTGAAACATATACTAACACATATTTACTCTCTTATACAATCCCTGATACAAGTTCACAATGATCGATACAACCACTCACTCAGTGGCTCTCATGCACAGTTATTTATATATGCCAACTCTCACATGTACTGTGTTTGACATATGTACTTACTATGACATGTAGCATTGAGATATCCATTCACTCATCAATACACTCATGCACACAGTCAACTGCCCATGTAGCTGTTTCCACATGCACTCTTGAACTCATACACCTAGTGAATAAACTGCTCACACATCTATGCACAGAGTCACACACCTTCCAGCCACCCCCACACAAACTCAATCTCCCATAGAAATACTTGGGCAACCAATTAATAACACATATAGCCTCTCGTATAGCTAATGATCAACACATGCAGCAGTTTACATCACAACAGACATAATGATGCACAAATTAAGACAGTTTAGTCACTAACCCGTGCATTCAGTAAGACGCATTTAATCACTCACTCATACAGTCAATCACGCACCTACTAAAACCTTCATTCAGACACTTATACATCCACTCATTCTTCAATATGTAAAACATATTTAAACTTTACAGAAACACATAATCACTGGATGTTGTCATCAGTGATGTCATCAGTGATGTCACTGACCATGTCATGAATGATGTAATATGTGACATCATCAGCAGTGGATTGCGGGTGCGCGATATATAGTTAGTGCAACTAACTATATATGGAATTTCAATGGTTTTGTGTGAGTAAAATAAGGTTTTCTAAATGCTAATTCCTAACTATATATGGTCTATAACCTATGGTTTTTTCAGTGAATTTTCAAGGTTTTGTAAATGCTAATTCCTAACTATATATGGTCTATAACCTATGGTTTTTTCTGTGAATTTCATTGTTTTTTTAACAGCTAATATCTGTAGCTGTAAAATGTATTCTTCTTTAAATCCAAAAATATATTTTATATGTTTATGAATAATTTTTTTTTAAAATATTTTTTTTTCTTCGTTCCCGCTTCGCGAATCGGGAAGCTTCCCGTTAGCTGACCTTGATGCCGCGAAATAGACCGCGAGCCGGTAAACGTTTCTTTACCGCAAGTGCCGCGTTAGAAAACAACATCGTGACGCCTCCCGTCCGCATGACGTTCCACGTTGTCGCGTGATACGTCATATGACGTGCTACGTTAGCGAACTGGTACGCGAAGCGAGTGCCAAAGCGCAGGTTTCTGGAAGCAAACCGGGAGGCCCTGCAAAGCGCTTAACGTAAACACAGCAAGTCATGTGACTTGGTAATAACACTTTTCATTGGTTCATTTCACTTTTGGTTTCCTAATGATGTAAGACTAGGTCATATAATCTAAAATGAACACTTTTGATTGGTTGAGAACTCTTGTTTTTCCCAAATGATGAAAATCCCTCCTTCTTTCCTCACTCTGACTTTCATCATTGTGAGAGAAAGACCCTTTGTGATCACTGAGCAATGGCTTCTTTAGTAGCTTCAGCTGGTGCTTCCCCACCACCTCCACCACATCCAAGGAAGAGTGGACCACCTGCTCAAGTTGTAATTCAACAAGAAGAAGAAGAAGAGGAACAGGAGGACGAGCACGAAGAGAGGCAGTTTTTGCCTGAGCAGCCCAAGACGTCTCACCGGAAAGAAAACTTCATTTGGCAATTTTTTAAAATTCCCAAAGGTCAGAAAAAAGTAAATGCAAGATACGTTACTTGCCTTATATGTCAAGATAGACTGTCCAGAGGGACCGACAAAAAATACAGTTTCGGAAACTACACAATGCATCGCCATATGACTAGGTGGCATCCTAACAACTACAGTGCTGCACAGTTTCGGAACGACCTAGATAATCTCCCTATTATGGCCAGAAGATCTGTTGTACCGGAAGTAACGGGACCAGAGGGCAGGGAGATGGTGCCAAATATACAAATGAGATTTGGTGAAGTAAAACACACCTGCGTATTTTGCGATGGATTCATTTCCTACGGAGAAAGAAGCATCACTCTGATCAACAGAGCTATTGACTATCATATGCAAGTTTGTCCGAAACGCCCAAAATAATAAATACTTCTTTTTTTTGTTTTGTTGCTCCTGTTGAGCCCTTTACAATGAATCGTTTTCATTGCCCCCTCCAAGAAAAACCCCAAAAAATATAAAACTGTTCCGAAAAATTCAAAAACATTAAAAAAATGTTCAGAAAAATAAAAAAAAAAGTTCTTTTCAGAACTACCTCCCCGTTATTAAAAAATTGGTACAATATTTGGAACTGTGCCAACCTCTATTTCTCTTAGTTCGCTTCCTAGTTCGCTCGCTGGTACGCGAACTGGAAGCGAACCAAAAACAGTAAGTATAAGGGAAGGAAACACACACTTATGTTAAAAGAAAGACAGCTATAGGGGAGTAAACTAGAGATACTATTACCCATAATCCACTACTGATGATGTCACATATTACATCATTCATGACATGCTCAGTGACATCATCAGCAGAGGATTGCGGGTTTTTTGGCAACATGCCTTATCCACGGTTTAATAACGCTGCCTTTTGCTTTATATAAGTTTTCAAATTGTATGAAATATATACCAATAGGTCTTTATGAACCTTTAGGTAGTGCTTTTGTTCATGAGGTCTGGTCGCTTCCATACACATACAGATGTTTCAAAGATGATCAAGAAGTTTATCTGAATGGAGAGGAATGCACTGAGACGCCAGATCATTCACTAATGTGTAGGCACATACAGTTACACGATTCATGCAACAAACACCGACCAAATATGGCTTGCGTGTTGCAAGGCACGCCAGTTCCTGCTATCATCCCCACGTTCAAGTTGTTGGAAAATGGTAGTTATTTGATGCTCAATAATGAAGATTGTTCTGAGTTAATTAAAAGTATTCCTTTTATCGTAACAGTAAGTGAACGGGTTATTTGCTGCAGAAATGTTCTATTTCCTCCCACACATGAACATAGGGAGTTTTCAATCTGGCCACAAATACCAACCTTGGGACACGTTTCAACGGCATGACAAGAATAAGAGCTCTTTTGTCTCAGAGAGAGGTGGCCTTGAGTTCGGCCCGTGAAACTTTCGTACTTCACATAGCGAACACCCGTACACAGGTTTGCCTTTCAATTTCAGCAACATGTTTCCGACTATCTTTAACGCATCCTCCACAAAATCCCTGGCACACTTTTTTAAAGTTGTTACCAGTGGTCTCGTGACTTCATTTGAGAAAATCTTTGGAGTCATCCCTGCTCCCTTTCATTCCATTTTCTCCACTCTGGTTCGTGGATTGCATTTTTACTTGCATTACCAGCGGACGCTCTTGTGCTTTTTTACATTTTTAAATATGGATGTCCCTCCTATGCAACCTCCGACCCTGCAGCTGCTGACACTGTTCCGCAATCGCATGCTAGAATATTATGGCACAATGCCGTTGGCGATATTAAGCACGGCATATGGATTATCTTTTCGGTTCTCCTACTTCACCTGTGTCCAGCCTGTATTTCACTGCCTGACCTGTGATTTCGATTGGGCCATTGATTTGTGTCTCTGCGGACCGGTTTCTCCTGACGTCGACTTTAATCAGCTGATGACTCCTATCATTACTCACGAGTTGATTTGTCCTGGCGAAAGGATTATGGCTGTGGCATTGATGCATGGACTACTTGGTCCCTGGAATTTACTGGCGGCAGCACAGTCTTTCTTGGAACACAGCTTTCTTGAAAACCCACCGAGCTGTCCTCTGATGGTGATAGAGGATCCGGTGCTGGGAGAGCACGTATGTTCTTTTCCGCTTTTAAATTGGATGGCTGAACTGTTTTCGGATGAAGACGGTGACTTCCTGTTGGAGGCTGTTGCAGCTTATTTTGCATACACAGTTATGTCATAGACCTTTTTCATGTTTCATATGCTGAGTACTAGCATTTCATTGACAATTCATTGACTTAATTGTCAAGTTTTTATTATTTACCTTGCCTATTGGCTTAAGACTCGATAAAGTACTTGGCTGTTTTATTTTTCTTTAGCATTGAATTTTCCTAGTTTTTAATGCTTTACCTTGCGGACCGTCCACATATAAACTTGCAATCTGCTCTCATGAGATGGCACTTCTATTATCTTATTCAGTTCGTTTCCGGATCATGAGGAGGTGTCATCTAGGTCCTGGATATCTTTACACCGTGTTAAGTTAGCATGGGCTCATTACCGGTTTAAACGCCATTTTTCCTTTTTTGCAACTTCTGCACACGACATTTAGTTGTTGCTTTAGCTTTCCACCTAGTAGTTCATCGTGGTTTACATGAGAATAATATGTTATTGGTCTACTATCTGCTTTACTTGTTAAACTATATCTGTACAGCGAGTGCTAAAGTTTCAAGAACAACACGATACAGAATTGTTATGAGGTCTGATCTCCACGACTTCATACTCATAACATAAGTGCAACTTCTGCCAATTCTGGGCATGAGGCGGGTTTTATATTGCTTTGCCGAACACACATACACAACAGTTGATGCGGTTCACATGAAGAGAGAGCTGGTGTATGCTGATGTGATTCCTTCAAATCTAAGACACTAAAGTATGGGCACGCCCTAAACCAACACAAAGAGACCTTCTTAGCAAATAATATAATATGTGTATTAGGGAGGGTGAGATATAAGCAGCCGCGGGCCGTGGAGGGAGTTACGGTGAGGCAGGGAGGCGGGGAGGGGGAGAAGCAGGGTGGAGCCCTCTCTACCTTGCCCCTCCCCCTCCCCGCCTCCCTGCCCCACCGTAACTCCCTCCACGGCCCGCGGCTGCTTATAAGTGTTGCTAACTCTTATTCATTTACAGCATGTTAACATACTGTCACCATTCGCTTTTTATGTACTAGTAACTATGCTGGTAATTTTGCTACTGATAATATGTGTACTTGTATTCTCCACCCTGCTTCTCCCCCTCCCCGCCTCCCTGCCTCACCGTAACTCCCTCCACGGCCCGCGGCTGCTTATAAGTGTTGCTAACTCTTATTCATTTACAGCATGTTAACATACTATCACCATTCACTTTTTATGTACTAGTAACTATGCTGGTAATTTTGCTACTGATAATATGTGTACTTTTATTATCTAAGGTACTACGCCTGAGAAGACGGCATTAGTAAATAAACATTTCAAATACACATGTGTTCTTCTTAACTCCATGTTCTGGTTTCTAAGAAATATATAACGACCGACTGTTCATGAGTTCCACGTATCCTGAGGTACTATAAGTTCATATTCTGGATTGTCTAAACATTGAGAGTTTGTTATATCCAATGTGACACTGTACCTAGCTTGCTAAATAGTTTTTGATTACTAACGTGAGTTTTGGGACACCCTAATTCGCCGAGGTTCCAATCCTCTGTCCACAGTTCTGTGTGAGAACAGAAACCCTGCGACAGGGGCACCCCCGACCCTTGCTGGACCTTCATCACACTTGCGATACAACTCCAGCAATGCGCCACCTTTACGGCACAGATACATCACGCATCTGTGCTGTTTTTGCCCCGTGATGCGCCGCATTGTAAATGCAGCACACCATAGGTGACGGAACAGCGGCACAGAATGACTAACACATCCCTGGTGATGCGCCAGTCATCATAAATCTATCCCTATGCTTCTTATCTTGTTAGAGATGAACCGCCATATGTATCATCAAAGTTATTTGCATTTCCTAAATAGCGAACTTTAAGGAATAAATAGCGATTCTTTACCATTCCTAGTTTGCGATGAGCTATTTGCTAATTAGCCGAATGTAGCCCAATGAAGCCCAATGTAGCCCAATGTAGCCCAAAGATGGCCGCCAGACACACAAAAAAACAAATGTAGCCCAAATATCAGCCAGATGTAGCCCAACTATAGCCCAGTGACAGAATGACCAATCAGCTTCGCAAACCTCCGTTACGCGAAGCGGAGCGCTGTTACAGATATATATCTTTTTTTGAACGTTAATTTCTCAAAATCCACTGGAGCACATATATTGAGACCTAGCAAAGGCACATCGGGCTACCAGTCCCTAATATTTTGCCAAGTTTCGTGCAAATCCATTCAGCCGTTCAATTATTATTTTTATTATTTTTTTTTGCCCCGCGGGGCCCTTTTAAAACCTCCACATCAAACCTAGGGGGTCAGCGAGGATCTACTATGCCCCCTTATAGTTATTTCCCCCTTTGTTTTGACCTCCTCTTGTCTCTCGATCCTACCGAGAGACAAGATGGCGGCCGCTACGGACTGTTTGGAATGTTGACAGACGCCGGAGAACCAATCAGCTTCGCTTCACAAAGCTCCGTTGCGCGAAAAGTCCGCGAACCAGAGCGCTAACCGGTCCGCTGTTACAGATATATATCTTTTTTTAAACGTTAATTTCTCCAAATCCACTGGAGCACATATATTGAGACCTACAAAAGGCACATCGGGCTACCAGTCCCTACAATTTTGCCAAGTTTCGTGCAAATCCATTCAGCCGTTCGGGCTAAAAGTGAGGCCAACCGCCCTATGGAAATTAACATGGGAAAAACGCGTTTTGGGACCCCCCTTTTTTCTCGGCCCCCCCTTGACGAACCCCCCCCAAATTTTCAAAGGCTGCTCAGAAACAAAATGTGCCATTTTCCTGACAATTTCAGCCAATTCCGTCCACAAACGGCAAAGTTATTAGACATAGAATTTTCAAAAAACCCATAGAGAAAAAATCCTAACTATATATACCTACTGGCGACCGCCAGTAGGTAATATATATATATATATATATATATATATATATATATATATATATATATATATATATATATATATATATATATATATATATATATACATATATATATAAATATATATATATATATATATTCACTGAAAAAACCATAGGTTATAGACCATATATAGTTAGGAATTAGCATTTACAAAACCTTATTTTACTCACACAAAACCATTGAAATTCCATATATAGTTAGTTGCACTAACTATATATCGCGCACCCGCAATCCACTGCTGATGATGTCACATATTACATCATTCATGACATGGTCAGTGACATCACTGATGACATCACTGATGACATCTCAAATGACATCACTGATGACATCACTGATGACATCTCAAATGACATCATCTAGTGTCTGTGTGTTTTTGTAAAGTTTAAATATGTTTTACATATTGAAGAATGAGTGGATGTATGGAAGACTGAGTGTGTGTGTGGCTGGCTGGGAGGTGTGTGACTCTGTGCATATCAATGTGTACTTGTATCAGTGATTGTATAAGAGAGTAAGTATGTGTTAGTATATGTGTGAAAAAGTATGGTGTTCTGTGTTTAACTGTATAGATGAGGAAATCGAAGTGTGATTGATTCTTCACAGGACTGACTAGGTGTATGAGTGCATATGATAGTGTTGTAATAATGAGTGACTGTATGTATGAGTGATTGTATGGGTGAATGAGTGAATGTGTGTGTAGACGTAGGAATCAGTGAGTGCGTATGTAGTAACTGGTATTGGTGTGTCATGATGTCATCAGTGATGTCATTTGAGATGTCATCAGTGATGTCATTTGAGGTGTCATCAGTGATGTCATCAGTGATGTCACTGAAGTATGGTGTTCTGTGTTTAACTGTATAGATGAGGAAATGGAAGTGTGATTGATTCTTTACAGGACTGACTAGGTGTGTGAGTAACTCCATGGATGAGTGGCAGTGTGTGAGTGTCTGCATAGGTGTATGAGTGCATATGATAGTGTTGTAATAATGAGTGACTGTATGTATGAGTGATTGTATGGGTGAATGAGTGAATGTGTGTGTAGACGTAGGAATCAGTGAGTGCGTATGTAGTAACTGGTATTGGTGTGTCATGATGTCATCAGTGATGTCATTTGAGATGTCATCAGTGATGTCATCAGTGATGTCATTTGAGATGTCATCAGTGATGTCATCAGTGATGTCACTGACCATGTCATGAATGATGTAATATGTGACATCATCAGCAGTGGATTGCGGGTGCGCGATATATAGTTAGTGCAACTAACTATATATGGAATTTCAATGGTTTTGTGTGAGTAAAATAAGGTTTTGTAAATGCTAATTCCTAACTATATATGGTCTATAACCTATGGTTTTTTCAGTGAATTTTCAAGGTTTTGTAAATGCTAATTCCTAACTATATATGGTCTATAACCTATGGTTTTTTCAGTGAATTTCATTGGTTTTTTAACAGCTAATATCTGTAGCTGTAAAATGTATTCTTCTTTAAATCCAAAAATATATTTTATATGTTTATGAATAATTTTTTTTTTTAAATATTTTTTTTTCTTCGTTCCCGCTTCGCGAATCGGGAAGCTTCCCGTTAGCTGACCTTGATGCCGCGAAATAGACCGCGAGCCGGTAAACGTTTCTTTACCGCAACTGCCGCGTTAGAAAACAACATCGTGACGCCTCCCGTCCGCATGACGTTTCACGTTGTCGCGTGATACGTCATATGACGTGCTACGTTAGCGAACTGGTACGCGAAGCGAGTCGCAAAGCGCAGGTTTCTGGAAGCAAACCGGGAGGCCCTGCAAAGCGCTTAACGTAAACACAGCAGGTCATGTGACTTGGTAATAACACTTTTCATTGGTTCATTTCACTTTTGGTTTCCTAATGATGTAAGACTAGGTCATATAATCTAAAATGAACACTTTTCATTGGTTGAGAACTCTTGTTTTTCCCAAATGATGAAAATCCCTCCTTCTTTCCTCACTCTGACTTTCATCATTGTGAGAGAAAGACCCTTTGTGATCACTGAGCAATGGCTTCTTTAGTAGCTTCAGCTGGTGCTTCCCCACCACCTCCACCACATCCAAGGAAGAGTGGACCACCTGCTCAAGTTATAATTCAACAAGAAGAGGAAGAAGAGGAACAGAACGACGAGCACGAAGAGAGGCAGTTTTTGCCTGAGGAGCCCAGGACGTCTCACCGGAAAGAAAACTTCATTTGGCAATTTTTTAAAATTCCCAAAGGTCAGAAAAAAGTAAATGCAAGATACGTAACTTGCCTTATATGTCAAGATAGACTGTCCAGAGGAACCGAGAAAAAATACAGTTTCGGAAACTACACAATGCATCGCCATATGACTAGGTGGCATCCTAACAACTACAGTGCTGCACAGTTTCGGAACGACCTAGATAATCTCCCTATTATGGCCAGAAGATCTGTTGTACCGGAAGTAACAGGACCAGAGGGCAGGGAGATGGTGCCAAATATACAAATGAGATTTGGTGAAGTAAAACACATCTGCGTATTTTGCGATGGATTCATTTGCTACGGAGAAAGAAGCATCACTCTGATCAACAGAGCTATTGACTATCATATGCAAGTTTGTACGAAACGCCCAAAATAATAAATACATTTTTTTTTTGTTTTGTTGCTCCTGTTGAGCCCTTTACAATGAATCGTTTTCATTGCCCCCTCCAAGAAAAACCCCCAAAAATATAAAACTGTTCAGAAAAATTCAAAAAAAGTAAAAAAAAATTCCGAAAAATAATAAAAAAAATATAAAACAACAAAAACAATAAAAAAAAAAGTTCTTTTCAGAACTACCTCCCCGTTATTAAAAAATTGGTACAATATTTGGAACTGTGCCAACCTCTATTTCTCTTAGTTCGCTTCCCAGTTCGCTCGCCGGTACGCGAACCGGAAGCGAACCAAAAACAGTAAGTATAAGGGAAGGAAACAGACACTTATGTTAAAAGAAAGACAGCTATAGGGGAGTAAACTAGAGATACTATTACCCGTACTCCACTGCTGATGATGTCACATATTACATCATTCATGACATGCTCAGTGACATCATCAGCAGAGGATTGCGGGTTTTTTGGCAACGTGCCTTATCCACGGTTTAATAACGCTGCCTTTTGCTTTATATAAGTTTTCAAATTGTATGAAATATATACCAATAGGTCGTTATGAACCTTTAGGTAGTGCTTTTCTTCATGAGGTCTGGTCGCTTCCATACACATACAGATGTTTCAAAGATGATCAAGAAGTTTATCTGAATGGAGAGGAATGCACTGAGACGCCAGATCATTCACTAATGTGTAGGCACATACAGTTACACGGTTCATGCAACAAACACCGACCAAATATGGCTTGCGTGTTGCAAGGCACGCCAGTTCCTGCTATCATCCCCACGTTCAAGTTGTTGGAAAATGGTAGTTATTTGATGCTCAATAATGAAGATTGTTCTGGGTTAATTAAAAGTATTCCTTTTATCGTAACAGTAAGTGAACGGGTTATTTGCTGCAGAAATGTTCTATTTCCTCCCACACATGAACATAGGGAGTTTTCAATCTCGCCACAAATACCAACCTTGGGAGCAGATTTCAACGGCATGGCAAGAATAAGAGCTCTTTTGTCTCAGAGAGAGGTGGCCTTGAGTTCGGCCCGTGAAACTTTCGTGCTTCACATAGCGAACACCCGTACAGAGGTGCAGACCCTTTTCAATTCAGATTTGCCTTTCCATTTCAGCAAGATGGTTCGGACTATCTTTAACGCATCCTCCACAAAGGCCCTGGCGCACTTTTTTAAAGTTGTTACCAGTGGTCTCGTGACTTCATTTGAGAAAATCTTTGGAGTCATCCCTGCTTTCTTTCATTCTATTTTTTCCACTCTGCTTCGTGGATTGCCATTTTTACTTGCATTACCAGCGGACGCTCTTGTGCTTTTTTACATTTTTAAATATGGATGTCCCTCCTATGCAACCTCCCGCCCTGCAGCTGCTGACACTGTTCCGCAATCGCATGCTAGAATATTATGGCACAATGCCGTTGGCGATATTAAGCACGGCATATGGATTATCTTTTCGATTCTCCTACTTCACCTGTGTCCAGCCTGTATTTCACTGCCTGACCTGTGATTTCGATTGGGCCATTGATTTGTGTCTCTGCGGACCGGTTTCTCCTGACGTCGACTTTAATCAGCTGATGACTCCTATCATTACTCACGAGTTGGTTTGTCCTGGCGAAAGGATTATGGCTGTGGCATTGATGCATGGACTAATTGGTCCCTGGAATTTACTGGCGGCAACACAGTCCTTCTTGGAACAGAGCTTTCTTGAAAACCCACCGAGCTGTCCTCTGATGGTGATAGAGGATCCGGTGCTGGGAGAGCACGTATGTTCTTTTCCGCTTTTAAATTGGATGGCTGAACTGTTTTCGGATGAAGACGGTGACTTCCTATTGGAGGCTGTTGCAGCTTATTTTGCATACACAGTTATGTCATAGACCTTTTTCATGTTTGATATGCTGAGTACTAGCATTTCATTGACAATTCATTGACTTATTTGTCAAGTTTTTATTATTTACCTTGCCTATTGGCTTAAGACTCGATAAAGTACTTGGCTGTTTTATTTTTCTTTAGCATTAAATTTTCCTAGTTTTTAATGCTTTACCTTGCGGACCGTCCACATATAAACTTGCAATCTGCTCTCATGAGATGGCACTTCTATTATCTTATTCAGTTCGTTTCCGGATCATGGGGAGGTGTCATCTAGGTCCTGGATATCTTTACACCGTGTTAAGTTAGCATGGGCTCATTACCGGTTTAAACGCCATTTTTCCTTTTTTGCAACTTCTGCACACGACACTTAGTTGTTGCTTTAGCTTTCAACCTAGTAGTTCATCGTGGTTTACATGAGAATAATATGTTATTGCTCTACTATCTGCTTTGCTTGTTAAACTATATCTGTACAGCGAGTGCTAAAGTTTCAAGAACAACACGATACAGAATTGTTATGAGGTCTGATCTCCACGACTTCATACTCATAACATAAGTGCAACTTCTGCCAATTCTGGGCATGAGGCGGGTTTTATATTGCTTTGCCGAACACACATACACAACACTTGATGCGGTTCACATGAAGAGAGAGCTGGTGTATGCTGATGTGATTCCTTCAAATCTAAGACACTAAAGTATGGGCACGCCCTAAACCAACACAAAGAGACCTTCTTAGCAAATAATATAATATGTGTATTAGGGAGGGTGAGATATAAGCAGCCGCGGGCCGTGGAGGGAGTTACGGTGAGGCAGGGAGGCGGGGAGGGGGAGAAGCAGGGTGGAGCCCTCTCCACCCTGCCCCTCCCCCTCCCCGCCTCCCTGCCCCACCGTAACTCCCTCCACGGCCCGTGGCTGCTTATAAGTGTTGCTAACTCTTATTCATTTACAGCATGTTAACATACTGTCACCATTCGCTTTTTATGTACTAGTAACTATGCTGGTAATTTTGCTACTGATAATATGTGTACTTGTATTATCTAAGATACTACGCCTGAGAAGACGGCATTAGTAAATAAACATTTCAAATACACATGTGTTCTTCTTAACTCCATGTTCTGGTTTCTAAGAAATATATAACGACCGACTGTTCATGAGTTCCACGTATCCTGAGGTACTATAAGTTCATATTCTGGATTGTCTAAACATTGAGAGTTTGTTATATCCAATGTGACACTGTACCTAGCTTGCTAAGGGGTTTTTGATTACTAAGGTGAGTTTTGGGACACCCTAATTCGCCGAGGTTCCAATCCTCTGTCCACAGTTCTGTGTGAGAACAGAAACCCTGCGACAGAGGCACCCCCGACCCTTGCTGGAGCTTCATCACACTTGCGATACAACTCCAGCAATGCGCCACCTTTACGGCACAGATACATCACGCATCTGTGCTGTTTTTGCCCCATGATGCGCCGCATTGTAAATGCAGCACACCATAGGTGACGGAACAGCGGCACAGAATGACTAACACATCCCTGGTGATGCGCCAGTCATCATAAATCTATCCCTATGCTTCTTATCTTGTTAGAGATGAACCGCCATATGTATCATCAAAGTTTTTTGCATTTCCTAAATAGCGAACTTTAAGGAATAAATAGCGATTCTTTACCATTCCTAGTTTGCGATGAGCTATTTGCTAATTACAAATTACCCATTCATTTCCTTCATTTCCATAGGGCGGTTGGACTCACTTTTAGCTCGAACGGCTGAATGGATTTCCACGAAACTTGGCAAAATTGTAGGGACTGGTAGCCCGATGTGCCTTTGCTATGTCTCAAGATATATGCTCCAGTGGTTTTTACGAAAATTAACTTTGAAAAATATATATTGGGCTACATTGGCCTATATATATGTTGGAGCCCAAATGTAGCCCAATGTAGCCCAATGAAGCCCAATGAAGCCCAATGTAGCCCAATGTAGCCCAAAGATGGCCGCCAGAGATGAAAAAAAACAAATGTAGCCCAAATATCAGCCAGATGTAGCCCAACTATAGCCCAGTGACAGAATGACCAATCAGCTTCGCAAACTTCCGTTACGCGAAGCGGAGCGCTGTTACAGATATATATCTTTTTTTGAACGTTAATTTCTCAAAATCCACTGGAGCACATATATTGAGACCTAGCAAAGGCACATCGGGCTACCAGTCCCTAATATTTTACCAAGTTTCGTGCAAATCCATTCAGCCGTTCGATTATTATTATTATTTTTTTTTTTTGCCCCGCGGGGCCCTTTTAAAACCTCCACATCAAACCTAGGGGGTCAGCGAGGATCTACTATTCCCCCTTATGGTCATTTGCCCCTTCGCTTTCGCCTCCTCTTGTCTCTCGATCCTACCGAGAGACAAGATGGCGGCCGCTACGGACTGTTTGGAATGTTGACAGACGCCGGAGAACCAATCAGCTTCGCTTCACAAAGCTCCGTTGCGCGAAAAGTACGCGTCCTGGAGCGCTGCCCGGTCCGCTGTTACAGATATATATCTTTTTTTAAACGTTAATTTCTCAAAATACACTGTAGCACATATATTGAGACCTACAAAAGGCACATCGGGCTACCAGTCCCTACAATTTTGCCAAGTTTCGTGCAAATCCATTCAGCCGTTCGGGCTAAAAGTGAGGCCAACCGCCCTATGGAAAACTCAATGTTAAAAACACGTTTTGGGACCCCCTTTTTTCTCGGCCCCCCCTTGACGAACCCCCCTCAAATTTTCAAGGGCTGCTCAGAAACAATATGTGCCATTTTCCTGAAAATTTCAGCCAATTCCGTCCACAAACGCCAAAGTTATTAGAGATAGAATTTTCAAAAATCCCATAGAGAAAAAATCCTAACTATATATACCTACTGGCGACCGCCAGTAGGTAATATATAATACCTATTTAAATATCGAAGCAAACCACATTCACTGGATAATGTTATCAGTGATGTCATCAGTGATGTCATTTGAGATGTTATCAGTGATGTCATCAGTGATGTCACTGACCATGTCATGAATGATGTAATATGTGACATCATCACCAGTGGATTGCGGGCGTGAGAGTTACAGTTAGTACAACTAACTATAATGATGGAATTTCAATGGTTTTCTATGAGTGAAATGTCCAGCTAACTATAACACCCCTGAAACCTATGGTTTTTTCAATGAATTTCTAAGGTTTTTTAAATGATAATTCCTAACTATAACCTGCTTGAAACCTATGGTTTCTTCAGTGAATTTCAAAGGTTTTTTAAATGATAATTCCTAATTATTATGTTCATTAAGCATATCTGTTTTTTCTATCTTTTTTAATTATCATCCTATTCTCAACGTCGTAAAAATTGCAAATATTACCATTCTTCAATGTATTCCTTCCTCCAAGAAAATCGGCTCAAACCAGAACCACAACTAACATTAATGATATACAAACTAGGTGTTCCCTTTGTAAAAAAACAAAAAAATAACACTTCCCCATATTTTCAACAACAAGCCAAATCTGCAATGCTACCTAAAAAAAACAGGCGATAGTTTCACTTACCAATAACAAATTAATATCAACATTTAACTAGTGTAAGGACATCAACTATGTACTGCGTGAATTACATCGAACTCACACCCGTATCTAAAGACAAATATGTAATAGAGGTAATAATTATGCTCTTCTAACAGCCAACAAAATCACAACACCTAGCTCCACCATTACTACAACCACCCCTCTTGACCCCTCCCCCTCTACTACCTCAGAGGCAGCGCAAAACAGGACAAAGGACCATCCCATAATAATATATCCCCTCAACAGCACACTAGCTCAATGTTCAGAGATGTGATAGTGTTCTATTGATAGTGTTCTATTGATCATTGACAACATGTATGAGTCAATCTATAGGTAATTGATTAGATGTGTGTGTAGATGTGTGTAGATCTAGGAATCACTGAGTGGTTGTATTGCTGTGTCAATGTATTCAAATATGGTAAAACAGGACAACGGACCATCCCATAATAATATATCCCCTCAACAGCACACTAGCTCAATGTTCAGAGATGTGGCAACCAACTATGCATAAGGGAAGGAACTCGCACACCAACAATAATGTACACTATGCTAACACTACCGGTAATATGCTATACACAACTCACTGGAGGAATAGTCACTGATGTTACAAAACCCATGTACAATTTACCTACTCTGTACTCAACAATAGGCAATTCTGTATTGATCACAATTAGACAGTGTTGCTTCACAATTCACAGTGTGCACTTCACTAAACACTTCGTGCCTATTTAAATGAGAGATGGGATTATCGACATTACAAAACTTAGGGGCATATTTACAAGGACGGCATTAAAATTATCGCCACTTAAATGGCAGCAAAGTACTGCTAAAAAGGCGATAATGAACTTCAAAATCCTTGGTATGCATTTTGAAAGGAAGAACATTAAAACCTACTCTCTCTTTAAGGGGGTCTCTTCCATGTAATATTGTCATAGGAACACCTACCTTGGCACTGGGAACGCCTACATTGCAACTCATTGGAGATACGAGGCAAGCCGTTAGAAAACCGGCTGCTAACATGCGTTAATGCATCTTAGCATCGCCTACTAAATAGGGTGATATAATTTTCACCGCATTTTCTGCTTTTTTTAAAGAATTGCGGCGAAATGGCACTTTTTAATATGCCCTCAAGTTTGATGTGACACAGCGGGAACCTCGACTCCCACCCTGCTATAGCAAACAGTAGTGTCCCGGGGGTAGATACCCCAAGACACAGCAGGAGCTCCTCCTGGGGAATGGTGTTCCCCAAGGCTTTCAACTGCTCCAGAACGGAGACCACGCGGTCCCCTCCCAAAATATAAAAAGCCCCGGAGGGTGGTAATCACCGGGGCTTAGACGGACCTTCAAACTCACTCACACATTTAGCACCGAGGAATGGCGATCCCCGGGCTACAGAGCCCCTCGGAAACCCCATCAAATGGAATATTTTAGACCCCGGGATTTGACCCACCCAGGTAGTTAATTTTTAGACAAGCACAGGAGCCCGCGCTTTGATTTATTTTCATTACGGCAGTCCATGCACCCAGCTCACATTTCTCAGTTTTAAAAAGAAATAAAATGGGGGGCCCTAGGGGTCCTTGTAGGACCCCCTAAGCCGGTCTAGAGGGTCAAAATATTTCTTTCCTGCCCCCTTTATATGTTTTGAACACTTGTTCCACAAATTTCTAGATCCTCGCTTCTACCGAGGCACAAAATGGCTGCCAACACTTCCTGGTTTCGAATGTTGACAACCACTCGACAGCCAATCAGCATTCAGATCGAGATGGTCCACTTATAGTGCGTGCAAGATGCACGGATCCACCGAGGCCATAGATATATATGTACTTTTAATTGTAATTTTCTTAGGAACTACTGAACAGATTTACACCATTTAAGCAAAAGGCACGAGTCTGAACCAAGGACTACCACTTTGCCAAATTTGGTGTAATTCCGTTCAGCCGTTCAAGCTGTCACCGTGATGGACAGTTCCTATGGAAAATTGCATGGGGAAAACACATTTTGGCACCCCCTTTTTCCTCAGCCTCCCCTAAACGAATCACCCCAAGACTTTTAGGATAAGAGCGGACCGGAGCGCCCCACCAGTTTTGAAAATTTCGCAAACTTAGTCAACCGGCGCCAATGTTAAATCCAAATAGAATCTTGTGAATTTTCTAAGGGAAATAGGTCCTAACTATAACTACTTACCTGCGACCGCCAGTAGGTAATGTGTATAGATATATTTTTATATATATATATAACCTACTGGTGATCACCAGTAGGTAGTTATAGTTAGGACCTAGTTTCTATAGGAAAAGCATGTTTTGACTTGGCTATAATTTTGACGTAGTGGCGGTGTTCATTAAATTTTCCCCAAAAAGTGTCAAGCTGAGTTCTATTGTTATGGCATGTGTGGGGATAATCTGTGCAGTGGAGACCGAGATTTGGGGTGCGAAATAAGGTTGCGTTTGTAATGTTAATTCCCATGGAAACATTTAACCACACCGACAACCCGAACCACTGACCGGACTTACACCAAAATTGGCAGTAGGTAGAAGTCAGTTCAAGGAAGTGCCTTTTACTTTTTTGGTGTGAATCTGTTTGGTAGTTGTTGAGAAATATAAGTTTAAAATTATAGTGTTATCTTTGGCTGCGGATATTTCGATGTGGTTTCGCAATGAATTGCAAAAGCATGCGCCAAAGGGAATGCCCTGATTGGCTGAATGCAACCTGAACAGACAGTTATAGCTGCCATTTTATCTATCGGGAAGGGTTCTTGGGGCTGAAAATTTCTGAAAGGGCTAACATAAGGGGTCAGAGTAGAGGTACTCTGACCCCATGTTTGAGAAATGGGGGTGTCAGTGACACAAGTTATGTGTTCACAATTGTTTTTTAAAAATCGCAAGCGATATTAACAAAGACGTCGCGACTGCCAGTGCTGGTCCCTGGAATCTGTTTTGGGTACATTGCGACTATCAACGTCGTCACGAATATTGTTGGAAATCTAAAAAAAGTATCAGTGAATCATTAATAACCATTGTTATAGAGATACTGAGATTTTGACAAATGTTTTATAGAGTTATTTATATAGTGAAATATCTACTGTATAGTTACAACTAATTATGTAGTTATAGATTTTTAATGAGGTGGTGGCTATAGAATTCCTACTTTTGCTTCCTGCTTCCAGGACGTAACGGGGGCGATCACGATTACCGATGTCATCATGATCTCCAGACTCCTTATGAACATGGAAACTAGGTTTTAGAGATATTTGTTCTAGAGATACGCCCGAAAAATATGAGTTTGAAGTGTACAGTAATAAACTCCTAGTGTGTAAAAACGGTAATATGTGTGCATAATGTGTCTTCACTTTTTGGTTGAAAAGGCGTGATTTTTGTGGTTAACGATGTCGTTACGAATAACCACGAAAAAGAAAAATAGGTCTTAAAATTGGTTTTTAAAGAAACTTAGTTCAAAATTTTGAGTTTAAACACTTTTGAAAGAAGTATGTATATAGTAATATGTATAGGGCAATGTTCATAATGGATTATTTACATATTAATTTGGGATGTGTTGGTGGTCATTGAATGTCTGCTTTTGTGCTCTTTTCTTGCGACGTGCCCACTGGGATGAGGATTACTGACGTCATAGAAGTCTCTGGAGTAACCGCAAAAAAGATAAAATAGGTTTTAAAGATGGTTTTTATAGAAACTCCCTAGAAAAACATGACTTTAGAGAATAGTGTAAGAAACCCCTAGTGTGTAAAATACTGTAATATGTGTGGATATATGTGTTTTACATTTTATGGAAAAGGCACGATCATCATGGTTAACGACGTCATCCCGACATCCCGAATAACCGCTATAACTGAAAATAGGTCTGAAAGATGATTTTTAAAGCAACTTAGTAGAAAAATATGAGTTTAAACATGCTTTGAAAGAAGTATGTATATATTAATATGTGTAGTGCAATGTTCATAATGGATTTATTTTAAATATTATTTTTTGATGTGTTGGTGGCCATTGACTGTCTGCTTTTTTTCCGTTTTTGTGACATGTCTGGGTGGATCGCGATTACCAACATCAACGCGACCTCAGGAGTCACTGTGAAAAAATAAATAGGTTTTGGAGATCGTTTTTATAGACTGTAGTATGTGTGGATGTATGTGTTTTAGACTTTATGGAAAAGTGTGATTAACAACAACTCTGCGATGTCCCAAACCGCACAAATGGAAAATCTGTCTGAAAGATGGTATTTAAAGAAAAATATGATTTTAAACATGCTTTGAAAGAAGTATGTATATAGTAATATGTGTAATGCAATGTTCAGAAAAGATTTTTTACATATTATTTTTGGATGTGTTGGTGGTCATTGAATGTCTGGTTTTCTTTTCTGTTTTCTCGACATGTCTGCAGGGATAGAGACATCATCATAAATATAAAAATAGTAAAGAAACAATATGGTATTAATCCACTGAAGAAAATACAAGCTTATAAAAATACCTCTTATGGAGCCATGCTAGTTACAAAATACAATTGAAAATCCTTAAAAATTAAATAAAAAAATTATAGGTTATATGAACGTTGTTGTTGGGAAATAGAATTTAAAAAATCTTAAAAATTCACTGAAAAAAACAAAGGTTACAGGGAGGTTATAGTGAGGATTTAGCATTTAAAAAACCTTAGAAATCCACTGCAAAAACAAAGGTTACAGGGGCATTATAGTTAGGAAATAGAATTAAAAAAAAACTTAGAAATTCAGTGAAAAAAAACAAAGGTTACAGGGATGTTGTAGTTAGGCTGATATTTCACCCATACAAAACCAGAGAAAATCAGCAGTTATTGATAGGTGAGCTAATTATAACTCACGCCCCCACAATACACTGCTTTTGACCTCACATATTACATCACTCGAGCCATGGTCAGTGATATCACTTATGATGTCATTGATGACATCACTGATGACACCATCCACAGAATCTCTGACACACTCATTCACACCCTCATGTAACCTTTCTTACACCCACTCCAACTTTCACACTAATATATATATGTGCTCCTTGTTCTACCCAAATTTGCCTGACTCCTTAGTGGTGGGTGCCACGCTCATGAGGGCGGAATCACAGTAAACATCAAAGCTTCTTCCAAAGTATGGACACTCACGGGGTCAAACTCTTCAATTTTAATCATCCAAACGCGTTTCAGCTGCCTGCCTTTTTCATTGCTTGCTGTAATGCGAGACAACTTACAATAATCCTTTTAAATTTATCAAGCTGCACTCCCATTGACAGAATATCAGTAGACATAAAGAGAGGAATTCGCCATCCTAGTTCAATACTTCTTTTATGGGTGACATATTGACATGACTAGTAAATTATAAACACGAATTGGCAGTCTTTGTGTTAACTGGGTAGTGTTGGAAACATCATCACAAATACACTGTTGTTTAACTGACATTTACCAGAAGAACATCACAGACACCTATGAATGTTACTGCATGCCAATGCACAATGTTAGGAGGAGGATTTAACATTGTGCATTGGCATGCAGTAAACAATGGTGTAACACAGATATCCGAGGGTGTCATCAGACCATAACCCCTTAGTATTAGAATTTGATATCTAGCAAATTGGTAGGCCTAGATCTAAATGAACATTGGAGAGAGCCCTGCTTTTAGCCCTGCTTTTTGACTCCCAAGAACACTAAGCTACTTCCTGCTTTCAGTAAATACCAGTTCATAGAAATGAAGTATTTTCTGGATTTGGTAAATATTGTTGATTCTATTTTTTGATCTGGAATCAAGGCATACCTTGCAGTTTTGGTTTTTAGTGACACAGACAACTGCCTGATTTGCACAGGACATTCTTTCATGTATCATTTTGCCAGTTCCACTTGGTGAAATCAGTCATTGGGAAACAGCAGGGGTGCAATAGTTATTGTACACCTCAGAATAATGATCACTACTTGATAGGGGAATCATAACTTCCCCCAACTCTTTAATTAGTCAGCGCCCATCATGGCACCATTTTTTGGAAAGTGGCATATAAAATAATCAGCTCAAAGGACAGCTGTTCAATGATTGGCATAACAGTCATCATGAATATAAGCATTTTACTCTTAACACCTGTGCCCACACCAGTAAGAGGTGTCCTCTAAGAGGCAAAGGCATCCATCTCCAGCTAACATGTTTACGAAAAATATCATCATGCAGAAGAAGTAGGTAGAAGGTTAATCCTGGTCTTGGTGGAGATTGCCACTCCCTGCCGGCAGGCCATCTCCTGAGGTCAGTGACTGCACCTGTGGTGGGCAGGGCCCTGATCATGAGGTTTTCCTTTGTAGGGTTCCCCAAAGAAGTAGTGTCTGACAGGGGCACTAACTTCGAGACAGTTTCATGAAGTCCATATGAGATTAGTTTGGAATAACTTAGAAGTTCTCCACATCCTATCTGTTAGAACTGGGATTTCTGGTTGGCTAAGGCTTACGCCAAAGCAAGGCAGAAAACACCATTCTAGTCAGGGCAAGGGGGTCACACGCCAAGATAACCCCTGCTCACCCCCTTGGTAGCTTGGCACGAGCAGACAGGCTTATCCCGGAGGCAATGTGTAAAGCATTTGCGCACGCACACAACAGCACCAACATCCTAGGCACACCACAAAAGGAACTCCACACAAGGTTATATAAAAATAACTTTTTGTATTGTCAAAACAGATCAGATAGTAATCACACAATATACATTGTGCCAAATGGCTCGGGCAATATTTACAAGGGATTATTTACAGCAGGACAGGGCCACGTGGGCCACTGTCAGAATCAGCACTTAGCAGAAATACTGTTAGAAATAGCACGTTGTAGATCATAGAATAATAATCACTTTAACACACAACCAGTAACTACTGGTACCAGGTAAGTACCACCTATGCAACCCTAACCACCTTAAGAGAATATTGCGCAGGGAACCAGGACCTCACTAGAAACACCTGTACTAGGAGAAAAACAACCACCTAAGTATCACAATACCTGTAGGGCTATAAGCATTAACATATTACACATGATGCATCACAACATTCAGAGGTGTAGGGAAGGAAAACACATGATGCATAAAAACATTCAGAGGTGTAGGCAAGATACATAATGCATAAAACACATTCAGAGGTGTCACGGGCATAATGTCATAGCACATTAAGCATAACTCACATAACCGGTAAAAATACAGTAGGCTATCTCCTCACTAGTCCAAACACATTAGAGTCTGCCTCCTAAGAATAAATCATATTTATGGGCGTAACTCACATAGTGAAAACATCTCACTAGCATAAACCTACATAGGTAAAATAAACTCATAATCACATTGCGCAAACATCACCTTAAGCAATTACTATCATAAACATAGCAAAATCACATTGCGCAAAAGTCACTTTAGGGCCTTGCGCCCTACCCACATACCATCCCCCTGGCCAAGTGGCCATCTAATAAAGGGACTCAAAAGCCCTGTGTCCAGAATGTCAGGGTGCGCTGCCAATGCAGCGCCAGTCAGGGGTGCAAACCTAAACGTTGCAGCTGCCCACTAATTGCTGGGCAGCTGGGTACAACAACAGGGCCTAAACGTTGCAGCTGGCACTAAGTGCTGCGCAGCCGTAGAAGGCCTGGCACCTCTGTGCCATCTCTGTCCCAAACAGGGACTCTCTCTCCCTTGGTGCCTAAACGGTGCAGCTGCCCACTAATTGCTGGGCAGCCAGAGACAAAACTGCGACAGGGGCTCTCACTAGCCCCTAGAACAAATCTGCGCCATCTGTTGGAGCCCCAAAGGCTCTGAAACTGCGCACGTTGGAGCCACACAGGCTCTGACACAACACATGCCCCCAAACATTGGAGCTCCTAGGCTCTGGCCTCAAAAATGTGGCTTGGGCTCTCACTGGCCCTCTATAGCACTGTGCCAACACGTTGGAGCCCTCTGGCTCTTCACATAAATGTCCCCCACGTTGGAGCGGCCCGCTGCAAGACGGGGCCGCTCTAAAGCAAACATCCCACTGTGGGGCCCACGGGGGCTCTCAGGAATCAAAACATGCCCCTTTGAGCCCCTCGGGCTCGAAAAACAACTTTTGTCCCGTCGTTGGAGTCCTCTAGGTTCTTTAACACCAAGAGGGCCCCAAGCCCCTCACAGGGACTTTGAACAACTAATGGCCATCGTGGGAGCCACGGGGCTCTGGATACGACATTGCTCCTGGGGCCTCGGGGGCGCCAAATACAACAATGCCCCTGGGGCCTCGGGGGTGCCAAATACAACAAAGCCCCCCTCTTTGGAACCATCTGGGCTCCGGAAGAACGGTGGGGTGGCCCACTGCCACCCGGGGCCGCCCTAACTAACATGAGCATCCTGGGCTTTCAACGGCAGCACCACTTGGCCACCCAGAGCCCCCCCCAGCCCTCTAACACTCACTGGCTGTTGCGGGGGCTCCTCCTCTCCACTCGGGTGGCGGCATGTGGGGCTCTCTCACTTGCGAGAGCCTCGCGTGGGACCAGACAGCCTCGGTAGTCTTCTTCTGTGCGCAGCGCAGGGCTCCTCTTCCACAACGGAGCCCCCCTGCACCTTCCGCCGCCCTCTTCTTCTCGCGCTGACTGTGGATGCGGGACTTCCGGCCGCCTCCTGCCCTCCATGCAAAAACTTCCGGGTCGCCGCAAGCAGCGCAGCGGCCCGTGGGGCAGCTTTACGGCGGCAATCTGGGGTAGGCTCCCAGTTCAACGAGGCAGTCCCTGGCGGGGTGAGTACCCGTCAGGGGTCTATAAAACACGGCCCAAATGACAGCAATAAAACGGGGAAAATATATGCGGCGTGGGCAGCCGCTTGCGAGGAAAAAGCGCTACTAGGAGCTTAGAGCCAAAATAAGGCGCTCTCAAGCGCTAGAGACACACCAGTCCAGGACAAAGGTCAGGCCCCCAAAGGGACATCTTCAGGCATCCAGGGGCTGGGCAGGGCCCAGAGAGGCAAGCCTTCCCCTGGGCCCAAGCAGCAGCACACCCCTGGCAAGATTCAAGTCAGAAACAAGAACATTTTGTAAGGGGACACAGCCCCTTTTTATACAGTGAATACCTTTGTCTAAAGGTGCAGGGTGGGGGAAAAACCAGGCGCAGCTAGTTTGGGAGCCCCCTTGATGAGCTCAGCCACCCCTCCCATTCACTAGTCAGGCTAGGGTCATCAGTCGCACCACAGGGGGCGGAGCCTGCATTGTGTGGGGAAAGCCCAGCCCTATTCAGGACCCAGGTGCACCCCTCCCCTCACATCAGCATGCTAATCTCAACACTCACCACTGGGCAGACCCATCCAGACTCCTGGAGCCAGGCTCCAGCCAATCACGTGTCAGCACACTCACTACACATGCACACCCATGTCTAGAAGTGGCACTTCCACACTAGACACATTCATGCCGCATACATCATTACGCAGCATTCAATCTCACGAGTTCGCACATACCAAACTCGACCCTGCACTCCCCACACATCAGGAACTACCATGGTCACACATATTCCCCATGCATTCCTATGGGAGGGCAGGTCACTCTCACACATACACAGAGAGCTCACGCACTTTACACTGTACCACAGGGAAAAAGTGCACAAAGACCTAAAATCACCAACACCAGGTCACAGAAACAGGCTAGGAAAAAGCAAAAAGGGCCAGGTCCAACACTATCACTCCCAAATGAACGGTGCTGTGAAAATATTTAATAAGACCCTAAAGAGCATGATAATGGGCCTACCGGGACCCATGAGGCAGAAGTGGGAATTCATCCTGCCATGCCTTCTCTTTGCCTAAAGAGGGGTGCCACAGAAGGTTGTAGAGTTTAGTCCCTTTGAGTGATCTGCTCTGCCACCGTCCCACGAATTCGCAGAGCCACCGCCGGACGAAGATCCTTCTCCGACCTGGCAGCCAAGACATGGAACTCCCTCCCCACCCACCTACGGCTGACCCAGGACCACCTCTCCTTCAGGAAACAACTCAAGACCTGGCTATTCGAGCAGTAGCAGATCCCTCCCCTCCCAGCGCCTTGAGACCCTAGCGGGTGAGTAGCACGCTCTAAAAATTTGCTTGATTGATTGATTGATTGAAGAAGTTTCAGGGAAGGGTATGCATACTCATGGAAAAACCTCTATGAATGTTGTTAAGGTACTGAATTGCAGGGTAAAGATGTGGTGTCAAATATTTGGCCAACTCCAAAGACACTGTACCTGCATTACAAAATCGCTTCAAACATATCTTATGACTAGTTGCATTAAGAAAGGCCAACTTCAAATAATGCTTACATTATTGGATATCCTGCTTATTCTTTTGCATGAATTCATGAAGGCAAATATATTTTTGTAACCTTACTCTGAACAGCACATCAAATTTGTAAGCAGATTTCCTTTTCAGTCACAAAGGTTAAGCATTGGTAGACATTCAAATGAATGGCCTATCAGTCCTATAAGTTCAGGAACTTATGCAAGGCATGCAGGAAAGATTCAACTCCCTCTGAACACTAGGACAAAAGAATACATTTTGACACCAGGCAACATGTAATGGAAGAATCAGGTTATGATTAATTAGCCACAGAACTTCATTTGCCATCATCTATTGGCACAGCAGCTGACACCACTGTATTTTTCCAATGATCCATCTGAAATAGAAGTGACATCACTGAATCACCTATTATCCATCTGCACAGTAACTGACATCACTGGTCTCCCTTCAAAAGCTTCTTTAAATGAAGTAGCCAAAGATTAGAACTTAATTTTCCACCATCCATCTACGCAGATAGTCCACTCCCTGTCTTCTCCCTACTTCCATTCCCACTTCAGTCAACTCTTCAAGCTGTCACCTCACCCGGACATCCCCAACAAAGGGTGGACACAGCAAATTGCATCACGTATTTTGGCCTATTAGGGCTAGTGAGGGCCTTGGGCCAGTAACTCTATTCCACTGGAATTTACAAGGTACAACTAAAATATTGTGACTCACCTACACACCCATATTGCTAATCTCCATATTCAAACCAAGATGTACATGACCAGGACGCTCACATAACATTAGCACAACAGATAGACCTAACTTTGTACATGTTCCACTAACTCCCACACATTGTCAAACTCTGCCAGCTCATGCTCATCAATGCATGCTCTACAGTACTCCACAAACCAGACATCTCACACCTCATCATCTATTACAAGCTTATTCCCTCTTTCTCACAGAATCAAGGTTCACACTCTCATCTTTTAGACGTCTTTCTAAAGGCTATAACATATATCATGTGGACTGCTCATATAAAAAGGTAGGACGCCTCGCTGCCAACCGTAAGTCCTCCTAGCCGTGCACCCCAAAAAGCAAATACCATTTGTAAACCTGACATCCTTGGTGTGATCTTCCTACAAACATTCTGCCTTCACCCCTCTAGTTTCCTGAATTCCTTTTTATTGATGTGGTAAATTTCGCCTTGAACTGTGCCACATTTATTAACTTGTAAGCCTCTAGTATATGATACATCATGGCACCCAGGACCTGTAAATTAAATGCTACTAGTGGGCCTGGAGTACTCATTGTGTTAGCTATGAAAATTGTACTTTAAAACTTGTCTATGGCCTGCCACTGCAGGCTGTAGTGGAGTTTTTTTGACCTAGCAAAATAAACCTTTTGCCAAGCATAAACCTTCCTTTTTAATACATATAAGTCAAGCCTAAAATAGGCACTAATGGCCCATAAGGCAGGGTGCATTTTATTTTAAAAGTTGGACATTTGGGTTCACGTTTTATATATCCTGGCAGTGAAAAACTGTATAGCATTGGGTTACCATATTACATTTAACAGTCTTAACATTTGAGTGGGAGAAGATAGATATATCATGTTTGGAGTCAAATGAATTGTATGTCCAAATCCTCTTTAATGGTAAAGTCAGATTTTAAGCCCCAATTTAGAAAACACCACTTTTAAATGTTGGCCTTTTCTTGCCTGACCATTGGGTGAGTGATGCCAGTGTCCTGGGTCACAACAGTTGGGGTTTGTACATTCCTGCTAGACAATGAGACAAAAGGGATTAGGTGTAAGCAGGATGGACCATCCTGTCAGGATTTCTGGGGGTGGAGTTGGTCCCTGCCCAACTTACATTTCAAAAGAGCTAGCCCACATCACACATGAGGAAACATGAGGCCAGTCTTTTGTCTCCCAGGACTTCTTGTAGCCTGACAGGGGAAGGGAAGATATTTTAAGGTGGGGATAGTGTAGGGAAGCCCCCACTTCAATGGCTGGCACCAGGTATAAATATTACACCCCATACATAATAGGAGCAATACTGCGATTATGGAAGTGAGGCCACCCCCCACTCCATCAATTATAGGCACTACTAGGTCTTTCCTTTAATGTCTTATATTTTCTGAAACTACAGGGACTTTTTTCTGGAACTTTCAACTTCCCAAAAAAGTCCAGCCTAATGTCCGTGAACTTTTAGTCCTTGCTGCTCAATTTAAAAAGAAATGTTAATAACTACATCAAATACACATAACACTGTGGTTTGAAACCATCACATATATGTATATACCAGAACTCAAAAGATTAACAAAATGTGAGAAAAGGCCATAGAGCACCTCACGTACGCAAACCCACAGAGCTTTTGAATGGTACTCGCCAGTATGCCCACGTTATCATCATCGGTTGCGTTTGTGGCCTCAAAAAGAAAAGAAGGTGTGTGCTTCAAATTACTCAGAGGTGAGAAATCAAACAATAAATAAATCACCAAAAAAAGTGTGTGACAGACAACACTGAGACTGTATGACTCATGCAGTGCTCACTAGTCCCCAACCGTGCAAAGAGAACTTAGTTCTCACAATTAAAAATGGGGTACCACTCACATACAAGGCATCCTTTATTGAATGTTGTGAGTGTACTCAAGTTAAAAGACAGGCATGTATATGGCCACTTTCACTCACAGAAGGCCAACATGTTTTGTTGCCAAACTGTCTAGGAAACTTCGTCAGGGCTGTCGGGAAACCAGTCTTCACCTCGGTCCTTAGTCACACCTAATCTGTGGTTATTGTCAAAATAAAAAGAAGAACGTGCCAATCATAAACAACCCTGTATTCATAAAAATGTCTTAATGTGATGTGTTATTGACATTTCTTTGTAAATTGAGCAGCAAGGAGTAACAGTTCACGGACATTAGAATGGACTAGTATGGGAAGTTGAAAGTTCCTGAAAAAACTCCCTGTAGTTTCAAAAAAGATGGTACTGTTTGTTCGTTAGAGGTCAGACCTAGAGGTGTCTATATAATAATATTACACCCTCAGAAACCTCTTAAATACACTCCTGGGCCTATGGAAAACGTCAGAAGTACTGGATAGACCCCAGAGGGCTTCCGTACTGCTACCAGAGGACTGCCCTGATGGTAAAGGCCTGCTTTGCTGCTTGAAGGAGAACAGGATTATCTCCTTGAAACAGGTTCCACCGGAAGTGACTCCAAGGGCTAGTTGGCTGACCTCTTCTGTGAGCTTCAGGAACAAAACAAGCCTAACCCTCCAAGGGGTGCCCCCCAGGTCAGTGACCTTTGGTTATGGTGTTGGCGTTACTTCTCCAAAAGCTGGGACTTTTTTCACCAAAAAGTGCCATGAGAACTGAGAGAAGATCAAGGCCAACGTGCCAGCGGATCCAGCCAAGTTGCATCACTGGTCAGCCTTACTACACAGAAGCTCCCTCTATGTTCTTCTCCAGAGCAGCAAAACGTTTCAGCTGGACCTCTCAGTGAAGGTATCCAGCCCTGTGGAGCCCACGTCAGCTGAAGCCTGCAGGTTTATCCCACTGGAGATTTTTGACATCTAAAAAAGCAACAATCTACACTGGGCTCAAGGTCCACTGGCTTTCCATTGATGGCAGTAACCTCCTCACCCTGGTAATTGAGCTTTCCCCACTCAGAGATTTTTCCCGTCATCGTCGACAACTTCCCCAAGACTTCATCCAGTGGCTCCAAGGCGACAACAAATCCTCCTTGGACACAATATGTTACCTTGCCCCCCTGAATTCCACCTTTTCAAGAACATACCTTTGATTTTTGTCTGAGGGTAAGCCAAGACTGGGCTCAATCCACCTTAAGTATCCGACCTGGGCTCTATCATGGTCGGGCTTAACCTTTGCCTTTGCCTGGGCCTCTCATACCCAGATACCAGAGGTTGACGCTTTGATCTTTAGGTGCTATTTTGAGCTGGAAGTTTTAAAAATTCATAGGTCCCGGTGCTGTTGATTGGATTTAGGTTATTTTGATGTGTTTTTATTCATTGAAATGTACTCTAGTTTTCTAAATTGTTTTGAGATTTTCCTTGTGTTGTGTTTAACTTTATTACTGTTGGTGTGCTGAATACATACTTTACGCATTGCTTCTAAGTTAAGCCTGACTATTTCTGTGTCAATCTTGCAGAGGGTTAAGCACAGGTCAGTTTAGTGATCTGTTGTGTTTCACCCTGATAAGGACAGTGGTTGTTGCTTGTGTGGGTTCCCCACGCACCTCAACCAAGAAGGAAAAGAAAGCAGAAACAGACAGTGGTTGGCAGGGATGTTATAAGGTTGAAAGAAATGCATGAACTTGAATTGAGTGCTGAAAGCCAAAGAAAAAGAGAGTCCCCTCGAATCAGCAATGGAACGATTCAACACATTCAGTCAGCACACTCTGAAACATAAATGGTCCTGGCTGGCAGGCACTCAAGAATAGGCAAGAAAGCCATCTCATTAAGAGCTGAGACCTCCGATAGACAACAAAGTCACCCAATCATGAGCAAGGACCTGATTTAAAGCCCACTCTAAGTATACTTATTGTATTGGAAAAGATAGGTCTGTGCAAGGCATCTAGAGCTGCATACAGCTGGGAGCTAATGAGTCAACGAAAAGTTGGGAAAGTGTCCATCCTGAAGACAGCCAAATTCAGATCCATTTCTATTTTCCATTTCTATGAATGTGACATTTTAGAACCTTTCATTCTTTGAAGTGCAATTATTTGTTTACTTTTGAAAATTCCTCTTACACTTATGTGGTCACAGTAATTCACACACAGAAGTGCAGTTGTGTGCTTTTAGGAAGGTGGTTATTAGTTCAAACAGATCAACTTGTGTGTGATATTCTTGTAATTTTGTAATTATCGTTTAATGATTGGAAAGGAAGGTCGTGGAATTGTTGACAAACGGTAATTACTCTGCAATATTGCAATTTAAATAACATTTGTGTGGATTATCTGAGGAAATGCATCACTTTGTGATCGTCCTTAGAAGCAAATTGGATTCAAAGTGTAAGCTTATTTTTTAAATGCTCCTTGTGTAAGTAGCTGTGACAAATGCAGAAGCAGGTGCCCTGCGGAAACATTCTTTACTCCACAAAAATCATTTTGACACCACACAAATACAATTCGAGATGCAGAGCGGGGAACACAACAAAATTCGTTAACACCTGTGAAAGTAAATGCTTAGCTACTGCCGAGTCACGCAAGGCTCCACTTGAATTCATGAATTATTTTTTTCAATTTCCTTTGACATTTTCTCTTGATTTCTAGTTACGCGTTCAAGCATACTTCCCTGCTGATTCCATATTGTATATGCTGGGCCCAGAACCTCCTTTAATCTTCTGTATCAGCAGTACTGAGAAAATTACACATGGTGGCCAGGGAATCGAATTGTTCTACTGCGTTAACCCCTTCAATCCTCTTGCTGCTGAAGGGCACTGCAAACTTGAGTTAAAAATGGCAGCCCTTGGAGCACCTTTTGTACGATGCATACATACAGCGGTATAACTGGCAATATCAACCTTTGACTATAATGTTTTACAAATTTATTAGAATCAGAGCAATGGAATAATTAATTTTATTGTAAACATGAACTTTAGATTTCATAACGTTACTCAAAATAGATTATCCATTTGAAAAGGATGTACATTGTGAATCACCAGGGACTGCATCATTATGCATTTTCCTGTGCTGCACCAGTACAGAAGGCATCTGTGTGCTCTATTTGGTTTCCTGAGTGCATACTTTAAGATACATATTTATGCGCCTCTTGAGCCGCTGATGCGTCACTTTTAGTGACAGAACAGCGACCCAAACCACCAAATCATATTTATGAGGCCACCTAAAGCCATTTTGTTTGGCTTTGAATTGCCTAGATATGAAGTAAAGCAAGGCAAACACAAATTGCTGTGTTGTCTTACTCTGCACTAGGGAGGCAATCCATTGGCGTTGTGGTGGGTGTTCCCACACAACACCCATGGATTTTGACGCATCCTCAGATTTACAAGAAACAACAAGCAGAAAAGTGAAATTCTTTGCCAGTGAGCGACCTCTCACCCAAGTAATGGTACTCTGGCCAACTTCTTGTCTTGAGTACCCCAGGTACAGAATTATTCTCTCAAGTTTAGTGACCCCAAAGGACCGTACCAAGAACTTTAAATCATTGTATTCCTATGCACTGTTCTCCGGGCACGTAATGTACTATCATGCTGATTTGCAGTGTTGACATTATTATTCCTGCAGGGCCACCAAGTTAATTCTACGAGTGAATGCCTTACTTACATCAAATGGGCCCCCCAGAAAGACAATAGTAGTCCCAGGACAGGGAATATTGAAATGAGGCTCTTGAAATCTGCCAGTTGAACTGTGCGTTAATTTCCTTTCATTGCTAAATAAATAAAAAAATCCTCGTTGTCAACACGCACAGAGTACTCGTTGGACAATCGCGGCTTTTAGATTACTGTATTTTTGAAATGTAATGACATTATAACAATGAATTAAGGGCCATATGTATCAAGGCAAATTGCAATCGCAAACGCTGAAATTCACAGAATTTCAGCGTTTGCTGTCGCAATTTGGCCTGGTGCTATGTATGAAAGCACAACAGTCTCGCAAATTAAGGAATCGCAAATTTGTGCTTCTTTATTTTGCGAATGCATTTAAGGAATCGCAAATTGAGATTCCTTAAATGGAATGTATGAAGCACCCAAGTTGTGGGAATATGACATAAGGAATCGCAAATTACCACCAACTACAGGTTGGTGGTCATTTGCGATTTCTTTTAAAAATGCACATTTTTGCATTTTTCAAAGTGGCATGTGGCACACACACATGCCCTTAGGGCATGTATGAGCGCCACATGTAGACCCATACCCATTTCAGTGGTGCAACACTGTGTCCTTTTGACACCCTGGCCACTTGAAATTACAATCTCGATTTGCGATTCTCTAATTCGGAATCGCAAATTGAGAATGTCTTTCAATTCATTTCTATGGGCCTCTAGGTCCATAGGAATGAATGGGAAGGTATTCCTTAACTGTGATTCATAATTTGCGATTCGCGATTTGCGATTTCGTGTAGGATTCACAAAATGTATTGCACATTCTACATACATAGAGTTTTGCGATTCTCAAATAGCGATTATCAAAAATGTGCTATTTGAGTATCACAAAACATAACATTGATACATATGGCCCTAATAGCTAGATTCATCATTATACCGTTTTGCGAGTCCTTAATAGCGATTCATAAGGAATCGCTATTAAGGACTTGCAAAACGGGATTCATGTAGGAATTGCCAGATATATTGCGATTCCTACATCTTCCTTATTTGCGATTAGCAAATTGCTAATCGCAAATAAGGAATAACTCCCCATTCATTCCTATGGGCCGAATGAATGGGGAGTTATTCCTTTTTTGCGATTAGCAATTTGCTAATCGCAAATAGGGATGCGATTTCAAGGGTGCCAGGTGTGTCCAAAGGACACCCTGTAGCACCCCTGAAAAGCAAATGTAGCCAGATGTTGTGCACACACATGTCCAAAGGTTTTCGCTATTTACCACGAAGTCTGACTTCGTGGTAAATAGCGGCCAGGAATAGCGAATTCACAAATAGAAAATGGTTGATGAATTGCATTTAAGGAATCTCAAATAGAGATTCCTTAAATGCAATTCCTCGCAAATATGCGATTTTGCAATTAGCGATTTTTGCATTTGGGATGATGAATCCCAAATGCAAAAATTGCACTCGCAAAGGGCCAGATTCTCAGAATCTGGCCCTTTGCGAGCCGTTTTCAGCTTGATGAATCTAGCTGTAAGTCTCTTAACTTGCAAATGTTTTCTCAATTAGACATCTTATGTAAATTGCAATGATTTTAATTAATCTGCAAAATAAAATATTACGTACTTACTTAGTTCAAGGCATGACTATGAAAATTGAGTGTTGCAGACTTGAATACCAATAAAAAGGCAATTTAAAGAGTCAAATTCGATTTGCTGACAGAATACATTGCCAAAATGAAAAAGCCCTCAAGTGCAAGTAAAGTGCTTGCGTCCATTCGTACAACTACCACTGCATGACCAAAGGCATTGTGACATAGAACTGGGGTATGATAGCATGTTCTGTGGCGCACAGACATCTGTGTACATCTCCGTGAGCCTCAGGGACCACTCACAGTAACAATGGGAGTAGTTTATAGCCTGCCTGTAGGCGCAATCAAGTAGCAACATATGAAATTGAGTCCTAAACAAAAAAAAGTAATACTAACTCTTCCGCTCCAGTGGATACAGGTGAAATAGGCCTAAAAGGATGAGGAGGACCAGCAATATTTCTAATTAAGGCCTTCAGTTAGTTCCAACTGTTGCTCGAAGCAATGATATCTGGACTACAGCGGGTTAGACTAGCGGGCATGCTACATTTCCAGATTTGCGTGTATCTAGCAGAAACAATATGGCGGCACACATATGTGACAGGTGCCGGCTTGCTCAGGGTAGGAGCATTCAGAGAAAGTGTCCTGAAACAGCTTGCCTTGCTGCCTAGCAAAGGTGATGAAGCTGAAGACCTTGCCGGACCTCCACACAACCCCATTGTGCAAGTGTGCGTGCGCTATGCACAGCTCGTGCCTCATTTTTCAAAGCACAAGTCAGTGGTTTAACAGCCTCTACTAACGACAAGTCTCAGCTGAACAAAAACAAATAATGAACCAAAAGTGTCTCACCAATGTTGGCCTCCTAAGCCCTTCTGGTACCAAAACCACGCAGTTGCAATTGTTTTATATTTCCTAGTAGTTGTAAAAGATGCCATTGATGTTATTTGGTCCTAGACCAAAGCATGTAGACTGTCACATCCCACAAACGTAAGGGGAGGGAAGAGCGATGGCACAGTGTGCAGAGAAAACCCATTCCACAGCATACATATGGAAGATAATGAATCAAATTTTAACCTTTAAACGATAACGCTTCTCCATTAAAGTTCCACAGTTCCTTGTGAGCAACCGCTGGCAGATAAATGAAAACGTTGAGCAGAAGAATGTTTAAATTTGAAAGGACACCGCAATTTCTCATCATATGAGGCATGTCTAGGCTGGGGCCGTCCGCTGACAAGACACTGGTGGGGCTGGCAAGCTTGGGGCTTCAGTGCAGATGCGTCTTTCTTAGTTTCTGTAGGTTTCTTCAGTGTCTCCATATCCATACCATTGACAGCTTCTGTAAATCCTTTAGTATGCTTGGGTCTTTTTACAGATCATCGTCAAAATATGTTGTATCTTACCAGACGTAGCAGAGTTGTGTATAAAGTGTTTCTTTATTAAGTTCAGGTTGCAGGAAGGGATTCTAGTACAATATGATGGTTTTCATGTACATCAACCCTTCAGCCCCAGCAGGAGCAGCTTGCCTGCTGCTCAGCACATCTTCCAACTGTCACACCTGTCCACACAGGTACCCAAGTATCACAGTCACACCAACATTCCACTCTCAACAATCACACTGGCTGAGTAGCAGGGAGATAGGTAAACTGGGATACATATACTTAAATAATCAGGATAAAACATATAGCTTTGTCCAGACGAAAGGGAGCACACACACACAGTACAAGTCAAAACAATACCGTTTCAGGCCTAGAATGATGCATAAATTATGCAAAAAAAGAAGCAGAGAACTCTGGGTAGTTCTCAAATTTAGGTGGAAAGCAATTCCTGTATAAAGCACCCTCAACACCAGTGACACGCTAAATTTGTTCACCTCAAATGTCTGCTTTTCTATCAAAGTCTTCAAGCAATGGTTTAGCACAGTGCCATCCATGCAAGATTGAAAGGGACGTAGGGCCATATGTTTCAAGCTAAATTGCGTTCTCAAACGCTGAAATTCGCGATTTAGTTTTGTGCTATGTAGGTAAGTTTGAACCTACTCGCAAAATTTTGCACAAGCATTTAGAGAATCGCAATTTGCAACCTTGAAATTGCATTCTCAACATTGCGATTCTCTAATTTGTAATCACAAATTGAGAATGTCTTCCCATTTATTCCTATGGGCCTCCTAGCCCATAGGAATCAGAGGGTAGGTATTCCTTATTTGCAAATCTAAATTTGCAATTCGCAAATAAGGAATATGTAGGGTTCGCAACATTTGTAGCAAATCCTACATACATTGCATTTTGCAATTGTCAAATAGCGATTCTCTAAAAATCGCAATTTGAGAATTGCAAATGTATCCTTTGATACATATGCCCCAAAGTCTTTTGCCGTTTTAAGCATAGGACTAGAACAGTTCTATCTATGCCGGGCTGTAAAATGACAAAAGCTTTTTACCACTCCAGGCACAGTATTACAGTTTTGAACAGGTAGAAAAATCAACCAAGCCAACCTGAAATTAATAAAGGCAACCCCTCACACATGTTTCATTCTCATTAGAGCTCTTCAGAGAGGTATAGCTTTGCCCAGACAAATGGGAGCACCATTTCTACAGCAAAGTTTTCAAGCATAGGACTAGAACAGTATATATTACCTACTGGCGGTCGCCAGTAGGTATATATAGTTAGGATTTTTTCTCTATGGGATTTTTGAAAATTCCATGTCTAATAACTTTGGCGTTTGTGGACGGAATTAGCTGAAATTTTCAGGAAAATGGCACATTTTGTTTCTGAGCAGCCCCTGAAAATTGGGCGGGGGTTCGTCCAGGGGGGGTCGAGAAAAAAGGGGGGTCCCAAAACGTGTTTTTAACATTGAGTTTTCCATAGGGCGGTTGGCCTCATTTTTAGCCCGAACGGCTCAATGGATTTGCACGAAACTTGGCAAAATTGTAGGGACTGGTAGCCCGATGTGCCTTTTGTAGGTCTCAATATATGTGCTCCAGTGGATTTTGAGAAATTAATGTTTAAAAAAAGATATATATCTGTAACAGCGGACCGGGCAGCGCCCCGGTTCGCGGACCTTACGCGTACCGGAACTTCGCGTAGCGAAGCTGATTGGCTCTCCGGTGTCTGTCAACATTCTAAACAGTCCGGAGCGGCCGCCATCTTGTCTCTCGGTAGGATTGAGAGACAAGAGGAGGCCAAAACAAAGGGGGAAATAACCATAAGGGGGCATAGTAGATCCTCCCTGACCCCCTAGGTTTAAAGTGGAGGCTTTAAAAGGGCCCCGCGGGGCAAAAAAAATAATATTTTTTTTTTGTTTTTTTGCGTGGGTAGCGCCCGGTCCGCGAACCGGGAAGCGTTCTGGGCAGCGTACTGCAATGAAAAATGAATGATAGACTTTTCAAATACTGTATGTTAATTGATTGTTGGTTTTGTTGATTATTTTTTAATTTAAATTTTTTCTGTAAACTACTTTCCCACCTTTTTTGATGGTGCGCTTCCCAGGGAGTGACCCGGTACGCGAACTGTTGAGCGCCCCGGTTCGCAAACCTTAAGCGTTACGGGAGTCCACCATTTTGTGTTTCGGTCGAATTAAGATACAAAATGGAGGGCAAATAATGTTCAGAATGGGTAGAAGGGGGCACGGTAGACTTATCTTGACCCCCTAGGTTTTGTGAGGGTGGCTGAGGAGGCTTATATGTGCGAAAAAAAACATTTTTTTAAAAAAATTTGCGAGGTTAGCTCCCGGTTCGCGTACCGGGTAGCGCCCCGGGGAGCGTACTTTGTTGAAAATTAGTGAAAAAAGTTAGAGTAAAATAATAATTGTGAGTGATCAGATGTAGGGTAGCTCTGAGAAGAGCTTTTGGGTTTATGGTACATTTAGGTACTTATAAGTAGGTACCAATGCACAGTCTTAAATTCAGATTGAAAATTCTGTTGCCCTCATCTGAGAAGTGAACTCCATCTCCTCTGTAGATATCTTGCATGTAGTAACGCAAGTTATTGTTGTACAGGGAGCCCATTCCATGGTCTCTCATGTAAGCTGAAACAGATTACTTTACATGCTTCCTCGACTTCTCAATTTGTGGACAAAATTAAATTGGTTTGACCACCTCCATTTCTGTCTTTGGCATATATTTGAATATACCAAGGCAGTCTGAGGAAAAAGTGCCATCAATTGCTCAAAAGTGTCCTTTAAAAGCATTTCCAGACCTACCCCAGTCAAAGTGCCCAAATCATTACCTCCACAGTGCACAATTAACAGGTCAGGTTTGGGCAAATGCATAAAGGTTTTCACCAATGGTATCAATTGGTGACATTTTAATCCTCTGTGGCCAAACCATTTAATTTCCACATCTTGTAAATTGAGGTTAGGTACATTTCTGTTCTCAGCATACCTGTGAGCCCAGTGGATATAACTATGTCCAACAATCCAGACAGAAAACATGGTGAGAGAAGGTTCTGTGCAGTCAGATGAAGTGTGGCAATGAAATGGCAGTTGAAAAAATGAGAGTTTAAAATGAAAAAAACTGTGGAGTTTCTGTGTTAATGAAGCAGTAACAGTGATTGGTGGATTTTGATTGCTGAAAACAGAAAGTTAGGGTGCATGGATGAGTTCTTTGAAAGATGTATTTTGAATGGTCAATAAATAATCATTAAATGAAAGATTGCAGTGGATACGCAGGTGCACTGAGAGTTCAGAGTTCAATTGCAACATTGTTGTGTGAACTTGCAAACACCAGAGGTCTTGCAAGAGGTGGTTGCTATGCAGAAAAGGCATGAAATGGCAGAGGGGGGAAGGGTTTTCATTTGAAAAAAAGTGAGGGAAGAGTTTTGATTGGGTGACATGAGAGATATGTGTGAAGAATTACAGCATTTCTGTGCTTTTGATAGCTGCAGACTCTGGAGTGCATACCTTTTGCTCTGCTGAAGACAAATTGGTGTGTTTCTGAGACTGTTTTCAAACTCAAAGTATTTGCTAAGGTGAGAAAATATTTCTTTAATTTAGATAGAGAATAGTGTGCTTTAAGGAGAAAATTATGAAGAAAGTTGTGTTTTTCAAATGTTGCTTTGTCTCAAGTGTTTTACAAATAGATTTTGTTTCTTTGAGAAAATGTAATTGGAGAAAATGTGAAGTATTAGTACTGACAGGGTGTTTTTCTGCATAGGAGCTGTGGAGTCTTTTCAAATTATGACTTGAGAATCGTTTTTGAGGAAGATGAATGGTTATAATATTTCTGACAAGGACATAATGGTGTATGCTTCTTTATAATGCAATTGAATGTCTCTGATGTTATTTTTCCCATTTTAATGTAAGACCTTTCTCTGTGGCGCAAATTGCTTGTAAATATGCTCCCACCTGTGCATGGTAAATTTAGATTTTGAATGTTTGTGTTACATAGCCATGTTAAAAGTGATACAAACATGCTGCAAAGGCAATCAAAAAACGCTGTTATGTGTCTTAAGGACATTTTAAGTAATTTTCCCATGTGCAGTGTTTTGAAATTATGATTTGAAAATCGTTTTTGGGGAAAAGGAATTGTTTTTAAATTTATGACAAGGACATAATGGTGTATGCTTTTTTATAAGGCAATTGACTGTCTCTGATGTTATTTTTCCCATTTTAATGTAAGACCTTTCTCTGTGGCGCAAATTGCTTGTAAATATGCTCCCACCTGTGCATGGCAAATTTAGATTTTGAATGTTTGTGTTAAATAGCCATGTTAAAAGTGACCCAACCATGCTGGAAAGGCAATCAAAAAACACTTTCATGTGTCTTAAGGACATTTTAAGTCATTTCCTCATGTGCAGTGTTTTCAAATTATGATTTGAAAATCGTTTTTGGGGAAAAGGAATGGTTTGTAAATTTATGACAAGGATATAATGGTGTATGCTTCTTTATAAGGCATTTCTGTGTCTCTGATGTCATGTTTCCCATATTATATTAAAAGACCTTTCTCCGTGGGGCACATTCATTGTAAATATGGTCACACTTGTGCATGTTAATTTTGGTTTTTACTGTTTGAGTTATATAACCATGTTAAAAGTGACCCAAACAAAATTGCAAAGGCTTTCAAAAAACACTTTCATGTGTCTTAAGGACATTTTAAGTAATTTCCCTGTGGGCAGTGTTTTCAAATTATGAATTGAAAATCGTTTTTGAGGTAATGGAATGTTGTTAAAATTTATGTGCGCCATATGCCCCCAAATTTCTTTTTCAGGGGTGCAGCAGGGTGTTCTTGAGACACCCCTGCACCTTTGGAAAAATTCCTAATTTGCGATGAGCTAATTGCTAATCGCAAATTGCACCTTCATTCCTATGGGCATCCTGGCCCATGGAAATGAATGGGTAATTTGCAATTAGCAATTTGCTCATTGCAAATTAGGAATGGTAAAGAATTGCTATTTATTCCTTAAAATTTGCTATTTTGGAAATGCGAAATAGTTATATGATACATATGCCGGTTGATGTCTAACAAGATAAGAAGCTTAGGGATACATTTATGATGACTGGCGCAATGAAGTGGACATTACTTACTTCATTGGTAGAGCTTTACATGTATTATGTCCTCTGTATTCTTCATCAAGCGTAACTTTAATCTGCAATCCTGAGTAGGCCTCACCTTAAACAAACCTCTGGATAGGCCACACCTTATCGTCATCATGAATTAATCATTTAAAATGCTAGGGACAGATTTATGATAGGTGTATGCCTCTTTTGCGCCACTTACAAAACACTGTCCACGGGGAAATGACTTAAAATGTGCTTAAGACACATGAATGTGTTTTTTTAAAGCGTTTGCAATTTTTTTGGTCACTTTTAACATGGCTATGTGACTCAAACAGTCAAAATCTAAATTCACCATGCACAGGTGGGAGCATATTTACAAGGAATGTGCTCCATGGGGAAAGGTCTTATAATGTAATATGGGAAAAATGACATCAGAGACAGTGAAATGCCTTATAGAGAAGCATACACCATTATGTCCTTGTCATAAATTTGCAAACCATTCCTTTTCCCCAAAAACGATTTTCAAATCATAATTTGAAAACACTGCACATGTGGAAATGACTTAAAATGTCCTTAATTCAAAATTTGCTATTCCTTATTTTGCGATTGCACTGAAGGATTTGCAAATTTTGCGATTTCTTAAATGCAATGTATCAAACAAAAAATATGTAAAAAATGACATTAAGGATTTGGAAACTAACACCAACTTCTAGTTTGTGGTAATTTGCGAATTCTTTTCAAAAAACATTTTTTTCCAAAAAACAAAAGGTGCCATATGACGCCAATACATGTCCTTAGGGCATGTATGTGCGCCATATGCCCCCAAATTTCTTTTTCAGGGGTGCAGCAGGGTGTTCTTGAGACACCCATGCACCCTTGGAAAAATTCCTAATTTGCGATGAGCTAATTGCTAATCGCAAATTGCACCTTCATTCCTATGAGCCTCCTAGCCCATGGAAATGAATGGGTAATTTGCAATTAGCAATTTGCTCATTGCAAATTAGGAATGGTAAAGAATTGCTATTTATTCCTTAAAATTCGCTATTTAGGAAATGCAAAATAGTTTGATGGTACATATGGCGGTTCATCTGTAACAAGATAAGAAGGTTAGGGATACATTTATGATGACTGGCGCAATAAAGTGGACATTACTTACTTCATTGGTAGGCCTTTACATGTATTATCTCCTCTGTATTCTTTATCAAGCGTAACTTTAATCTGCAATCCTGAGTAGGCCTCACCATAAACAAACCTCTGGATAGGCCACACCTTATTGTCATCCTGGATTAATCATTTAAAATGGTAGAGACAGATTTATGATAGGTGTATGTCTCTTTTGCGCCACTGTGCATCACTTTTATGATGCAGTGGCGGTGCAAAAGATTTGCTATGAGGCGAGAAAATTACAAACTGATGCATTTAGGCAGATGTGTCATGGTGTAAAAAAAACGTGCCACATGAAACCGATGCAGCAGTGATGCAAAAGATGCACCATGTTGCAAGACAGGCCTCACTTGGGGTCATATGTATCAAGCTAATTACCATTCGCAAAGATCAAAATTCTGCAAATTTCAGCCTTTGCGAATGCTAATTAGACAAATGGTATGTATCAAACAAGTTTGATGCAAAATAAGGAATAGCAAAATTTGCTATTCCTTATTTTGCGATTGCACTGAAGGATTTGCAAATTTTGCGATTCCTTAAATGCAATGTATCAAACTAAAAATATGTAAAAAATGACATTAAGGATTTGGAAACTACCACCAACTTCTAGTTGGTGGTAATTTGCTAATTCTTTTCAAAAAGATTTTTTTTTAAAAAAACAAAAGGTGCCACATGACGCCAATACATGCCCTTAGGGCATGTATGTGCGCCATATGCCCCCAAATTTCTTTTTCAGGGGTGCAGCAGGGTGTTCTTGAGACACCCATGCACCCTTGGAAAAATTCCTAATTTGCGATGAGCTAAGTGCTAATCGCAAATTGCACCTTCATTCCTATGAGCCTCCTAGCCCATGGAAATGAATGGGTAATTTGCAATTAGCAATTTGCTCATTGCAAATTAGGAATGGTAAAGAATTGCTATTTATTCCTTAAAATTCGCTATTTAGGAAATGCAAAATAGTTTGATGGTACATATGGCGGTTCATCTGTAACAAGATAAGAAGCTTAGGGATAGATTTATGATGACTGGCGCATCACCAGGGATGTGCCAGTCATCCTGCGCCGCTGTTCCGCCACCCATGGTGTGCTGCATTTACAATGCGGCGCAGCATGGGGCAAAAATGGCACAGATGCGTGACGTGTCTGTGCTGTAAAGGTGGCGCATTGCTGGAATTGTATCGCAAGTGCGATGCAGCTCAAGCAAGGCTCAGGGGTGCCCCATCTCCACAATGTTGCGTCAAGACCTATGCCTGCTTAAAGCAGGCGCAGGGTTTTGACGCAGCTTTCTCCTATCTGATTGTAAATACGGCACACCATGGGTGGCAGAGCAGCGGTGCACGTTAACTGGTGCATGCCTGGGGATGTGCCATTTAACATAAATCTGCCCCTTTACATTTAAGTATGTGCAGGGGACACAGAGTTGGTGAGGCTTATCCAAGGTTAAGAAGAGATGAGTCCTGTTCACTGAAAAATTAGACATAGGCTTCACCTGCTCAGCATCGTTGGACATGGCTAAATAATAGCTGCAAAATGTTACCTCTTGTTAAACAATTTTACTATTATAATCTCTGAGATTTGTCTCTTACTCTGCAACATCTCATTGTTGTTATCTTTCTTTAAAGATAAAGACAACATCAACATGAGCGACAATCTGCAATCAGTTGATTTTGACCTCATCATTGAACTTGTAATTGAAACATCAGTGGATGTTGATCCCTTGGATGATTTAAATCCTGAGGATGAAGAAGAGCGTGATGAGGATGCAGATTTGTCCGAATTATATGACATAGGGTGGGAAGCTGACCTGCTTGAGCCTATGGAACTATAAACATTTATTTTTAAAATTTATAATAAATAAAAAGTAAAAGTGTAAACCGTTTAATTTAAAAATAAAGACACCTTTAAAAACAGGTTACGTGTAGTGTCTTCAATAAAATATTAAAAAATGATCATAAAATTAGATCAGATTCACATATAAAATAGCACCGGTAACATGAATATAAATTCCATTTCTTTTCTGCTATTTCTGTATTGTAAATTTGCCAAGGACTAAAAAATCTTCTATTTAAAATGTCAAGTAGTGTGTTAAGTTTTTGATCACTGTTATTGATTTACTGTTTGGTAATAGTGGTTAATAAAAATTTTTAATATATTTTACCACAGATTCAACTGCAGATCATTTCAACATTTCACCATGCCAACGAAAGAAAGAGAGAGAAAGGCTGCAAAACGTCAAAGACAGCAGGCCAATCAAAAGAAGCAGCAGTCCTCTAACAAAAAGATTTGTCAAGTCACGAAGAAAGCACCGGGTAAGAGTACAAAAACATTCATAAGAAATATGTGTAGTAAAAAAAATATTACTACAGAAAATGTTTCAGTCCATAAAAAGAGAAGGAATTCAAATGGAAAGGAAAGGCCAATCAAAAATGTTACTGCTAGAGCAAGAGATAACTCTGTGCATGATAGTAGAAGGAAACAACAGTTTAGGGACATTCGTAAACGAATGTTCCGCAACAGGATAATTGGCAATTTGTTAAAAAATATTAAGAAAGGTCAACAGAAAGTGGTTTTTTATAAGAGAAAAAAAAAAGTTGAGAAAGTTATTGATGAGGCATTTGAAATTAAACGTAAGTTATTTATTTTGATAATCAATAGAATTAGGAAGCTAAACAAGGCAATTTATGATTTCAAAAGAAATAGTAGATGGAAGAGAATAGTTAATCGTAGTAATTTTTGTGAAGTTTTTTTGGGAGAATGGATGCATAGTTCAAGCTCTGAGGCATTTTTTAATGAGGAGAATTATTTCCAGGATAATGATTTGGTGCATGCAGTTGACACCAGTGGTCGTGCTTATGAAGTGAAAGATGGTTGTCCAGTTGAAAAAGAAAAACTTTTGACAACAGAGGCAGAAGAGGTGTTAGGTAATGAGGTTTTAGGAAGACGTGCTAAGGGTCCTGTGTACACCTGGAAGTGTAGTAGTATTTGTAGTGTGCGACAGGATTCCATCAATTTGCTTTGTGATTTTGTACGGTCATTTAATAAGAAAAGTTTGAAGCAGAAAATAAGGTTGTTGCAAGAATTAGATCCTTGCAGAGTGAGAGAAGTGACAGGTTTGCATGGTCATTCACTGGCTTGTCTTTCCAGGAGAGTATGCCAGAGTGTTTTTCATCATTTCAGGATGCTAGCAGTGCATCATAATAAAGTGAGGAAATTAGTTAGAATGTTGTATTATGCTAAGAGTCCAGCAATTATGCTAAAACAATTATGCGCTGCTCTTTTTCATGGTTCTGAAATAGATGTGAAGAATATATGTGAAGAAATTGAGTTTTGTTACTTTGGAAGTAAAGAGGAGAATGTTGAAATTGACCAAGAAGAAGCGGGTAATGTGGAAGATAGTGTACAGGTTTCCAGTACAGATAATTTCCAGAGGGAAATTGCGACGTTTCAGGTCAAATCAAGTGAGAGGCCAAATTTCACTTGTGTGTGTTGTCGACGCACTTATTATAAGAATCAGACTAAGTTAGTGGATTTATATGCAAAAAGTGAAAGGGAAAATAATAGTGAATGGAAGGATTTCACAACATACTTGATGGTAGAAAATTGTTTTGATTTGGGATTGGATCAACGTGTGTGTACTTATTGTTGTAACAAATTAAATCAAAACCAGATGCCTGCTAGAGCAGTTCATAATAATCTGGAATTGATTGAGATTCCTTCTGAATTGAAGGATTTAAATACTTATGAATCTATTTTGATTCAAAGTATCCATCCCTTTCAGGCTATTGTAAGAATGGAGCCAAAGACAGGGAAATTGCCTCCATCAGATTTACAGAGAGGATTAAAGGGAAGAGTTGTTTATTTGCCTCTAGATTTGAAGAAAAACATTAACACAATTGGAGTAGAAAAAGTGGAAGAGGAACCTCTGGTTATCTTAGTTAATGGGGTTCCGACAAAGAATAAGAAAATATGGCAAGATTTAGTAGATGTTAGGAAAGTTAAAAAGGCAACATTGTATTTGAAAAAAAATAATAAATACTATAAGAATGTATATGTTGCAGAAGAGGAAGTAAGTGAGGAAGAGGATAGCGATTTGTGTGCTGGTCAAATTGAGAAAGTAGAACCCTCTACTAGTGAAGAAATATATGAACATTATAGTGTTCATCCTTTGCATTCCAAGGAAGTCATGGGGAATGCTATTGAGTTGTTTCAAATGAAACAAGCCAAAGGGAGTCCCATTAGTGTTTGGGAGGAAAGTTTGGAAGCTCGGTGTTTCCCACAGCTTTTTCCAACAGGTCAGGGAGGAAGATATGATGAGCGACCTCATCAAATTCCTGCTTCTGAATACCGGACTTTGCGATTGTATGCAGGAGATGCTAGGTTTCGACAATGCATTCCTTATTTGTTTCATCTCCTGTTTGAAAGCGATCTGTCTGGACTGTCATATGCAGTGAACCACATCTTGAAAAGTGGTATACACATGCAAAACATCTCGGCAAGTGACTTTACGGATAAAGTCAATGTCCAAGACAGTATTTTGGATTCTCACCTGATTAATCTCATGGCGTGTCAGCGTGGTACTAATGAGTACTGGTACCGTCGTCATGGTGATTTAAAATGTATGCTGAGGAACTTAGGTACTCCCACATGGTTCCTCACTCTGAGCTGTGCCGAGTATGGCTGGGAAGACTTACTTGAATTTCTACGAGAGGCAAATGCTAACGTAGATAACATCGAATTCAAGACACCCGGAGAACTGTGCTCTTTGGATCCAGTCAATGTATGTAGGTACTTCAATCATAGATTTGAAGCTATGATGTCTTTCATCATGAATAAGAAGAATCCACCTCTTGGAGAGGTGTTGGATTTCTTCTGGAGAAAGGAGTACCAAGCAAGAGGTGCTCCTCATATACATATGTTGCTGTGGATCAAGGATGCACCTAAATTTGGAACGGATCCAGAAGACTCAGTGATGAGTTTCAGCCAACAGTATTCTACGTGTGCTGTTCCAAACGCAAAGGAGAAGAAAAGCCTAAGAGAAAAAGTTCTGCGTTTCCAAAGCCATCGATGTGGAAAGTACTGCCGTCATAAATTCCGAAACAAGGACAAGTTCTACACCAAATGTCGTTTCGGCTTTCCACGACCGGTGATTTCTAAAGGAAGAGTAAACAGTTTGATGTCTTCGCTGCGACATAATGCGATGAAGAAATCACCTAAAAACACATACAATTTGAAGAGGAACGAAGAGTCCAAGTACATCAACGACTACAACCCGGTGATTTTGTCCATGTGGAATGCTAACATGGATATACAGTTTGTGGCTGATAACTGTATGGCTGTGGCTCGGTATGTGACATCTTACATCACCAAAAAAGAGAAGACAGAATTGAAGGATATGTGGGAGGACATTTCCCATGAAAAGAGCCTCAGCAAGAAGTTGTACAGTTTCAGTCTGAAGATGTTGTCGCATCGAGAAATTGGAGCTTACGAATGCTCTGACCGGTTGTCTTCAGCAAGTCTCTATGCCAAGTCCAGGAGTATCGTTTGGGCGAGTCTTGGTCTTGCTGCAACACGTAATCGAGTTCTGAAACCTGTGCGGGAAATTGAGTATTTGGCGGAAAAGGAGCCAAACAGTACCGACATTTTGAAGACCAACATGTTGGATACATATTATCCAAATAGAAGCAGTCACCTCGACAATGTTTGTCTGTATGAGGTTCTTCAAAATTACATATTCAAGAGGAACATCAAAGAAGATACTGAGAAAGGAGTGTATGCTGTAATAGGAAGTGAGGGATGTCTGGTCAAGCAAAGAAAATGCCACTTGGTAAACCATCGAAAATTGAGTGGCGAATCTCCTGAAAAAAAGGAGTTTTTCTATTTAGCACTTTTGCATCTTTTCAAGCCTTGGCGTGCAGAAGAGGAACTGCTTGGAGATTTCCTCTGTTACGAAGACTCTTTCAATGCTGCCAAGGAGACCATAGAATGTCCTGCTTTTCCCAAATATGTAGAAATGTTGAATGCGGAAATTGAGCAGGAAGCAACGATTGCAGCCGAGATTGCCAGAGACAGTTCTCAGGACAGTCAGAGTTCTGCTTCATTGAGTCAGGATCCACTAGGAGGACCTGTTATCGAAAATGAAGCTGCCACTGCTATGAATGAAGTGGAAAGAGCCATGGCACATGCTCAGGAGGATGCGGTTAACTTAGAAGAGTTGGAAAGACAACTCAACGTTGAGCAGAGGAAAATATATGATGAAGTTACCATGCAAATTAATCATGGATTTAGTCATGACAAGAAAGAGTGCTCATGTACGTCGTTGAAGCCTGTCCGACTGTACGTGAGTGGAGAAGCGGGAACTGGAAAAAGTTTCCTCATTAAAGCAATTTCATGCTATTTGCAGGAAAGGACAGAGTCATCGCTGTCTTGTGTTGTCACCGCTCCAACTGGACTGGCAGCACATAACATTAAAGGGATTACTTTACATCGTTTACTGATGCTGCCAGTGGAGCATGACAACAAATTACAATATCACAAGCTATCTGGAGATGCTTGTTTTGAAGTTTCAAGAATCTTGAGGAAAATGAAACTTCTTATCATTGACGAAGTAAGCATGGTTTCCAATGTCATGCTTGCCTTTGTGCATTTGAGAATGCAAGAAGTTCTCAAAACAGAGTATGATGTGTTATTTGGTGGCAAACACATCATTGTTTTCGGAGATCTTTTGCAGCTGACACCAGTGAAAGGGCAACCTGTGTTCAAAATGTTCACGCATGAAGATACCAGGAAGTGCCTAGGCAGCATTGGCAACGTCAATATATGGTTAAACTTCAATTATGCTGAACTGCATGAAAATATGCGTCAGGCGAAGGATGAAGTTTACAAGACTATTCTACAAGATGTTAGAATTGGAAAAGTGACCGAGCATGGGAAAGAAGCTTTACATGCACGATTACTGTCAAATTTATATCCAGAACAAGATGTTGTGCCTGAGAATATTTTTCAGAAAATTACTGATAAGAAATCTGGAATATGTTTGATGCCAACTCTTGCAGAATGTGCCAAATTCAACAACAAAATGTTGCATTTAGAAAAGCAAGAGATTGTGAAACTGGAAGCTATTGACAGAGTAGAGCATATGGGATCAACAATTATTTTGTCTGAGAATCTGAAAACAAAATTGGATTCATTAGAGAAGAGTATATCTAAAACTGCAGGTTTTGAAAAGACTCTGAATGTGTGCTTGAACTGCCGTATAATTTTAAGAAGGAATTTACATGTTGAAAGAGGTCTGGTAAATGGATCAATGGGTAATGTTGTTGATTTTGTAAAATACAGAAATAGAGATGGAATTGAATTTTTAAAAATTAAATTTGATGGCATTGAGGAAGTACAGCTAATTGGTCGTTGCTCTGCTAGATTTTTGCTTGTAAAAGACTTATATGTTCGCCGTAAGCAGTTTCCTGTTTGCTTGGCATATGCGGTGACAATCCATAAATCGCAAGGTTTAAGTGTAGACTGTGCATTGGTGAATATTGGCAGTTCTGTGTTCAAGGAGGGTATGGCATATGTGGCATTGTCACGAGTTAGAACTTTATCGGGATTGTACTTGATTGAGTGTGATGTCACAAACATTTGTGCGGATCTAGATTGTGTTAAGGAATACAATAGGTTAAGAAGAGAGTATGCGCCACATTTGCCTCAGTATCCTTTGTTTGAGAAACGTGTGGTAGGCCGGAAACGAAGAAATGTGACCAATACTGGGGAGGTTGTAGCAAAAAGACGAAAAGTCGATGAACCTAAAATTACAAGCAGAAACAAAAAGGATTCTGTTGAAGATGTTGTTGGTTTTCAATTTGAAAACAGTTCTGGTGTCAACTGCTATGCTAATGTAGTGGTTAATGTTTTGTTTTCTCTAGAAAATGTAAAAGAAGAGATTGTGGTCAATTCTGATCAAAGATTTTGCAGTTTGTTAAATTCTGTGTTAGAGAAATGTAGCACTGATAGAACAAACATAGAAAGTGTGTCTGAAATTCGAAATCTGTTAGACAGATGTTCAGGCCAAACACAATTCTCTCAAAATATTCAGCAAGAGTGTCAGGAGTTTTTAATGTATATGCTTGATGTATTGCATGCTGAAGGTGTAGATGTAGATCAGCTGTTTGGGCTTTCTTATCAATGGCAGCATGACTGCGAGAACTGTATGGTATCAAGTACTAGTAGTGTAGACTCAGAAAGATTTATATATTTAACTTTGCCAGACAGTAAATCAGTCTCCTTTAATAAGCTAGTAAAAGCAGCTGATCACAACATGGAGTGTAGCCAATGTAAATCTGAAATGATTTCCACATTATTTATACGAACATATGGCCAGTATGTCATTTTAATGTTCCAACGATGTAGGCCTGATGGAACAAAATTGACAACTTTAATTAAAAATTTTGTAGCTTCGCAGTTGTCAATATCAGGAAGGACTTTTGTAACTGCAGCAATTATATATCATGACGGCCCTTCAATAACATCAGGACATTACACAGCTTATTTAAAGTCTAGAAATGGCTGGTCATTCTGCAATGATTCTGTTTTAATTTTCACAAAAAAATTGCCGTATGACCTTAAAAACTCTTACCTGGTGTTTTTAAAACCAAAATTTTAGGGAAATAATCTCGGGATGTGCTCTGTGGAATTTCAAGAAGTTCTAATGGCTCCTACACAATTTGGCCTTGAGGATAAGTGTAGTTCAGAGACATAACTTCTAACCATAAGACTGGACGTCATGGAGAAATAAGTGCACTTTGAATGAGTTCAGAAAAACTATTTCTTTTTATAAGCTAATTGAAGCAGCCAATCAAAACATAGAGTAGAGGGAATGTAAGTCTGCAATGCTGTCTACTGTTTTACATTGCTTTGTGATTAAAAGTGATGTAGAGAATTAAATAATTGTAGTACTCATAGAGGTAGTGTAAGTCTGCTTCATAGTAAGCAGTATCAGTGTCATAGGAAATGTAGAACATGACTGAGCAAGAAGGGGAAGATATTACTGTTCCAGGATTGTGAAAATGATCTTCAACATTTTAATTCTGAAAGTTGCAGAAATGCCAAATGACGGGATTGGCTTACAAGAAATCCAAGAGTTATAAATGGCTCTGACAAGATTTGGCCTTGTGGAAACTTGTGGTAGAGAGCAAGAAGTCATTTATTGCATGTAACATGTTTTTAAAAACGATGGAGATTTTCTTTCAGAAAGTGGCGGGCTGAAAGTAATAACAGCACAACAGAGTATAAGCTGTTCATAGGACATCCTTTGACGTCATGGAAAGTAAGTTAACTTTAAGGAGTTCTGAATTCTGATTTGTTATGTTGTATGGGTTTTTTAAACACAATCATTTTGATTGTGTTTTTTTTCCCCGCTGTTATATGATGAATACCTTCAAGTCACTGTTTTTAGTGAATTTTGATACATTCTGAGAACAGCAAAAATAAACCATTTAACATGTATAATTAATTCTGTACTGTTTGCATTTATGATGTATATGTAGAACTGTGTAGGAGGCATGGAGAAGGTGAGGCTTCTGTAAGTGTCAAAGTTGTTGCATGCAGTGCTGCACTTCTGCGTATTCTTTCATATGCTGGACTACATCTGCACAATGAGATACCTAAGCAAAGGAAACACAAGTGATGTGATTGTGAAATGAGCAAAATAAATTGCACGTATTTCAATTACATCACCTGTGTTTCCTATCATTATGAATCACATTGTGCAGATCAAGTTTAGGTCTGTCCAGGGAAACATAGGAGGTTTGGACTTTGTTCAAGAGTGCAGTGGACATGACTCACTTCATTGGTAGACCTTCACATGTATTATGTCCTCTATTCTCTTCAACAACTCGAAATTTCATCTGCAACCCTGAGTAGGCCTCACCTCAAACAAACCTCTGGATAGGACACATCTTATTGGCATCCTGAAGCAATTATTTAAATTTTTAGTGTCTTGCGACACTTTTCTGAGACAACAGCAATGCAAAAGATGCACCATGTTTTAAGATAGGCCTCACTTCATCTGCATCAAGATACTGTTAGTTTAAAATGTATATCTTTAGGACTGTGTAGGGGGCCTGGAGAAGCAGAAGCTTCTGTAAGTGTCAAAGTTGTTGAAAAACTGTTTGTCCTTCAATTTTTTCTCTTGTCTTTTGTAATTTTTAAATACATGTTTTAATATTTTTCAAATGTTTGTTCTCTCTTTCACAGATTGAAAGTATAAAAACAAAAAGTGAGTAATTTAACGACAATTATAAGGTAAATGTTTTGTACTCTTTTCGTTACATTTCTATCACATTTAACTTCTATTAGTTCCACTGCTTCATTTCTTTAACCCTCAGTTTCCTGCCTTTGCTACTTCCCTCATTCCTTTCTCTATTACCTACTTACTCAACTCCTTCCACTCTTTTTCTCAGTCCCTCTCTTCTCATAGTTCCTCACTCTTGTTCACTCACTCCGTCTCTATTACTCTTAGTGTCTTTGACTGATCACTGTATCACTATTTGTTCATAATGCTTTCTCTGTGTAGTTGAAGCACACTAAGGGGCATATTATGAACACAGCCAATAAAATTATTGCTCTTTTTATTGGCAGAAAACTGGTGCAAAAGTGGTTTTAGCGGCAGTTTTCTGCCGCAAAAGCAGCTTTAGCGACACATTTCTGCCAATAAAAGCTGCAAAACTTTTATTGCCTATGTTGATGATATGGCTCTATGTTACTTACATTTCTTTGCTGTTTCAATTAATCTTTTTCTGTTATTTTTTGTTTTCTGTTTTCTATTTTTTCTCTCTGTTATTCCTCATGTTTTAATCTTATTTTGAACATTCACTCACATTCTCCAAGAAACTCTTCTTTGTTAATGTTATACTCTCTTTTTTTTTCTTTCACTTCGTTATCTATTTTGTTTTTCACAATTATACCCTCTTCCGTCTTTTCTTCGGTAAATAGATCTATTAAACAGTATCTCTTCTTTACTCCCTATAGCTGTCTTTCTTTTAACATCACTGTCTGTTTACTTTCCTTATACTTACTCTTTTTTTTATTTTTTTATTTTTTGGTTAGCTCCCGGTCCGCGTACCGGGAAGCTAACCGGGAAGCGAACCAAAAGAAATAGAGCTTGCCAGAGTGCTAAACATTCTAGCAATTTTTTTTTAAACGGAAGGTAGTTCTGAAAATAACTTTTTTTAAAAATATTTTTGTTGTTTTATATATATTTTTTTTTTTTTGAACATTTTTTGTTTTTTTTGTATTTTTAGAACGATTTTATATTTTTTTTGGTTTTTTTTGGGGGGGAAACAACAAAAAACAGGCATTGAAAAGGGCTCAACAGGAGCAAAAAAAAAATTACTGGGGGCGGTTAGGGCAATTATGATGTTCATAAGCCAGGTTGATAGCATTTATACTCATATTGCCACATGCTATCAACGCACCACAGTGCATACAAGTGTGTTTCATGTGGACAAAATTCTCTTGTATGTTTGGCACAGTTTCCCGTGCCTCTGCTGGTGTCAATGAAATTGTTGATCTTGATCTGGCCACAGGAGTTAATGTTGGATTTTCCTGCAAATCCCGTATTTCCGCCCGGCTGTAATTGAGTGGATGCTTCCTGGTCATATGCCTATGCATAGTATAGTTCCCATAACTATATTTCTTATCCGTCCCTCTGGATAATTTTTCTTTACAGATGAGGCAGGTGACATACCTCGCATTCACTTTTTTTTGGCCAGGAGGGATTGAATAAAACTGCCAGATGAAACTGGCTTTCTTATGGGAAACTCGGGGCACCTCTTCCAAGAACTGTGGTTGTTCTCCCTCCTCTTCCTCCATTTCTTCCTCTTCCTCCTCTGTGTTGGTCATGACCTGGGGAGGTGGTCCTCTCTTCCCATGAGGAGGTGGAGGTGGTGGTGGGGGTGCACCAGCTGAAGCAACTACTGAAGCCATTTCTGAAGTAGTAGTAATAAAGGTCTTCCTCTCACAATGATGAAAGTCAGAGTGAGGAAAGAAGGAGGGGTTTTCATCATTTGGGAAAAACAATAGTTCTCAACCAATGAAAAGTGTTATTTTTAGGTCACCTGACCTAGCCTTACATCATTATGAAACCAAAAGTGAAATGAACCAATGAAAAGTTTTATTAACAAGTCACATGACCTCTCACGCTCATGTTACGCGCTGCGGAACGCGCCCCGGTTAGCTTCCGGGTCGCTGCGCTTCGCGCCTCGGTCCGCGCCCCGGGGCACTTCCGGGTGCGCTAACGCAGTACGTCACAAGACGCATTACGCGGCAACGCGATACATCGCGCTTTCGCGACGCGACGCGGATCGCTTCCGGGGAGCTTCGTTTCGCGCCTCGGTCCGCGCCCCGGAGCACTTCCGGGTGCGCTAACGCTGTACGTCATAAGACGCATTACGCGGCAACGCGATACCGTCACGATGTTGATTTCTTACCGGTTCGCGGACCGGGTCGCGGCATCAATTTGAGCTAACGGAAAGCTTTCCGGTTCGCGGACCGGGAGCGAAACAAAAAAAATATTAATTTTTTTTTATTAATAAACATATAAAATATATTTTTGGATTTAAAGAAGAATACATTTTACAGCTATAGATATTATCTTTTAAAAAACCAATGAAATTCACTGAAAAAACCATAGGTTATAGACCATATATAGTTAGGAATTAGCATTTACAAAACCTTGAAAATTCACTGAAAAAACCATAGGTTATACACCATATATAGTTAGGAATTAGCATTTAAAAAACCTTATTTTACTCACACAAAACCAATGAAATTCCATATATAGTTAGTTGTACTAACTATATATCGCGCACCCGCAATCCACTGCTGATCATGTCACATATTACATCATTCATGACATGGTCAGTGACATCACTGATGACATCTCAAATGACATCACTGATGACATCACTGATGACATCTCAAATGACATCACTGATGACATCACTGATGACATCTCATTTGAGATTACTGATCACATCACTGATGACATAATTCATGTGATAATACGATGAACCTCTTCAGACTCTAATATAACCTTAGATACACTCAGTGTAAACAGACACTCACAGACTGTCACTCATCCATGTAGTTACTTACACACCTAGTCAGTCATGCAAAGAATCAATCACACCTCCATTTTCACAACTATACAGTTATACACACCTTACTTATTCAAACATATACTAAAACATATTTACTCACTTATACAATCCTGGATACAAGTTCACAATGATCCATACAGCCACTCACACATTCACTGGCTCTTATGCACAGTTATTTATATATGTCAACTCTCACATGTACTGTATTTTACATATGTACTTACTTTGACATGTAGCACTGAGATATCTATTCACTCACCAATACAGTCATGCACACAGTCAACCGCCCATACAGCTGTTTCCACATGCACTTTTGAACCCATACATCTATGCACAGAGTCATACACCTCCCAGCCACCCACACACACACTCAGTGTCCCATACAAATGCTTGGGCAACCAATCAATAACCCATATAGTTACTCATATAGCTACTGATCAACACATGCAGCAGTTTACAGAAGAACAGACATAATGATGCACAAATTAAGACAGTTTAGTCACTAACCCATGCACTCAGTGAGACACATTTAACCACTCACTCATACAGTCAGTCATGCACCTACTAAATTCTTCATCCAGACACTTATACATCCACTCATTCTTAAATATGTAAGACATATTTTAACTTTACAGAAAAATACAGTCACTGGATGTTGTCATCAGTGATGTCATCAGTGATGTCATTTGAGATGTCATCAGTGATGTCATCAGTGATGTCATTTGAGATGTCATCAGTGATGTCATCAGTGATGTCACTGACCATGTCATGAATGATGTAATATGTGACATGATCAGCAGTGGATTGCGGGTGCGCGATATATAGTTAGTACAACTAACTATATATGGAATTTCATTGGTTTTGTGTGAGTAAAATAAGGTTTTTTAAATGCTAATTCCTAACTATATATGGTGTATAACCTATGGTTTTTTCAGTGAATATATATATATATATATATCAACTCCACTCCTTCAAAGAACGAGTAAGGCCATATATATATGTGTGTGTGTGTGTGTGTTTTACCGTTTATTTATATATTTTTTTGAATGAATGGTTTTATACAATTTATTGGCGCATTTGCACAGACTGAATAATCCAAAACATTAGCATGATCATGTACAGGTGAGATCGGTGTCCAATAACATGGTGCATCATGTTATCAGGGATCTAATAATCAGTTCTATAGGCACAGTCTACAGCTGTACATTTTATTATCAAGGGGGCTCCCTTATTTATATTCTGTGCTCGTGTTGATTTAGGGAGTGGTGATCTGAAGTTATTCATTTATGAAAATTGAAACAATTGTATGTAGTCTTATGTGATTACACATAGATTTAATAAGGCTGTTCTTTCTCCCTGCCCAACATCTTTAGTTCACATTTACAATTCCCGGACGGGAGGTGTGAAACATTAGATATTTGTTTTATAATTCAGCACTTGCGCTTTATTCACTTTTTTGGTTGTCTACCTTAACCCGTTCCGTGCTCACGAGGTATGGTGCTCAGGTGCTTATGACGAGCTGAGCTTGTCATGAGCCCCGCGGCGCTGAGCGCGGCTCCCACCCCCCAGCACAGCTGGGGAATATGCGCCGCATGCAAGGGGTTAAGTAGGGCAATGTTTATATTGTGGTCATTTCAAAAAGTAATTTATGGTCTAGCCCTATGTGACTAATATTTAATATGTAGTGGAAATGTTTATGTTAGTGGCAGCTTTTGCTACAGTTTGGTCAAATGTTTATTTATTGATAACCCATGTTACAATCGAATTTATCATATCTGTATTTGTACAAATTTACGCACAATTGGGGTTTCTTAAAAAATGTGTTTGTACAGAAATTAAATGCTCCAAAACCCTTTACAAATGCTCAGCCTGCATAAACCTTGCACCATAATGTAGATGAACATTGTCAGTGCTCAGAGAGTGACTAGTAGGACTTTCAAGTCTGTCCACTATGTTTATCATAGGTCAGCTGACAACCTAACCCGTCACGTTTTGGGTGTTTACATTTCTGTTGGGGACATTGCACAAGCGTTTTAGTGAACAAGGCGACTGGGATCGCCGAACCGCGTCTTTCTTGATCTGCACATGCAATTCACTTGAAGAAAATCAAATAAATTATAACCTGCAACTGAAGCTTATCGAAGGGTCTGTTTCTCCTTTTACACCTGGAAAGCTGTTTGGAGTCTAACGCAATATATATATATATAGAGGGAACAATATGGGGTCTTTGCTAGACAAATGTAGTCAAGAAACCAGACAAAAAAGTATGTGGCTAAAACCGGCCACCGGCGTGTAAATTCGGGATTAATAAAACACACTACCGAACGCCTTTTGGACAGAAAGAGACTCCCATCTCAGGCAGTTTTAACTGCAAGACAGAGTTTGCAGTGTATGTCCTGACGTGCACATGTGGCCTGAATTATATAGGCAGTACTAAATTGCAGGTGCACATAAGGATCTTCCAGCATTTGAGGGCTATTCTGCATAGTGACCCCAACTACCCGGTGGCACGTCATTTCAAGGCCAAACACAACAACGACGTAGCCTGCCTATCTTATTTTGTGGTGGGATCTATACCTAAACTTCGCCGGGGTGGGAACAGATAACAGATACTAAGGCAGTTGGAGACAACTATGATTTTAGAATTCAACAGCAAATGGCCGAATGGTCTCAATAATTTGGAGGATATGTACACCTACCTCTAGAACTGTACTCTAGTTGGTTCTCTTTCTGTAAATCTGGGTTCTACTATGTTTGGCTGGACGGTGTCATTTCCCTGTGCTGTCAGTGTTATTACGACGGATAATTACAGGTAGTCAGGTTCCCTGTTACCTAGTATGAAATTCATAGGATTATTCTTGCGTCTGTGGTAACTGTTATCTGAAATACATTTATACTTATTGAGGTAGTCAGGTTCCCTGTTGACCCAATGGTTGTTTCATTCGTGTGTAAATATTTAATATTTAAGTCCTCTTGCTCTATTCACTTCTATATAGGGTGTTCACTCTAAATGAAATATGATGTGGTAGGGTGTTTTGAGAAATGTGTTATTTATGTGATTTTCACAATGACATTAAATACAGTGTTATGAAGAAAAACTGCAGTAGGACTTGAGGTTCTTTTTCTTGCTTTTATTTATGATCTTCCAGTATAAAAAAGGAGAAACGTAGTCGGCTACGTTTCTCCTTTTTTATACTGGAAGATCATAAATAAAAGCAAGAAAAAGAACCTCAAGTCCTACTGCAGTTTTTCTTCATAACACTGTATTTAATGTCATTGTGAAAATTACATTGTGTGGGGTGCTGTAGCATTTTGTCGGTGTGAAATTATAAGGAAGTCTAGGGGTATTTGACTTCAGGCTAACTAGCACCCACAATCAACCTACTAACCACAATACATAGGATAAGGTGCAGATTTCTTGATCCGATACCCCTTTTCAGTGAGTTGCATTTATGTGATTTTAACAATGAATTTTGGCTATAACCGATTTTTAATTGTTATTTCATATCTGTACATAGTTCTTTTAAACATTTTTACATCATACACGTGGCACTTTAATTCAATACACTTCTTGCATTTTATAATTGTACAGTTATTTTTGCACTGATAGTAGAGGTGTTACCTGTTATGATCAAATGGTATAATTGTCATTCAGACAATCCACACAAAAAATGTTTTTTGCACTCTCAATGTTAGCTGTTCGCTGCCACAACTGCAATAATCATTTATGTTATTATTGATAACAACTAACATTCCATTCATTTTCTTTTTGTTAATACATTTGTGCATTTTAGTTTGACCACGAACTGGATCTATCGGTTGATATAATAAAAAGTATATTTTCTATGTCTATGGTCATGTGATCCAAAAGACTTGAGCAATCAGGGGGCGTGTAAGCAATTCACAGCATTTAAAAATGTGTAAAAAAATGTAATCACTTTGCATGTGATCAAGGGCCCACAAGCCAAGTTTGGGGGGGATTCGTCAAGCGGGGGCCGAGATAAAAGGGGGGTCCCAAAACGTGTTTTCCCCATGTTAATTTCCATAGGGCGGTTGGACTCACTTTTAGCCTGAACGACTGAATGGTTTTCCACCAAACTTGGCAAAATTGTAGGGACTGGTAGCTCGATGTGCCTTTGCTATGTCTCAAGATATGTGCTCCAGTGGTTTTTACGAAAATTAACTTTGAAAAAATATATATTGGGCTACATTGGGCTATATATATGTTAGAGCCCAAATGTAGCCCAATGTAGCCCAATGTAGCCCAAAGATGGCCACCAGAGACAAAAAAAACAAATGTAGCCCAAATATCAGCCAGATGTAGCCCAACTATAGCCCAATGACAGAATGTCCCAGAGTGTTCTAAAGAACAACTAGAGCGCTAACAGTCTTACTTATGACAGAAGTATGGCACACCTGAAGTCATCTTGATTGGAATAAAGTGTTTACACTTAAAACATTTAATTTGCAAAGGAACAAAATGAGGGGGTTCATTTTGCCATAGAAATTATGATTAGTGCTGAAGAAAGAAAAATTAGGGCACATTTTGAGTGACTTCTCAAATCCTCCTTTATTTCATTAGAAAAATTCTGATATGCAGTCTCCCAAGATGGCCACCAGAGACAAAAGAGCCCAAATGTAGCCCAAATATCAGCCAGATGTAGCCCAACTATAGCCAAATGACAGAATGTCCCAGAGTGTTCTAAAGAACAACTAGAACGCTAACAGTCTTACTTATGACAAAAGTATGGCACACCTGAAGTCATCTTGATTGGAATAAAGTGGTAACACTTAATACATTTAATTTGAAAAGGAACAAAATGAGGGGTTTAATTTTGCCATAGAAATTTTATATATATATATATTCACTGAAAAAACCATAGGTTACACACCAGTTATAGTTAGGAATTAGCATTTAAAAAACCTTTGAAATTCACTGAAAATACCATAGGTTTCACACCAGTTATAGTTAGCTGGAAATTTTACTCGCATAAAACCATTGAAATTCCCACGTTATAGTTAGTTGGACTCACTATAACTTGCACGTCTGCAATGCACTGCTGATGAAGTCACATATTACATCACTCATGCATATATTTATATATTTAAACATTACTCGCTAATATATGTATTCACTAAGATACACTTAATAAGCCAGTTAACCAATGAATTTTTTTTTTAAAAACACTGAAAAAACCATAGGTTTCAGGCCTTATATAGTTAGGAATTAGCATTTAAAAAACCTTTGAAATTCACTGAAAAAACCATAGGTTTCAGGCCTTATATAGTTAGGAATTAGCATTTAAAAAACCTTGCAAATTCACTGAAAAAACCATAGGTTTCAGGCCTTATATAGTTAGGAATTAGCATTTAAAAAACCTTTGAAATTCACTGAAAAAACCATAGGTTTCAGGAGTTATATAGTTAGGAATTAGCTTTTAAAAAACCTTTGAAATTCACTCAAAAAACTATAAGTTTTAGTGGTGTTATAGTTATCTGGACATTTTACTCATACAAAACCATTGAAATTGCTCCTATATAGTTAGTTGTACTAACTATATTTCGCGCACCCGCAATCCACTGCTGATGATGTCACATATTAGATCATTCATGACATGGTCAGTGACATCACTGATGACATCTCAAATGACATCACTGATGACATCACTGATGACATCATCCACGTGACAATCACATACACCTTTTCATACACTATTACAATTTTTCATCACTGTTTGTAAAATACAGAGTATCATATTTAAATCCATTGTCACAGCAATACAAGTATCTAAAAATCCACTCAGTTATTCATAGATGTATACACACATCTAATCACTTACCTATGGATTCACTCATACATGCTGTCAATGAACAATAGAACACTCTCAAAAATACTTATACATCTATATCGACATTAAACAACATCACGCATCCTATTCACATATGAAGTCATCCTACTCACTTATGCAAACAATGGATCATACTTACATATTTACTTAGCAAAACACTTATACAAACACCACTTCTTCTATTCATTTAGATAGTAAGTCATACTTAGTGAATTATAAAATCATTATTACAAGTATACAGTTATCCATACAGTCACTCACACAATCATTGTGTCTTATGTATACTTATTTATATACAACAACTGACACATACACTGCCTTTTATTTTTCTAGTTTGTTGGACCTGTACCTTTGAGAAATATATTTGCTCATCACCACACCCATAAAGAGATTCCCTCTCCCAAACTGTTAGAACATGTAGTTTTAACTTCATATATCTACTGAATCAACTATTCACACATCTTTGGACAGTCACCACCCCCCACTGAACCACACACACTTTCACACTCCCATACAAATACTCAGTTAACTAATCAATAACTAATATAGACTTTCACATAGCTAGTAACCAACTGTAGAATCAGTTTACACAACAACTGACAAAGTGATACAGATATTCACACTGTTTAGTCACTATCCACTATATTTAGTGAGACATTATAAATTGGTCAAGTAAACAGTCAATTACACTGCTACTAAATCCTCCATCCAAATATTTATTTATATATATCCACTCATTCTTCAATGTAAATTGCTATATATATAATGCATATTTAAATAACGAAGCAAACCACATTCACTGGATGATGTCATCAGTGATGTCATCAGTGATGTCATTTGAGATGTCATCAGTGATGTCACTGACCATGTCATGAATGATCTAATATGTGACATCATCAGCAGTGGATTGCGGGTGCGCGAAATATAGTTAGTACAACTAACTATATAGGAGCAATTTCAATGGTTTTGTATGAGTAAAATGTCCAGCTAACTATAACACCACTAAAACTTATAGTTTTTTTGAGTGAATATATATATATATATATATTACCTACTGGCGGTCGCCAGTAGGTATATATAGTTAGGATTTTTTCTCTATGGGATTTTTGAAAATTCTATGTCTAATAACTTTGGCGTTTGTGGACGGAATTGGCTGAAATTTTCAGGAAAATGGCACATTATGTTTATGAGCAGCCCCTGAAAATTGGGGGGGGGTTCGTCCAGGGGGGGTCGAGAAAAAAGGGGGGTCCCAAAACGTGTTTTTAACATTGAGTTTTCCATAGGGCGGTTGGCCTCACTTTTAGCCCGAATGGCTGAATGGATTTGCACGAAACTTGGCAAAATTGTAGGGACTGGTAGCCCGATGTGCCTTTTGTAGGTCTCAATATATGTGCTACAGTGGATTTTGAGAAATTAACGTTTAAAAAAAGATATATATCTGTGACAGCGGACCGGGCAGCGCTCCAGTACGCGTACTTTTCGCGCAACGGAGCTTTGTGAAGCGAAGCTGATTGGTTCTCCGGCGTCTGTAAACATTCCAAACAGTCCGTAGCGGCCGACATCTTGTCTCTCGGTAGGATCGAGAGACAAGAGGAGGCCAAAGCGAAGGGGCAAATGACCATAAGGGGGCATAGTAGATGCTCGCTGACCCCCTAGGTTTGATGTGGAGGTTTTAAAAGGGCCCCGCGGGGCAAAAAAAAAAAATAATAATAATAATCGAACGGCTGAATGGATTTGCACGAAACTTGGCAAAATATTAGGGACTGGTAGCCCGATGTGCCTTTGCTAGGTCTCAATATATGTGCTGCAGTGGATTTTGAGAAATTAACGTTCAAAAAAAGATATATATCTGTAACAGCGCTCCGCTTCGCGTACTTTTCGCGTTACGGAGCTTTGCGAAGCTGATTGGTTCTCCGGCGTCTGTCAACATTCCAAACAGTCCGTAGCGGCCGCCATCTTGTCTCTCGGTAGGATTGAGAGACAAGAGGAGGCCAAAGCGAAGGGGGAAATGACCATAAGGGGGCATAGTAGATCCTTCCTGACCTCTTAGGTTTGATGTACCATTTTGCCAAGTTTGGTGTAATTCCGTTCAGCCATTCAGGCTGTAGACGTATGTAAATGTCCTATGGAAAATTGCATGGGGAAAACACATTTGAAAGTGTTGAAATTTAGAACCAATTAAAATGTTACTTTGGTTTTGTATTTGTGTGTGATGAAAGTTAATTGGTTATGTATATATGTCAAATGAGAGGAAACCACAGCCATTTTGTGATACTACTGTCTGAGGTACATTTGTGAGGAATTTTTGGTGGTGAATTTCTGGTGTTTGATTTACACAGTACTAACACTTCTCCTACTTTTAAAAAGGTGAGTTGTTAATTTGTAAGGGGAACTATGTTGTACACTTGAAGATAATTTGAAAAATGTTTTCTGTTATTTATTTGCAGTCCTTCTGTTATACTAAATACTTGATAAAGTTAGTTTTATATTATGTATTACTAAAAACGATAAATGAAAGTGATTATTTTTTTCTGCAATTTACAGCAAGCAATTTCAAAATAAAATGGCTCACAATGAAGAGACCGTGGCAATTTCTTTTGAATTGTCCACTACATTGATTGAAATTGAGAGCACCAATAATGAAATATTGTCACAAGGAGGAGATGACTTGTATGATTCCATTAGATTGATTGAAATGGACAGCACCAATAATGAAATATTGTCACAAGGAGATGACTTGAATGATTCCACTACATTGATTGAAATTGAGAGCACCAATAATGAAATATTGTCACAAGGAGGAGATGACTTGTATGATTCCATTAGATTGATTGAAATGGACAGCACCAATAATGAAATATTGTCACAAGGAGGAGATGACTTGAATGATTCCACTACATTGATTAAAATTGAGAGCACCAATAATGAAATATTGTCACGAGGAGATGACTTGAATGATTCCACTACATTGATTGAAATTGACAGCACCAATAATGAAATATTGTCACAAGGAGGAGATGACTTGAATGATTTTTTTGATCAATCTGTTGATGGCGAATTTATCGAATGTTTGGAGACCATAGAGTTAGAAGAATCATCATTGCAGACTTTTCATGAGGAAATTGCTGATGAGGACATGTTACTAGTTCTTTCAAATTTAGAAAATTCTGAAGAATAAATTTATATTTAGAAATCAAACATTGTTTGAGACATTATTCATTTTTATTTTTAATTTATGAGGTTGTAGCGAAGTGATTGTAGTATAAAATGAGACTTATAGTATAGAGTGCAACATTTTTATGTTACATGGTAAGTTTACTCATATTCACTTCTCTTCTGCCACTATATTATCTCCAATGTGTATTTGACATCTCTTCTTCATCTCCGGCCTCCTTTCTCTCACTGTGTGTCTCCGATGCATCTTATCGCTGCTATTTTGTGTTATTACAGAAGAGAGTAAAATAAAATAGTTCGGAACGTGAAAAGGGGGCAAAGTAGAGTACCCCTCACCCCCTAGGCCTTTTTAGGCGGTCCCAAAAGGATCAGTTTCTGCTTTCCTGAGAGATTATGGTATGAGTTCCATATACCACAATAATTTGCATTACAACATGCAAGATATCTATCTCCTATTACTAACTTTTGGAGATATTCGCGCTAAGCGCGATTATCTCCAAAAGCTAACACCTGCCCTGAGCAGTTCTTAGCCATGTTATCCAATGGGAGGTGGATAACATGGCTAAGAGCATTAGCTCGGTAATGCATGAATATCGCTGACTTTTTAGCGATATTCATGCATTGCGGCCGTTTATTATCGCATTTGCGATAAACCTTGATAATAGCAAGGTTTATCTTCGATAATTTCTGACGATGCTTAGCGGTAAAAAATTCGTTGGTAAGCATCGTTAGCGATAAATATCGATTAACTTTGGTAATATGCACCAACGTCTGTTAACGTTCGATTCGAAGGAAATGAGGAAGTGTTGAAAAACATTGTCTGCGCCATCTTGCCTTTTTTGAAATGCCACACTTTTGTCGTGCACGGCAGCCATTTTAGATGCCTTGACCAGACCCACTCTCTGCACGCTGTCGATTCGTAGCATGGCTCCCCACCCTCGCAAGCATCTTCCCCAGGCACTGGTCACCCCCGCTCTCTGTCTTATGCATCGGCAATAAACCTCCCCCCATCTGCGCTGCTCTTCCCTGAAAATCACACTCTGTGCCCGCCCGACACCTCCCTTTCGCCCTATTCACTACCGCACCCTCTGACACTCCTCTTCCTCTGTGTCCGATTGTCCAGGCTATCACCTAGCCCTGCAGATGTAGTTTATGGCTCCAGCTGTAAAGAATCACCCCTCTTTAAAGGAGTTATAGTAGATCAAGGCCCACACCCGATGAGATCCGTCACACCACACGTGTTCCTACTATCTGAAAACCATCCTGTATTGTGATTGGGGAGGGGACCGAGCCTGAAGCGGAAGATTCCAGGAATGACTCTTTGTACATCAAAGTTTTTACAATTATGTGTCACATTAAAAATATATAGCACTCCAACAAAGTAGTAGGAATATAAAACTTTAATAACATATAAATATATACAACAAAACAAAAACAGTAAAAACATTTAAACAACGAAGAGACCGTGGCAATTTCTTTTGAATTCCTGATGAGGACATGTTACTAGTTCTTTCAAATTATGAAAATTCAGAAGATGTTGCCTGGGGGTGGGTCGTCAGTAGCAGTCTGTTGTGCGAATAGTTCCAAGGCAGCAGAACGCGCTGAAATCTAGATGGCACGAAAGTGATGTCTAGCAAGTTGCCGCCCAGCAAATAACGGCGTGGGGCGCCGCGGGGGTGAGTGAGTCCAGTAGGCACCACAGCTATTCTTACCGGCATTGCTGAATTACTGCTGGGGACAATGCCTGTGCTGTAGCAGGGTCACAGCAGAAACAAAAAGGATTCTGTTGAAGATGTTGTTGGTTTTCAATTTGAAAACAGTTCTGGTGTCAACTGCTATGCTAATGTAGTGGTTAATGTTTTGTTTTCTCTAGAAAATGTAAAAGAGGGGGAGGCAGTCCAAAGTCCCGTTAAAAGGGCAAAGGAAAGGATCGGTGGTTTGAACTATCAGTCAAAAAGGGGAGGGGGTGCAACAATTTTTCCTACCGGGTCACACTGTGCTTTCACCGGAACTGAGGTCTGCAGGATTCTAGTAATTCAAAGTGAGGCTGGCGCCAGCATGGGAGCGCCGACGTCCCGCGGATACAGTTTTGTCACTCCACGGGCGATCATGGCAGTCATTCCCCATCGGGGGTCGGAGACTCCCGCGGCTCCTCTAGAATCTTCAAGGTCGTGGAGGACTACGGTGGTGGAGTCAACCAGTGACCGGGCCATTTCTTTATGCTGGGCCCGCTCTTGCCAGGTCGACCGCCATTTTGAGAGTTCGGTAGCTACTGGCGATCGCGGGGTCAAATGAGCGGACGGGCTCCACCCTGCCGGGCGAGACGTTGCAGCATGGCCACAGTGGAAGAACCCTTTTCCGGGCGCCTGGAGCGCTGAGGGTGCAGCTTGGAAGCCTCCACCTGGGGAGGCGGGAGAGGCCTGTTCGCATCGTCTCTCCCTCCCAGTGCACCCCACGGCGTCTCGCTTGAGATTTGTTATGGCCGGACCAGGCGATGAGGACGAGGGGGGGAGGGACGGAGGCATGTGCAAGACATCCCCCCCCAGTGTTGTCGCAGCCATTATTCAAGACAGAAGAAGTGTCCCGTCCGTCTTCGGGCCGGGCTTCCGGTGGATGTCGGCCGGACGCCCCTCGCTCTGGCCCCATGAACGGGTTCCTTGGTTTATCAACAAGGGGTACTGTGAACACAAATGAACGCCGCTTATGTACATACACATTGGTATTATCAACAGGTTGTTCCTAATGTTTCTATTTTAGGGAGGTCAAAAAGAGATCCCATTAGTGGCCTACTGATTTTGCTCGATTCCTTTTGTTTTTTTACACGATTTTTCGCTATCTGCAAAGACTAAACAGAGTATTGCGACTCTGTGCTTGTTTGTAAATAGAGAATGAACCAAAGAGAACAATCAATCAAATGGAGAGAGAAGCAGGCACGACGGATTACAACGGGGGCAACGGGGGCAAAGGCCTGCGTTAACTACCCTTCACTATCTGCAAAGAGAGAGTACTCCTAATAGAAATGAGGGGTGGGGGCAGCATTCAAAGCAGATCAGTGTGCATAAACACGAAAATGTTTTTACTTACCACGTACTTGACATTCGACAGCTTATGATATTTGCTATTAAAAAACCATTGAAATTCACTGAAAAAACCATAGGTTATAGACCATATATAGTTAGGAATTAGCATTTAAAAAACCTTATCTTACTCACACAAAACCATTGAAATTCCATATATAGTTAGTTGCACTAACTATATATCGCGCACCCGCAATCCACTGCTGATCATGTCACATATTACATCATTCATGACATGGTCAGTGACATCACTGATGACATCACTGATGACATCTCAAATGACATCACTGATGACATCACTGATGACATCTCATTTGACATCATTCTTGTGCTAATACGATAAACCTCTTCAGACTCTAATATAACCTTAGATACACTCAGTGTATACAGACACTCACACACTGCCACTCATCCATGGAGTTACTCACACACCCAGTCAGTCATGCAAAGAAACAATCTCACCTCCATTTCTTCAACTATACAGTTAAACACACCTTACTTATTGAAACATATACTAACACATATTTACTCTCTTATACAATCCCTGATACAAGTTCACAATGATCGATACAACCACTCACTCATTCAGTGGCTCTCATGCACAGTTATTTATATATGCCAACTCTCACATGTACTGTGTTTAACATATGTACTTACTATGACATGTAGCATTGAGATATCCATTCACTCATCAATACACACAGTCAACTGCCCATGTAGCTGTTTCCACATGCAGTCTTGAACTCATACACCTAGTGAATAAACTGCTCACACATCTATGCATAGAGTCACACACCTTCCAGCCACCCCCACACAAACTCAATCTCCCATAGAAATACTTGGGCAACCAATTAATAACACATATAGCCTCTCGTATAGCTAATGATCAACACATGCAGCAGTTTACATCACAACAGACATAATGATGCACAAATTAAGACAGTTTAGTCACTAACCCATGCATTCAGTGAGACACATTTAATCACTCACTCATACAGTCAGTCACGCACCTACTAAATCCTTCATCCAGACACTTATACATCCACTCATTCTTCAATATGTAAGACATATTTTAACTTTACAGAAACATACAGTCACTGGATGTTGTCATCAGTGATGTCATCAGTGATGTCATTTGAGATGTCATCAGTGATGTCATCAGTGATGTCACTGACCATGTCATGAATGATGTAATATGTGACATGATCAGCAGTGGATTGCGGGTGCGCGATATATAGTTAGTGCAACTAACTATATATGGAATTTCAATGGTTTTGTGTGAGTAAAATAAGGTTTTTTTAATGCTAATTCCTAACTATATATGGTCTATAACCTATGGTTTTTTCAGTGAATATATATATATATATATATATATTACCTACTGGCGGTCGCCAGTAGGTATATATAGTTAGGATTTTTTCTCTATGGGTTTTTTGAAAATTCTATGTCTAATAACTTTGGCGTTTGTGGACGGAATCGGCTGAAATTTTCAGGAAAATGGCACATTTTGTTTCTGAGCAGCCCTTGAAAATTTGGGGGGGGTTCGTCCAGTGGGGGCCGAGAAAAAAGGGGGGTCCCAAAACGTGTTTTTAACATTGAGTTTTCCATAGGGCGGTTGGCCTCACTTTTAGCCCGAACGGCTGAATGGATTTGCACGAAACTTGGCAAAATTGTAGGGACTGGTAGCCCGATGTGCCTTTTGTAGGTCTCAATATATGTGCTCCAGTGGATTTTGAGAAATTAACGTTTAAAAAAAGATATATATCTGTAACAGCGGACCGGTTAGCGCTCTGGTTCGCGGACTTTTCGCGCAACGGAGCTTTGTGAAGCGAAGCTGATTGGTTCTCCGGCGTCTGTCAACATTCCAAACAGTCCGTAGCGGCCGCCATCTTGTCTCTCGGTAGGATCGAGAGACAAGAGGAGGTCAAAACAAAGGGGGAAATAACTATAAGGGGGCATAGTAGATCCTCGCTGACCCCCTAGGTTTGATGTGGAGGTTTTAAAAGGGCCCCGCGGGGCAAAAAAAAAAAATAATAATAATAATCGAACGGCTGAATGGATTTGCACGAAACTTGGCAAAATTGTAGGGACTGGTAGCCCGATGTGCCTTTGCTAGGTCTCAATATATGTGCTTCAGTGGATTTTGAGAAATTAACGTTCAAAAAAAGATATATATCTGTAACAGCGCACCGCTTCGCGTACTTTTCGCGTTACGGAGCTTTGCGAAGCGAAGCTGATTGGCTCTCCGGTGTCTGTAAACATTCCAAACAGTACGTAGCGGCCGCCATCTTGTCTCTCGGTAGGATCGAGAGACAAGAGGAGGCCAAAGCGAAGGGGCAAATGACCATAAGGGGGCATAGTAGATCCTCGCTGACCCCCTAGGTTTGATGTGGAGGTTTTAAAAGGGCCCCGCGGGGCAAAAAAAAAAATTATAATAATAATCGAACGGCTGATGACCATAAGGGGGCATAGTAGATCCTCGCTGACCCCCTAGGTTTGATGTGGAGGTTTTAAAAGGGCCCCGCGGGGCAAAAAAAAATAATAATAATAATAATCGAACGGCTGAATGGATTTGCACGAAACTTGGTAAAATATTAGGGACTGGTAGCCCGATGTGCCTTTGCTATGTCTCAATATATGTGCTTCAGTGCATTTTGAGAAATTAACGTTCAAAAACAAGATATATATCTGTAACAGCGCTCCGCTTCGCGGAGATAAAATTATATGTGTATTACCTAGCTGTTGCTAACACCAGTTAGCGACGGCTAGTAGGAGATAGCGACCATCTTGGGTCCCACTTTGCATGTGAGTGATATTTATCACTAATGACATGCAAAGTGGGCATGCCAAGATGTTAGCGACTGGAAACAGTCGCTAACATCGCTATCTCCTATTATCAACTTTTGGAAATATTCGAGATAAGCGCGAATATCTCCAAAAAGTAACAGCTGCCCTGAGCAGTTCTTAGCCATGTTATCCAATGGGAGGTGGATAACATGGCTAAGAGCATTAGCTCGGTAATGCATGAATATCGCGGAGTTTTCAGCGACATTAATGCATTGCGCTCGTTTTTTATCGTATTTGCGATAAACCTTGATAATAGCAAGGTTTATCTGCGATAATTTCTGACGGTAAAAAAATCTTTGCAATGCATCGTTAGGGATAAATATCGCTTAACTTTGGTAATATGCCCCAACGTCTGTTAACGTTCGATTCGAAGGAAATCAGGAATTGTTGAAAAACATTGTGTGCGCCATCTTGTCTTTTTTCAAATGCCACACTTTTGTCGTGCACGGCAGCCATTTTAGATGCCTTGACCAGATCCACTCTGTGAACGCTGTCGATCCTTAGCATGGCTCCCCACCCTCGCAAGCATCTCCCCCAGGCAGTGGTCACCCCCGCTCTCTGTTTTATGCATGGGTAATAAACCTCCCCCCATCTGCGCTGTTCTTCCCTGAGAATCACACCCTGTGCCCGCCCGACACCTCCCTTTCGCCCTATTCACTACCGCACCCTCTGACACTCCTTTTCCTCTGTGTCCGATTGTCCAGGCCGGTCCTAGGCTATCAGCTAGCCCTGCAGATGTAGTTTATGGCCACAGCTGTAAAGAATCACCCGTCTTCAAAGGAGTTATAGTAGATCAAGGCCCACACTCGATGAGATCCGTCACAGCAGAAGCGTTGCTATTATCTGAAAACCATTCTGTATTGTGATTGGGGAGGGGACCGAGATAAGACCACTTGTGGGACACCCCCGCGCCGCACGGCCACCAGCTGCTGCGTGTGCCCCCAGTGCCTGCCTCTGCCTCAGCGCCGGCCTCGCAGCCGCCCTGAGAGCTCTCCTTGGTTTCCCCCGCGTTTTGTCTAGAATTTGTGCTTGTTTATTTACTATTTTTTCCTGTGCCCTGATCGCGTGTAACTGTATTTTTCCCCGTTTTTGTCTAGAATTTGTGCCTGTTTATTTACTATTTCCTCCTGTACCCTGATCGCGTGTAACTGTATTTTTCCCCGTTTTTGTCTAGAATTTGTGCTTGTTTTTTAAATCTCCCTGTGCCCTGATCGCGTGTAACTGTATTTTTTTCCCCGTTTTTGTCCAGAATCTGTGCTTGTTTTCCTGTTCCTGCCGTCTCTCGTCGTGTTGCCCACCTCGCCGCCCCCCGCTCCCGCTTCCCGCCACCGCCTTCAGCCCCGCCCCTTTTCTCTTCTGTTTCCCTCCCCGCTCCCGCCTCCCAGCTGCTCCGCCCACCCGCGCACTTGGCCTTAAATGGCGACCGTGCGACGCAGGTAAGTGTGACCCACTTGTGGGACACCCCCGCGCCGCACGGCCACCAGCTGCTGCGTGTGCCCCCAGTGCCTGCCTCTGCCTCAGCGCCGGCCTCGCAGCCGCCCTGAGAGCTCTCCTTGGTTTCCCCCGCGTTTTGTCTAGAATTTGTGCTTGTTTATTTACTATTTTTTCCTGTGCCCTGATCGCGTGTAACTGTATTTTTCCCCGTTTTTGTCTAGAATTTGTGCCTGTTTATTTACTATTTCCTCCTGTACCCTGATCGCGTGTAACTGTATTTTTCCCCGTTTTTGTCTAGAATTTGTGCTTGTTTTTTAAATCTCCCTGTGCCCTGATCGCGTGTAACTGTATTTTTTTCCCCGTTTTTGTCCAGAATCTGTGCTTGTTTTCCTGTTCCTGCCGTCTCTCGTCGTGTTGCCCACCTCGCCGCCCCCCGCTCCCGCTTCCCGCCACCGCCTTCAGCCCCGCCCCTTTTCTCTTCTGTTTCCCTCCCCGCTCCCGCCTCCCAGCTGCTCCGCCCACCCGCGCACTTGGCCTTAAATGGCGACCGTGCGACGCAGGTAAGTGTGACCCACTTGTGGGACACCCCCGCGCCGCACGGCCACCAGCTGCTGCGTGTGCCCCCAGTGCCTGCCTCTGCCTCAGCGCCGGCCTCGCAGCCGCCCTGAGAGCTCTCCTTGGTTTCCCCCGCGTTTTGTCTAGAATTTGTGCTTGTTTATTTACTATTTTTTCCTGTGCCCTGATCGCGTGTAACTGTATTTTTCCCCGTTTTTGTCTAGAATTTGTGCCTGTTTATTTACTATTTCCTCCTGTACCCTGATCGCGTGTAACTGTATTTTTCCCCGTTTTTGTCTAGAATTTGTGCTTGTTTTTTAAATCTCCCTGTGCCCTGATCGCGTGTAACTGTATTTTTTTCCCCGTTTTTGTCCAGAATCTGTGCTTGTTTTCCTGTTCCTGCCGTCTCTCGTCGTGTTGCCCACCTCGCCGCCCCCCGCTCCCGCTTCCCGCCACCGCCTTCAGCCCCGCCCCTTTTCTCTTCTGTTTCCCTCCCCGCTCCCGCCTCCCAGCTGCTCCGCCCACCCGCGCACTTCGCCTTAAATGGCGACCGTGCGAACGCGCAGCGTTGACGCGCAGCGGGCGCGCCGATTGTGCGCCGAAGGCGCGCCAAAGGTAAGCCCGTCTGCGCCCGTCCGCGACCGGACCGCGACCAGCGCCAGGACCCCTGGCCCCCACCGACGGAAGCCGACCCGACGAACCTACAGCGCCGCCGACCTCATCGCACTCAACACCGGCCACATCCCAGGATGTCACCGAGCCGCCCCGAAGCACACCCACGGACCCTTCAGCTGCCTCGCCTGCAAGTTCACCTGCATCCGGACCTTCCCTGCACCCGCCAAGCCGACCTCCAGCAGCACCCACCTCAAGTGCATCCTGCTCAACGCCCGCTCCGTCCACAGACACGCCGTAGAACTCTGGGACCTGCTCGACACCACCGCCCCCGACGTTGCCTTCATCACCGAGACCTGGATGAACGCCTCCTCAGCCCCAGACATCGCCATCGCCATCCCAGAGGGCTACAAGATCACCCGGAGGGACCGCGACAACCAGACCGGAGGAGGCATCGCCATCATCCACAGAGACACCATCCGCATCACGACCAACACCGACGACACCCTCACCACCGCTGAACACCTGCACTTCCAGATACACACCAACCCGAAGACCACCCTCAGAGGCACCCTGATCTACCGACCCCCGGGACCGCGCACACGATTCAGCGAGGACATCGCCGACTTCGTCAGCCCGCACGCTCTCCCCTCCGCCGACTACATCCTCCTGGGGGACCTCAACTTCCACCTGGAGAACAACAACGACCGCAACACCATCACCCTGCTCGACAACCTCGACAACCTCGGACTCAAGCAGCTAGTGACCACCCCCACCCACCTCGCCGGACACACACTCGACGCCGTCTTCTCATCCAGCAAAGACGTCACCTTCAGCCACGCAACAGGACTCCACTGGACGGACCACAGCTGCATCCACTTCACCTTCAGAAGAACGACGACCCACCACCTCCAGCAACAGGTTGCTCGAAGAAGCTGGAACAAGATCACAGCCGACCAGCTCACCACCTCCCTGAGCCAGCACCCTCCCGCCAACTCAGCGAACCCCAGCCAGGCCGCCGACAACCTCACGAAGTGGATCAGCAACTGCGCGGACGAACTCGCCCCTCTGAGGACCCCGCCCAGCAGATCCTGCAGCAGAAAAACACCATGGTTCACCGACGAACTCAAGTGCTCCAAGAAGAACTGTCGAGCCCTCGAGAAAGCCTGGAGAAGGGAACCAACGACGGACAACATGACCACCCTCAAGCTCGCCACCCGGAAACACCACCAACTGATCCGCGCCACCAAGAAAAATGCATACAAGGACCGGCTGGACAACAACGCACACAACTGCAAGGAACTCTTCAACATCGTGAAAGAGCTCTCCAACCCCAACGCCGGAAACAACGACATCACCCCGTCGCAAGACCTCTGCAACTCCCTCGCGTCCTACTTCCACAACAAGATCGCGGACATACACAACAGCTTCAACAACCAACCAACGCAAGCCACAACCGCAACGACGCCACCATCCACCACCCTCCGCACCTGGACCCCGATCAGCACCGAAGACACCATCCGCACCATGAACTCCATCCACTCCGGATCTCCGACTGACCCCTGCCCTCACCACGTCTTCAACAAGGCCGACTCCATCATCGCACCCCAACTCCGGGACATCATCAACACCTCCTTCGACTCCGCCACCTTCCCTGAGAGCTGGAAGCACGCCGAACTCAGCGCTCTCCTCAAGAAACCCACAGCAGACCCCACCGACCTCAAGAACTACCGTCCCATCTCGCTCCTCCCGTTCCCGGCCAAAGTCATCGAGAAGACCGTCAACAAACAGCTGGCCGCCTTCCTCGAGACGAATGGATCCCTCGACCCCTCACAGTCCGGCTTCCGAGCGAACCACAGCACCGAGACCGCCCTCATCGCCGCCACCGACGACCTTCGAACTCTGATGGACAACGGAGAAACAGCGGCCCTCATCCTCCTGGACCTCTCCGCGGCTTTCGACACTGTCTGCCACCGCACCCTAGTACAGCGCCTCAGCAACATCGGAATCCAGGAGAAGGCGCTGGAATGGATCACCTCCTTCCTCGACGGAAGAACACAAAGAGTCCGCCTACCACCGTACAAGTCAGAGGCCACCAAAGTCATCTGCGGCGTACCCCAAGGATCCTCGCTGAGCCCAACCCTCTTCAACGTATACATGAGCCCCCTCGCGGCCATCGCACGCCAACACAACCTGAACATCATCTCCTACGCCGACGACACCCAGCTGATCCTCTCCCTGACCAACGACCCCGCCACCGCCAGAGCCAACCTGCACGAAGGGATGAGAGACGTAGCCGAATGGATGACGACCAGCCGCCTGAAACTGAACTCAGACAAGACGGAGGTCCTCATCCTGGGCTCCACGCCCTCCGCCTGGGACGACTCCTGGTGGCCCCCCGCCCTGGGCACCGCACCCAAACCGACGGACCACGCACGCAACCTGGGCTTCATCCTGGACTCCTCCCTCTCCATGACCAGACAAGTCAACGCCGTCTCCTCGTCATGCTTCAACATCCTGCGCATGCTACGTAAGATCTTCCGGTGGATCCCCACAGAGACGAGGAAGACGGTCACCCAAGCCCTCGTCACCAGCCGACTGGACTACGGCAACGCCCTCTACGCCGGAACCACTGCCAAACTCCAGAAGAGACTCCAGCGGATCCAGAACGCCTCGGCGAGACTCATCCTCGACATCCCCCGACGCAGCCACATCTCCGGACACCTGAGAGATCTGCACTGGCTCCCGGTCAACAAGAGAATCACCTTCCGGCTCCTCACCCACGCGCACAAAGCCCTACACGACCAAGGCCCGAGCTACCTCAACAACCGGATCAACTTCTACACTCCCAAGCGCCTCCTCAGATCAACCAACCACGCCCTCGCCACCGTCCCCCGCATCCGAAGAGCGACAACAGGAGGAAGATCCTTCTCCCACCTGGCCGCCAAGACCTGGAACTCACTTCCGACCAATCTGCGCCTGACCCAAGACCACCTCTCCTTCAGGAAGAAGCTCAAGACCTGGCTGTTCGAGCAGTAGCGGCACCCCCCCCCTCCCAGCGCCTTGAGACCCTACGGGTGAGTAGTGCGCTATACAAATGACCTGATTGATTGATTGATTGATTGACCGAGCGTGAAGCGGAAGATTCCAGGGATGACTCTTTGTACATCAAAGTTTTTACAATTATGTGTCACATTAAAAATATATAGCACTCCGACAAAGTAGTAAGATTATAAAACTTTAATAATTTATAAATATATACAAGAAAACAAAAATAGTAATAACATATAAACATTTTTAGAGAAAAACAACGAAGTAGCGGTCGGCTGTGCGAATAGTCCCAACGCAGCACAACGTCCAGATTTCCGGCGTGGGGCGTCGCGGGGGGTGGGTGATCAGTAGCAAACTGTTGTGCGAATAGTTCCAAGGCAGCAGAACGCGCCGAAATCTAGATGACACAAAAGTGATGTCTAGTAAGTTGCCACCCAGCAAATAACGGCGTGGGGCGTCGCGGGGGGTGGGTCATCAGTAGCAAACTGTTGTGCGAATAGTTCCAAGGCAGCAGAACGATGGCACCAAGGTGATGTCCAGTAAGTTGCCGCACTGGTTTTGGTATCCTACAATGCTGCTCCGAATAACGGCGTGGAGCGCCCCGGGGGAGGCGGCGTGAACGGGCCTCTCCAGGTGGAGTCTCGTCTGTTGTAGTGGGGCGCCCCTTTACCGTTTCAGTTGCCATTCCGTCCGCTTTTGGTCCACTGTGTCAAAATCCGCCATTCAGCTGAGTTGCGCCCACTCTTGCGGTGCAGCGATAGGCGGCTGTCACAGGACTCTCAAAATGGCGGCAGGCTGTTTCCTTTTTGGGCCTGGTCCACTGAAATGGCCCTGGGACACCTTGGAAATCGGACGCTTGTCTGCTAGGTCTTGGACCCCATTCTCGAAAGCGTCCCCTCCGCCTTGAGAATTCATCAAAAGTTTTGGGGGCCCCGACTCCTGCAGGCTTCTGGTGGGGAGCGGCTGCCATGATTGCTCGCGGAATGACCACGACGGAGCTACGAGATGGTGGTGCTCTCATGGTGACGCCAGCTTCAGTCTGAAACATCCAGAAACAAGGTGGGGCTTTCATCGTTTGGGGGAAAAAAAAAGTTTTCATCCAATGAAAAGTGTTGTTTTTAGGTCATATGATCAAGCCTTCCATCATTAGGAAACCAAAAGTAAAATGAACCAATGAAAAGTTTTATAAACAAGTCACATGACCTGTTATGCGGCATAGGGTATAAAATGCGGAGAAAATACGTTGGCACGTGAGGCGGCGTCAGTAGCGGACCGATGTGCGAATAGGCCGAAGGCAATACAACGCGCCAAGATCCGGATGGCATCGAGGTGGTGTCATAGTTGAGAGTTCTGAGCAGCGGTTGTAACACTGTCTGAAGCTTATTTGCAGCTGCTGCAGCTTCACTACGCGCCAAGATCCGGATGGCACCGAGGTGGTGTGTAGGAAGTTGCCGCACTGGTGTGGCCATCCTACAATGCTGAAAGTCGGCGTGGGGCGCCCCGTTGGCCTGTGAGTTTGCGTCAGTAGCGGACCGATGTGCGAATAGGCCGAAGGCAGCACAACGCGCCAAGATCCGGATGGCACCGAGGTGGTGTCTAGTAAGTTGTCGCACTTCTGTGGCCATCCTACAATGTTGAAAGTCGGCGTGGGGCGCCCCGTTGGCCTGTGAGATGGTGTCAGTAGCGGACTGATGTGTGAATGGGGCCAAAGGCAGCGCAACAATATTTTCTACTATATTTCCGGTGTAGAAGAGACCACAAGGCGCTGAGATGCCAAGATCCGGATGGCACCGAGGTGGTGTGTAGCAAGTTGCCGCACTGGTGTGGCCATCCTACAATGCTGAAAGTCGGCGTGGGGCGCCCCGTTGGCCTGTGAGATGGCGTCAGTAGCGGACCGATGTGCGAATAGGCCGAAGGCAGCACAACAATATTTTCTGACTGACACCACAAGGCGCTGAGATGCCAAGATCCGGATGGCACCGAGGTGATGTCTAAGTTGCGGACTGATGTGCGAATGGGGCCAAAGGCAGCGTAACAATATTTTTTGTATGGAAGATACCACTAGGCGTTGAGATGCCAAGATTCGGATGGCACTGAGGTGATGTCTAGCAAGTTGGTGTGGTCATCCTACAATGCTGAAACTCGGCGTGGGTCACCCCATTAGCCTGTGAGATGGCGTCAGTAGCGGACCGATGTGCGAATAGGCCGAAGGCAGCACAACGCGCCAAGATCCGGATGTCACCGTGGTGGTTTCATAGTTGAGAGGCACTTCATCTGCAGTGGGGCGCCGAGATCCGGATGGCACCGAGGTGATGTCTAGCAAGTTGCTGTACTGGTGTGGTCATCCTACAATGCTGAAACTCGGCGTGGGTCGCCCCATTAGCCTGTGAGATGGCGTCAGTAGCGGACCGATGTGCGAATAGGCCGAAGGCAGCACAACGCGCCAAGATCCGGATGTCACCGTGGTGGTTTCATAGTTGAGAGGCACTTCATCTGCAGTGGGGCGCCGAGATCCGGATGGCACCGAGGTGATGTCTAGCAAGTTGCTGTACTGGTGTGGTCATCCTACAATGCTGAAACTCGGCGTGGGTCGCCCCATTAGCCTGTGAGATGGCGTCAGTAGCGGACCGATGTGCGAATAGGCCGAAGGCAGCACAACGCGCCAAGATCCGGATGTCACCGTGGTGGTTTCATAGTTGAGAGGCACTTCATCTGCAGTGGGGCGCCGAGATCCGGATGGCACCGAGGTGATGTCTAGCAAGTTGCTGTACTTGTGTGGTCATCCTACAATGCTGAAACTCGGCGTGGGTCGCCCCATTAGCCTGTGAGATAGCAGTTCTTTGGATTTGGGCCTGGCTCGTCTGCTGTAGTGGGGCGCCCCTTTACCGTTTCAGTTGCCATTCAGCTGAGTTTCGGCTGCTCTTGATGCTACAGCGACAGGCGGCTGCAACAGGACTCTCAAAATGGCGGCCTGTTCTTTGGATTTGGGCCTGGTCCACTAAAATGGCCCTGGGACACCTTAGAACTCGGACGCTCGATTTTTTTTTCCTTTCCTGTACATGCAAAAAAAGGTAAATGCCCGGTACGTTACACGCTTCATCTGCCACGATGAACTCTCTTGAGGAACCGAAAAAAAATATAGTTGTGGTAACTATACCATGCATCGTCATATGGAGAGGTGGCACCAATTAATTATAGTGCTGCATAAAAGAGAGATTTGGAGGAGAACCCCTGACCTGCTAGTACATTCATCAAAGAAGTGGCACTGAGAGCTTCAGAGGCAAGGGAAACGGTCCCAAATATTTAGAAGAACTTTGGAAAGATTAAAATGACATGTTTAGATTGTGGCAAATTTATTTCATGTGGACATCTGAGTGTTACTCTAATAAATACAGCATATGAACATCATCATAGTCGATGGTTGGTAGAGACATTTTGACTATATCCTGGACCTGCCCGTCCTCGCCCAAAATGGCGCCAGAATAAATGGGACTCGTAACTCCTTGTTGTGTACTGGTTGCAGAACCTTGAAATCACGAGATACGTATGCAGTTTTGAAGCACATGGCGGGCGGGGACGAGAATTGATTGAATATTTCGACATCCCTATTGATATTAAGTTCTGATGTGTTATTGATTACTGTACTGTTGAAAGTTCGAATTAACGTCACCCATGGTACTTGCCCGCAAATGTATATCTAGATAATTTTATTGTAACTGGCCCTGTCGTATTTTAATTATAAAATGTACGTCCACCGATTCCGTAACTGTTAGACACCTTAGTTCTTGCAACCTAATGGCCCGCCCGTTACGTTCCTCTACAGTGTAAATGTCTATTCATCATATACGATTACAGTTTGCTCCGTGGCCGGCCCACGTGGTTATAGGCTCGTATTTGTATAATGAAATTTTCACAATAAAGGTTTTTAAAAGAAAACATGGTAGTAGTATATACATTGGTAAAGTTTTTAATAATAGTCACTGTTTTAGAATCATTAAAAGGCAAGTGAAATAAAGCAGACCAATTACATGAAGGGTAAAAGGTATAATACGAAGGAACGCAGTAAAGATAAATGGTCAAGGGCTGTTGTGTTTTCTATTCCTGCAACATAAAGTGATCGATAAGAATCTCATATTCAGGCGTATCGGCGACTAAGACAGCAGGTCGACCCTCTTTTGCTCAACGGCTCCGTCATGGGACGAAGAAACGCTCTTTTTCTCGAAAAAAGAATATATTTTACTTGCAGGACAGTTGTAAAATTTCCGGGAAAGTACATTAGCCTGGAACATTATAACATATATTTAAGAAAAAATAATGTTCGGAAGTAATGAAAAGCGTAATTTTTAGGTCATATGACCAAGCCTTTCATCATTACAATAAGAAAAGTAAAATGAACCAATGAAAAGTTTTATTAACAAGTCACATGACTTGTTATGCTTACGTTACGCGCTGCGCGCCCCGGATGACTTCCGGATGCGCTAACGCGGCGCGTCATATGACGCATTACGCGACAACGCAGGTACAGAATATAGTCAAAATGTCTCCACCAACCAGCGGTCGGAACACAACCCCTTTCAGCAGGCTAAATAGTTCTGTTAAATGACAACAGAAGGGACAGGCAACAAGAACCATCAGTCAAAGAGGGGAGGGCTAGTTCTTCTCTACCGGGTTACATTGGGGCGCTACCGGAACTGATCGAATTGGTAGTCTACAGTGTTTCTGGATGTTTCAGACTGAAGCTGGGGTTAGCATGAGAGCAGCACCATTTCGTAGCTCCGTCGTGGTCATTCCGCAACCAATCATGGCAGCCGTTCTTTATCGTTATTTTGGGCGGGGTGGGTGGCGGAGCAGAGCTGTTTTGCAGCCATCATTGTGTGGAGTTCAGTTCATCTCACTAGTTTTGTATTTGTCATGAGGGGTTGTTCCTAATGTTTCTATTTTAGCGAGGTCAAAAAGAGATCCCATTAGTGGCCTACTGATTTTGCTCGATTCCTTTTCTTTTTTTTTACACGATTTTTCGTTATCTGCAAAGACTAAACAGAGTATTGCGACTCTGTGTTTGTTTGTAAATAGAGAATGAACCAAAGAGAACTAATTCTAAAACAGTAAATACTTGGATAACAATGAATCAAATGGAGAGAGAAGCAGGCACGACGGATTACAATGGGGGCAAAGACCTGCGTTAACTACCTTTCACTATCTGCAAAGAGAGAGTACTCCTAATAGAAATGAGGGGGGGGGGGCACCATTCAAAGCAGATCAGTGTGCATAAACACGAAAATGTTTTCACTTACCACGTACTTGACATTCGACAGCTTATGATATTTGCTATTAAAAAACCATTGAAATTCACTGAAAAAACCATAGGTTATAGACCATATATAGTTAGGAATTAGCATTTACAAAACCTTGAAAATTCACTGAAAAAACCATAGGTTATAGACCATATATAGTTAGGAATTAGCATTTAAAAAACCTTATTTTACTCACACAAAACCATTGAAATTCCATATATAGTTAGTTGCACTAACTATATATCGCGCACCTGCAATCCACTGCTGATGATGTCACATATTACATCATTCATGACATGGTCAGTGACATCACTGATGACATCACTGATGACATCTCAAATGACATCACTGATGACATCACTGATGACATCTCAAATGACATCACTGATGACATGATGACACACCAATACCAGTTACTACATACGCACTCACTGATTGCTACGTCTACACACACATTCACTCATTCACCCATACAATCACTCATACATACAGTCACTTATTATTACAACACTATCATATGCACTCATACACCTATGCAGACAGTCACACACTGCCACTCATCCATGGAGTTACTCACACACCAAGTCAGTCCTGTAAAGAATCAATCACACTTCCATTTCTTCATCTATACAGTTAAACACAGAACACCATACTTCAGTGACATCACTGATGACATCACTAATGACATCTGAAATGACATCACTGATGACATCTCAAATGACATCACTGATGACATCATGACACACCAATACCAGTTACTACATACGCACTCACTGATTCGTACGTCTACACACACATTCATTCATTCACCCATACAATTACTCATACATACAGTCACTTATTATTAGAACACTATCATATGCACTCATACACCTAGTCAGTCCTGTAAAGAATCAATCACACTTCGATTTCCTCATTTATAGTTAAACACAGAACACCATACTTTTCACACATATACTAACACATACTTACTCTCTTATACAATCACTGATACAAGTACACATTGATATGCACAGAGTCACACACCTCCCAGCCAGCCACACACACACTCAGTCTTCCATACATCCAGTCATTCTTCAATATGTAAAACGTATTTAAACTTTACAAAAACACACAGACACTAGATGATGTCATCAGTGATGTCATCAGTGATGTCACTGACCATGTCATGAATGATGTAATATGTGACATCATCAGCAGTGGATTGCAGGTGCGCGATATATAGTTAGTGCAACTAACTATATATGGAATTTCAATGGTTTTGTGTGAGTAAAATAAGGTTTTTTAAATGCTAATTCCTAACTATATATGGTCTATAACCTATGGTTTTTTCAGTGAATTTTCAAGGTTTTGTAAATGCTAATTCCTAACTATATATGGTCTATAACCTATGGTTTTTTCAGTGAATATATATATATATATATATCCACATTCCACACCATTTCCGAAGATCCAGTGAAGAGACCAACAATAGGGGAACTGTGGAAGACAGCTTTATTCCACTTGCACAGGTGAGTAACAGTCCCACAAACCCACATGAAGCTTCACAATTTTACAAAATACAATTCCTCTATGTAAACAAACTCAATATGCTTCCTACACTTAGTTAAAACACAGGTAACATCATTGTAAAGAGTCAAATTGACACCTGTCTCTAAGAATGCAGACAGGGATATGTTTCATGAAGCCTAATCCACTGCACTCTTAGATACAAGCCTCGCCACCTAGGCTCCCCAGGAAAGCCCAAACATGTACCTTTTTCCCCTGTATTTTAAAAGTGACGCATGTAGGTAGATGCGTCATTTTTTAAACCTTTGCTCCATATTATACTCAAAAATGTAAAAACCATTTATTTTCCCCAAAATAGTTTTTGACATCACATTTAGGAAACTCAGCACAGATCATATTTACAATCATCTGCCTCACAACACGGATAAGACTGAGGCAAAATCTTGCACCTGCCTCACAACAGGAATAGGACTGAGGCAAACGCTTTCACATGGAGCTTCACAATTTTACAAAATACAATTCCTCTATGCAAACAAACTCAATATGCTTCCTACACTGATTTAAAACACAGCTAACATCACTGTAAAGAGTCAAATTGACACCTGCGTCTAAGAATGCAGACAGGTATATGCTTCTTGAAGCCTAGTCCACTGCACTCTTAGACACAAGCTTCACCACTTACGCTCCCCAGGAAAACCCAAACAAGTACCTTTTTGCTCCATATTTAAAAATTGATGCATGTAGGTAGATGTGTCACTTTTTAAACCTCTGCGCCACATTATAATCAAAAATGTAAAAACCAATCATTTTCTCCAAAATCGTTTTTGACATCACATTTAGGAAACACAGCACATATCCTATTTACAATCATCTGCCTCACAGCAGGGATAAGACTGAGGCAAAATCTTGCACCTGCCTCACAACAGGAATAAGACTGAGGCAAACGCTTTCTCATGGAGCTTCACAATTTTATAAAATACAATTCTATATAACTATATAACTCAATATTTTCTCGGGAAGCATAGGTGGTGAAGCCTGTGTATAAGAGTGCAGTGGACTTAGACATAGGTCTGATCTTCTTTGTACTTGTGGACAGAGCTGCCTTCCACTATACTTTTCAATACAGGCCTCACCTTTTGTGCACCACTGGAGAATCCTCACCTGATCTGTAACCCTGTATAGATCGTTTGCTTTTTGTCATTGCTTTGCTGTTTGGTAATAGTGGTCTATAATGTGCTACTGTTTTTCTTTAACACAGATTGAAATCGTTATTTGAAGAAAAAGCAAAGATGCCCACAAAGGAAAGGACAAAGAAACAACGTAACCGGAAAAAATCAAAAACAGCAACGGAATTACAGCATTCTTCCACAACAGATACTTCAAAAAACAGGAACAAAGCTCCTGGTAAGACAACTAAGTCTTTTTTACGTAACATATGTACATCCAAAAAAAATGATGGACACCATGTAGAAAAAGAAAATGAGAGAGTAAAATTGAAAAGGAAGGAGAGAACTTCAAAGAATCCTAAAACTGGAGCAGGAGAGAATAATATGTATAGGAATAGAAGGCAGAATCAGTTTAGAGACATTCGTAGACGAATGTTTCGCAATAGAGTGGTTTTAAATTTGTTAAAAAACATTAGGAAAGGTAAACAGAGAGCTGCTTTTTATAAGAAAAAGAAAAGTGTAGAGAAGATTGTTGATCAGGCTTTTGAAGTTAAGAGAAAATTATTTATTTTAATAATCAATAGAATTAGGACACTTAACAAGACAATTGATGTTTTCAAATCAAACAGTAGATGGAAAAGAGTAATTAATCGGACTAATTTTTGTAAAGTTTTTTCTGGAGAATGGATGCACAGTTCAAGTTGTGAGCCATTTTTTAATGAGGAGAGTTACTTCCAGGAGAATGATTTAGTGCATGCAGTTGACACCAGTGGTCGAGCGTATGAAGTGAAAGACGGTTGTCCGATTGAAAAAGAGAAACTTGTGCCTAGAGAACCAGAAGAGGTGTTATCTGATGGAGTTTTAGGGAGACGTACTAAGGGTCCAGTGTACACTTGGAAGTGTAGTAGTATTTGTAGTGTGCGACAGGAATCAATTGATTTGTTTTGTAATTTCTTACGTACATATAGTAAAAAAAGTATAAAGCAGAAAGTGAAGTTGTTGCAAGACTTAGATCCTTGCAGAGTGAGAGGAATCACAGGTTTGCAAGGCCATTCACTGGCTTGTCTTTCTAGAAAAGTCTGTCAGAGTGTTTTTCATCATTTTAGGATGTTAGCAGTGCATCATACCAAAATGAGGATATTAGTGAGAATGATGTATTATGCAAAAAGTCCAGCACTTAAGCTTAAACAATTAAACAGTGCTCTTTTGCATGGAACAGAATTAGATGTGAAGAAGATTTGTGAAGAAATTGAGATTTGTTATTTTCGTGAACAAGAGGACAGTGTAGAAATTGAGACAGCAATTCAAGGTAATGTGGAAGACAATGTACAGATTTTGAATACAGAAAAGTTTGAGCAGGAAATTACCAGGTTTAAGGTGAAATCAAGTGAAAGGCCGAATTTTACTTGTGTGTGTTGTCGACGAAGTCATTATAAGATTCAGACTAGGTTAGTTGATTTATATGCAAAAAGTGAAAAGATGGATAATTATGAGTGGAAAGATTTAGCAACTTATTTGTGGGTGGAGAATTCTTTTGATTTGAGTTCTGATCAGCGTATTTGTAAATGTTGTTATGACAAATTAAATCAAAACAGAATGCCTGCTAGAGCTGTTCATAATAATCTGGAGTTGATAGACATTCCATGTGAATTGATGGATTTAAATACATATGAGTCTATTTTGATTCAATGTGTCCATCCTTTTCAGGCAATTGTTCGCATGGAGCCTAAGATAGGGAAATTGCCTCCTACAGATTTGCAGAGAGGATTAAAGGGAAGAGTTGTTTATTTGCCCCTAGATTTGAAAAAAAATATTGATACAATTGGTATAGAAAAAGTAGAAGAGGAACCTTTAGGTATTCTAGTTAATGGGGTTCCATCAAAGATTAAAAAAATCTGGCAAGATTTAGTGGATGTTAGGAAAGTCAAAAAGGCAACGTTGTATTTAGTCAAAAACAATGAGTACTACAAAGATGTATGTGTTGCAGCAGAGGAAACAGCTGCAGATGAAGACAGTGATTGTTCAGGCGGCCAAATTGAAAAAGTTGATGTGTCTAGAAGTGAAGAAATATATGAACATTATACTGTTCATCCTTTGCATTCCAAAGAAGTAATGGGGAATGCAATTGAATTGTTTCAAATGAAAACAGCAAAAGGAAGTCCCATTAGTGTATGGGAAGAAAGTTTGGAAGCTCGTTGTTTTCCACAGCTATTTCCAACAGGTCGAGGTGGACGATATGACGATCGACCACTTCATATTCCTGCATCTGAATATCGAACTGTAAGATTATATGCTGAAGATGCAAGGTTTCGTCAATACATTCCCTATTTGTTTCATCTACTGTATGAAAGTGACTTGTCTGGGCTTTCGTATGCAGTAAACCATATTCTGAAAAGTGGAGCACATCTACAAAATGTTTCGGCGAGGGACTTTATGGAGAAAGTGAATCTGCAAGATAATATTTTAGAATCTCATCTAATCAATCTCATGGCATGTCAGCGTGGTACAAATGAGTATTTGATACCGTCGCCATGGGGAATTGAAATGTATGCTAAGAAACTTAGGAACTCCTACATGGTTCCTCACTCTTAGCTGTGCCGAGTATGCATGGGAGGACTTACTTCAATTTCTACGAGAGGCCAATGCTAATATACAAAATATAGAATTCAAAACACCTGGAGAACTGTGTTCTTTGGATCCAGTGAATGTATGCAGAAATTTCAATCATAGATTTGAAGCTATGATGTCTTTTATTACCAACAAAAAAATCCTCCCCTTGGAGAGGTTTTGGATTTCTTTTGGAGAAAGGAGTATCAAGCGAGAGGTGCTCCTCACATACATATGTTGTTATGGATTAAAGATGCACCCAAATTTGGAACAGATTCAGATGAGACAGTCATGAGTTTCATTGAAGAGTATTCAACATGTGCTGTTCCGAAAACTACGGAAGAAAACAGTTTAAGGCAACAAGTTTTACGCTTTCAATCCCATCGTTGTGGAAAGTACTGTCGTCGAAAATTCAGAAACAAGGACAAGTTCTACACAAAATGTCGTTTCGCTTTTCCACGACCAGTGATTTCTAAAGGAAGAGTAAATAATTTAATGTCTTCTCTGCGACATACTGTGACGAGGAAATCACCAAAAACTACATACAATTTAAAAAGAGACGAAGAGTCCAAGTACATCAACGACTACAATCCAGTGATTTTGTCCATGTGGAATGCTAACATGGATATTCAATTCGTTGCTGACAACTCTATTGCTGTAGCTCGATATGTGACGTCTTACATCACAAAAAAAGAAAAGACAGAACTGAAGGAAATGTGGGAGGACATTTCACATGAAAAGAGTCTAAGCAAGAAATTGTACAGTTACAGTCTGAAGATGTTGTCGCATCGAGAAATTGGAGCATATGAATGTTCTGATCGATTGTCGTCAGCAAGTCTCAATGCCAAATCTAGAACCATCATTTGGGTGAGTCTAGGTCTTGCTGCAACACGAAATCGAGTTTTGAAATCTGTACAAGAGATAGAGTATTTGGCGGAGAAAGAACCAGAAAGTACAGATATTTTGAAGACAAACATGTTGGATACATACTATCCAAATAGAAGTCATCACCTTGAGAACGCTTGTCTCTATGAAGTTCTGCAAAGATATATTTATAAGAGGAACATCAGAGAAGATATCAATAATGGAATATATGGAGTCATTAGATGTGAAGGATGTCTAGTGAAACAGAAAAAAGGTCATTTGATTAATCATCGCAAATTGAGTTGTGATAATCCAGATAAAAGAGAATTTTATTATTTGGCTCTTTTGCAACTGTTTAAACCATGGCGTGAAGAAGAGGAACTTCTTGGAGATTTTCTCTGTTATGAAGACTCCTTTAATGCAACGAAGGATACCATAGAATGTCCTGTTTTTCTAAATTATCTGCAAATGTTGAATGAAGAAATAGAGCAAGAAGCCACAATTGCTGCAGAGATTGCGAGAGACAGTTCTCAAGGTAGTCAGAGTTCTGCTTCATTGAGTCAGGATCCACTAGGAGGACCAATTATCCAAAATGAAGCTGCTACTGCCATGGATGAGGTGGAAAGAGCTATGGAACAAGCTCAAGATGATGAAGTTAACTTAGAAGATTTGGTGAAACAACTAAACCTTGAGCCGAAACAGATATAGGACGAAGTCACAGAACAGGTTGAACATGGATTCAGTCATGAGAAAAAAGAGTGCTCATGTACATCATTTAAGCCTGTCCCACTGTACGTGAGTGGAGAAGCGGGAACTGGAAAAAGTTTTCTGATTAAAGCCATTGCAACTTATCTGCAGAAAAGGACTGAATCACCGCTGTCTTGTGTTGTTACCGCTTCAACTGGGCTGGCAGCACATAACATTAAAGGGATTACTTTACATCGTTTACTGATGCTGCCAGTGGAGCATGATAACAAATTGCAGTATCACAAGCTATCTGGAGATGCGTGTTCCGAAGTTTCGAGAGTCCTGAAGAAAATGAAACTTCTTATCATTGATGAAGTAAGCATGGTGTCAAATATAATGCTTGCTTTTGTGCATTTGAGAATGCAAGAATTTCTTAGAACAGACTATGATGTCTTATTTGGAGAAAAACATATTATTGTTTTTGGAGATCTTCTGCAGTTGACTCCAGTGAAAGGACAACCTGTGTTCAAAATACTCACTCATGAAGATACCAGGAAGTGCCTAGGAAGCATTGGAAACGTTAATATATGGTTAAACTTCAAATATGCAGAACTGCTTTAAAATATGCGGCAGGCAAAGGATGAAGATTATAAAAATATTCTACAAGATGTAAGGATCGGAAAAGTAAGTCAGCAAGGGAAAGAAGCTTTACATGCTCGATTAATTTCAAATTTGTACCCAAATGAAAACATTCTTCCAGAGTATATTTTTAAGAAAATTAATGAGAAGAAATCTGGCATATGTTTGATGCCAACTCTGAAAGAATGTTCCATGTTCCACAACAAAATGTTACAGTTCGAAAATGAAGAGATAGTGAAACTGGAAGCTATTGATAAAATAGAGCATATGGGAGCAACAATTATTTTGTCTGAACATTTGAAATCAAAATTGGATTCATTAGAGAAGACTATATCTAAAACTGCTGGTTTTGAAAAGACTCTGAATGTGTGTTTGAATTGTCGTGTCATTTTAAGAAAGAATTTAAATGTTGAAAGAGGTCTGGTAAATGGAGCAATGGGTTATGTTGTTGGTTTTGTGAATTACAAAAACAGAGATGGAATTGAAATTTAAAAAATTAAATTTGATGACATTGATGAAATAGAACAAATTTGTCGTTGTTCAGCTAGATTTTTGCTCATGAAAGACTTATATGTTCGCCGAAAACAGTTTCCTATTTGTTTGGCATATGCAGTGACAATTCATAAGTCTCATGGTTTAAGTGTAGATAGCGCTTTGGTGAACATTGGAAGTTCTGTGTTTAAAGAGAGTATGACATATGTGGCATTATCACGAGTCAGAACTTTATCAGGATTGTACTTGATTGAGTGTGATGAAACAAAGATTTGTGCTGATCTAGATTGTGTTAAAGAATACAATAGGTTAAGAAGAGAGTATGCTCCACATTTGCCTCAATATCCTCTGATTGAAAAACGTGTGGTAGGCCGAAAAAGAAGAAATAAGAGTAATTGCAGTGAGGTAGTAGCAAAAAGACAAAAAGTAGATGAAACTGTAATTGTAAGGAGAAGGAAAAAGGATTCTGTTGAGGATGTTGTTGGATTTCAGTTTGAAAACAGTTCTGGTGTCAACTGCTATGCTAATGTAGTCGTTAATGTTGTTTTTTTTCTTCAAAATTTACAAAAACAGATTGTCGAAAATCGGGAACAAACATTGTGCTGTTTATTGAATTCTGTGTTAGAGAAATGTAGTAGTGATAGAGCAAAAATAGAAAGTGTTTCAGAGATTAGAAATCTTCTAGACATATGTTCAGGTCAAAATCAATTTTCACAGAATATTCAGCAGGATTGTCAGGAATTCTTAATGTATATGTTTGATGTATTGCAAGATGAAGGAGTAGATATAAAAAATCTTTTTAACCTTTCGTATCAATGGCAACATGACTGTGATAACTGTGCTTCATCTAGTACTACTAGAATAGACTCTGAAAGATTTATATATTTGACTTTACCAGACTGCAAATCAGTGCCTTTTAATAATCTAGTTAAAGCAGTGGATCACAATATGGTGTGTACCCAATGTAAGTCTGCAATGCTGTCCACATTATTTCTACAAAATTATGGTCACTATGTTATTTTAATGTTCCAACGATGTAGACCTGATGGAACTAAATTGACAACTTCTATTAAAAATTTTGTGGCTTCTCAGTTATCGATATCAGGAAGAACCTTTGCAACTGTAGCTATTATTTTTCATGACGGTCCTTCTACAACATCAGGGCATTACACATGCTGTTTAAAAACTTCTAAAGGTAGGACCCAATGTAACGACACTCATTTGACTTTCAAACAACGTTTGCCTTTTGGCTTTATAAATTCATGCCTAGTGTTTTTACAGCCAAAATTTAGGTAAAGGTAATTGGCCTATGAAGACGGGAGGAGTACTGATATATACTCATACATCTGACACTATTTGGCCAAATGGAAAGGTGCAGGAATGAGTAAAGAGTCATGACTGAAAAAAAGGAGTATATGAAAATATTGAAAATATTTCAGATGTTCTTGGAGTTTTTCTTCTAGAAGGTCGATGACATGGATTTTTTATTGAACAGCAAAGTACTTTGCAATGAGAAAAGGACCTCCATGATATACTATTTGGCCTAAAGGAAAAGTAAGTCAATCAAAGATTAGTGTACATTTGTCATTTGTCAGTATCTAAGTTTTTTTTTAAAACACAATCTTTTAGATTGTGTTTTTTTTTCCCGCTTTCATATGATGAGTAATTTGAACTCACTGTTTTAAGTGAAATTCAATATATTCTGAGAACAGCAAAAATAAACTATGTAACATGTTGTACAAGTTATTCTATACTTTGGATTGTGTAAATTAAATTGTATTCCCATTCTCTGACATCCACTCTCCCTCGCTTATCTTTGTTTGCTCCTTACTTTTGACCTCTTCTCTCTATTTTTTGTTCACTACTTCTCTGTGCTCAGTGCCTCACTCTACTTGTGTTATTTTCACTTGTGTTTATCTACCTTCTATCATTTCTTTTACAACAACTTCACTGCTCCTCTCTCATCGTTCTTCATCCCATTTCTTTTACTCTGGTTCCGTTACTATCCATCATTTCTTTTCTTTCAATGTCCTTCTCTTTACTTTCATCACTAAATTATTTTCTCTCAGTACCACTGTTTTAGTCGTCTTCTCCTCTCTTTCCTTTTTTTTGCTCACTTACTTTTTTCTTTTCTCACTCATTGTACTCCACCTCACTCAGTTTTTCTCTTAGTGTGTTTACCTTATAACTTCCTCAGTCCATTTCCTTCAATTGTTGTATATTATTCTGTCTCCCTTCATCCTTTCACTCTATGACTGTTCTTCACTTACTCTCAGTTATCTTCTATTCCTCATTCTTCTAAATGCATCCTTAATTAGACTGTTTTCTGTCTCAGTCATTATCTTTTTACTTACTTCTGTTTCCTGATTTAGTTTTGCTAACTCACATTGTTTTAGTATCTTTCTTACCTTCAGTTCATTTCTCTGTTCTTCTCTCTTTTTTTCTTAGTGAATCTATATGCCTTACTCTTTGTAATTTGCTCTCCTTCTATTTCTTTTTCCCTCTTTTTGTCCTTCTTCCTTAGTTTATTTCCCTTTCTGTGTTCTTCACTCTAACTTTGTTTCTAAATAGAATGCTATGATGTTTTTAGCTCTTCATTTGTATCTTTTAATTTAAAATACATATTTTACTAATTATAACTTATTTTTTCCTTCTCTCTTTCACAGATACCAACTGTAGTAAAAAAAATTAAAGTTACATTTATTATATGGTAAGTATGACTAAACAATGTAGTTTGTTATCACCCTTTGCTTTAAGGTCACTAACATTTTCTCAATCTACCTCACTCCTGTGTTTTCACTCTGCTTCTCTCACTTATTCTTATTCTCCATGTTTACTCCCCTTTCCCTATTTACCCTCTCATATTCAACTTCTTTTGATCCCTATTCTTTACTTCACTTACCCTCTGTTCCCTTCCTTTGCGTCTTCACTCATTCTCTTTTTCTTAATTATTTACCTTACTCCTACACATATACCTCATCCCCCTCCCAACACATACACACACCTGTAACATACACCCCACACACACACCACACACACACCTCATACACACAAAAAAAACCTCCCACACACACTCCTCAAAAACATACACACATTCCATACACACACATACATCGAACACATATACACCCCACACTCATACACTTCTCACACATATTTCACACACCCTCATCTCTACCCACACCAAAACACTCCACACAACCACACCCACAGACACACCTTACACACCCACACTCCGACCTACACCCACTGACTCCCTGTAAGTCACACAAACTGCACTACTTATCTTTTTTTGCTGTTTTACTCAAGCCCATTCAGGTACTGTTTCCTTTACTCTCTTTGTCCTCTCTCTTTGTCACTCACCATGTGTTATCCTAATTCAATATTTCTCCCTCTTTCACCCCTCTTTACTTATACTATGGGTAGCGCACCGGGGAGCGTAACAAGGGGAAAACCAAGAGAAACAGTAAAATAATATTTTAGAGTGCTTTGAGGTAGGGTAGCTGTTGTGTTGTGTGGGTGATTTACTTACTGCACTCCTTCCACTCCTTTTCTCAGTCCCTCTGTTCACACAGTTCCTCACTCCCGTTCACTCAGTCCGTCTCTCTTACTGTAATTGTCTCTGTTTCTTCACTCTTTCACTACTTGTTCATTATGCTTTCTCCCTGAAGTTCAAGCACACTACGTTATTTACATTTCTTTGCTGCTTCAATTATTCCATTTCTGTTACTTCTTCTTTTCTTCTTTCAGTTTTTTCTCTCTGTCAATCCACATGTTTTAACTTTAGTCGATTTTATCCATCTTATTTCATCCCTCTTTAGTTATGCACACTACTTTTTTCTCTCTCTCCCTCACCAGTGTTATTTAAATCTGGTTCCGTTATTACCTTTTATTTGTACATCATTTTTTCTCTTTCCTTTTACTCTTTACAGCCACTCACATTCTTCATGTGCCTCTGCTTTAGTATTCTTCTTCTCTCTTTCTTTGTTTCACAGCCTTATATTTTTTTCATTTTCTCTCTTACACTTTCTTATATCTTTTACACTGTTTTACTATGTATTACACCTCTGTGTTGCTCTCTATTGCTGTCTTTCTCTTAACATTACTCTCTCTTTCTCTTTCTCTTATGCTCTCCTTCTCTTGTTTTTTTTTTCTTTTTTTTTAATTGCGCTAATGGGGCGCTCTCCGGTGCGCGCACCGGGAAGCGCACCCATGAGAAAAATGAAGTCAAGAGTGCTAAAAATGTTAGTAATTTTTTTAAAATGGGAGGTAGTTCTGAAAAGAACTTTTTTTTAAATGTTTTTGTTGTTTTATATATTTTTTTATTTTTCTGAACATTTTTTTGTATTTTTTGAACAATTTTATGATTTTGGGGTTTTTTGGGGGGAGAACAACGAAAAACAGGCATTAGAAAGGGCTCAACAGGAGCAAAAAAAAATTTACTTCTTGGGGCGTTTTGAGCACTTGTGGTTTTCAAATGCTCTATTAATTAAAATGATACTCATATTCCCATATGAAATTAGTTCACCACAATAAATGCACACTAGCTCCATGTGCACAAAATTCTGTTGAATATTTGGGACCGTCTCCCTCGCCTCTGGTCCCGATAGAGTTTGCTGTGACGATGTACTGGCCACAGGAGTTCGTGGGTTATCCTGGAGGTGATGCAGTCCAGCAGCGCTGTAATTGATTGGATGCCACCTCTGCATGTGGCGGTGCATAGTATAGTTTCCAAAACTATACTTTTTGTTTGTACCTCTAGACAAAACATCTTTGCAAATGAGGCATGTCACATATCGGGCATTGACCTTTTTTTGGTCTCGTGGGTAAGAAAAAAATTGCCATATAAAATTGGCTATGTGGTGGGATTTCCGGGGCTCTTCAGGCAAGAACTGCCTCCACTCTACGTCCTCTTCCTCTTCTTCTTCCTCTGGGTTTGGAAGGTACTGTGCAGGTGGTCCTTCCTTCCTAGGTGGTTGTGGTGGGGGTGGGGGTCCACCAGCTGCAGCTACTACAGATGCCATTATTTTAACAAGCAGAAACAGGTCTTCCTCTCACAAAGATGAAAGTCAGAGTGAGGAAAAAAGGAGGGGTTTTCATCATTTGGGAAAAAAATAGTTCTAAACCAATGAAAAGTGTTATTTACAGGTCATATGACCTGTCATACTTACGTTACGCGTCCCGCTCCGCGCCCGGAGCGCTTCCGGTGTGCTGCGCTTCATGCCTCGTTCGCGCACCGGAGCACTTCCGAGTGCGCTAACGCGGCGCGTCATAAGACGCATTACGCGGCAACGCGATATGTCGCACTTACGCGACGCGTCACGATGTTGTTCTCGAACGCGGCAGTTGTGCAAACGGAACGTTTCCAGGTGCGCGGACCGGGTCGCGGCATAAAATTAAGCTAACGGGAAGCTACCCGGTGCGCGGACCGGTAGCGAAACGAATTTTTTTTATTAAATACATATAAAATATATTTTTCCTTTAAAAGAAGAATACATTTACCAGCTTTTAATATTTGCTATTAAAAAACCATTGAAATTCACTGAAAAAACCATAGGTTATAGACCATATATAGTTAGGAATTAGCATTTACAAAACCTTGAAAATTCACTGAAAAAACCATAGGTTTGAGACCATATATAGTTAGGAATTTGCATTTATAAAACCTTATTTTACTCACATAAAACCATTGAAATTCGCATATATAGTTAGTTGCACTAACTATATATTTCGCGCACCCGCAATCCACTGCTGATGACGTCACATATTACATCATTCATGACATGGTCAGTGACATCACTGATGACATCACTGATGACATCTCAAATGACATCACTGATGACATCACTGATGACATCTCATTTGTCATGACTGATCACATCACTGATGACATCATTCATGTGATAATACGATGAACTTCTTCAGACTCTAATATAACCTTATATACACTCAGTGTAAACAGACACTCACAGACTGTTACTCATCCATGGAGTTACTCACACACCTAGTCAGTCATGCAAAGAATCAATCACACCTCCATTTCCTCAACTATACAGTTATACACACCTTACTTATTCAAACAGATACTAACACATATTTACTCTCTTATACAATCCCTGATACAATTTCAGAATGATCCATACAGCCACTCACACATTCACTGGATCTTATGCACAGTTATTTATATATGTCAACTCTCACATATACTGTGTTTTACATATGTTCTTACTTTGACATGTAGCACTGAGATATCCATTCACTCACCAATACACTCATGCACACAGTCAACCGCCCATACAGCTGTTTCCACATGCACTTTTGAACCCATACATCTAGTGAATCAACTGCTCACACATCTATGCACAGAGTCATACACCTCCCAACCACCCACACACACACTCAGTCTCCCATACAAATACTTGGGCAACCAATCAATAACCCATATAGTTACTCATATAGCTACTGATCAACACATGCAGCAGTTTACAGAACAACAGACATAATGATGCACAAATTAAGACAGTTTAGTCACTAACCCATGCACTCAGTGAGACACATTTAATCACTCACTCATACAGTCAGTCATGCACCTACTAAATCCGTCATCCAGACACTTATACATCCACTCATTCTTCAATATGTAAGACATATTTAAACTTTACAGAAACATACAGTCACTGGATGTTGTTATCAGTGATGTCATCAGTGATGTCATTTGAGATGTCATCAGTGATGTCATCAGTGATGTCACTGACCATGTCATGAATGATGTAATATGTGACACCATCAGCAGTGGATTGCGGGTGCGCGAAATATATAGTTAGTGCAACTAACTATATATGCGAATTTCAATGGTTTTGTGTGAGTAAAATAAGGTTTTATAAATGCTAACTCCTAACTATATATGGTCTATAACCTATGGTTTTTTCAGTGAATATATATATATATATATATATATATATATGTATATATATATATATATATATATATATATATATATATATATATATATATATTACCTACTGGCCGTCGCCAGTAGGTATATATAGTTAGGATTTTTTCTCTATGGGATTTTTGAAAATTCTATGTCTAATAACTTTGGCGTTTGAGGACGGAATTGGCTGAAATTTTCAGGAAAATGGAACATTTTATTTCTGAGCAGCCCCTGAAAATTTGGGGGGGGTTCGTCAAGGGGGGGCCGAGAAAAAAGGGGGGTCCCAAAACGCGTTTTTCCCATGTTAATTTCCATAGGGCGGTTGGCCTCACTTTTAGCCCGAACGGCTGAATGGATTTGCATGAAACTTGGCAAAATTGTAGGGACTGTTAGCCCGATGTGCCTTTGCTAGGTCTCAATATATGTGCTCCAGTGGATTTTGATAAATTAACGTTAAAAAAAAAATATATATCTGTAACAGCGCTCCGGGTAGCGCTCCGGTTCGCGTACTTGACGCGTAACGGAACTTCGCGAAGCGAAGCTGATTGGCTCTCCGGTGTCTGTCAACATTCTAAACAGTCCGGAGCGGCCGCCATCTTGTCTCTCGGTAGGATCGAGAGACAAGAGGAGGCCAAAACAAAGGGGGAAATGACCATAAGGGGGCATAGTAGATCCTCCCTGACCCCCTAGGTTTGATGTGGAGGCTTTAAAAGGGCCCCGCGGGGGAAAAAAAATAAAAAATAAAAATAAATTCCGGACACCATCTTGTCTCTCGGTAGGATCGAGAGACAAGAGGAGGCCAAAACAAAGGGGGAAATGACCATAAGGGGGCATAGCAGATCCTCCGTGACCCCCTAGGTTTGATGTGGAGGCTTTAAAAGGGCCCCGCGGGAAAAAAAAAACACGTTTTTTTGCGTGCGGTGCGCCCGGTACGCGCACCGGAAAGCGGTCCGGGGAGCGTACTATGAGGAAAAAAGAATGATAGACTTTTCAAATATTGTATGTTTAATGATTGTTCGTTTTTTTTTTTTTATTGATTGTTCGTTTTGTTGGTTTTTTTATTTTTTTTTATTTATTTATTTATTTTGGTTGTACTTAATGAATTCGATATAAAAATGAATAATGTCTCAAACAATTTTTAATTATTAAATAAAAATGTATTGGTCAGAATTTTCATAGTTCAATATAACTTCCAGTATTACATCATCTGGAATCTCCTCAAACATGCATGTTTCTATGTCTTGTAAGCATTCAATAAATTGTTCATCCAAAGACTGATCCATAAAATCTTCATCTAAAAATTCTTCACTTAAAATCTCCTCAGATGTAATGTCGAAGGAAACATTGATATTTTCGTGCTCCCCTTCCATTTTTTTGCTGTAAATAAGATAAAAAATAACTATATCAGAAGAGTTAGGGCACTGTTGGGTTTAAGTTCAGACAAGTAATTCTAATTTTTTAACAGTGAAGTTAACTTTGGGTAGTGTATGGTAACAGGCAGGAAGTAGAAATATAAAAAAGTGCCTGTGAAGAAGTGTAAGTAAATTCATAATTATAGCAGAGAAGCCTAAGTCAATCTATAAATATAAAAGAGGAGCCTATCTGTATCTATAACTATAGCAGGGGGACAGTAAATAATTATCAAAAAACGTTTTTACAAATTAACTTAAAGTGCTCCTTACAAATTATCAACTTACTTTACAGAGAGGTAAAAATGCTATTGAAATGTACTTCAGGAAGTAGTAGTCAAAATGGCTGTGTTTCTCTCTCTTTCTTTATATATATTCAGGTACATAACCATTCAAATGTCTGGTAAAAAAAAGTAGAAAATGAAAGTAACATTTTAATTTGTTGTCAATTCCAACACTTCAGATGTGTTTTGTGAAGTAATTTACCTCAGGGAATTTAGAGAGGTCTGCAGGCTAAATGGTTAAATGGAATTCCAACCAAATTTGTGAAAATGGTAGGGATTGGTATGTAGTATGAGCTAATCTATATTTGGTGAAAGTGTCTCCAGTGGTTTTTCTGTAAATTACTTTCCCACCTTTTTTATGCGATCGCTTCTCACTGCGCGCCTTGGTACGCGAACCGGCAGTGTTACGGGAGTCCTCCATTTTGTGTTTCGGTAGAATTGAGATACAAGATGGAGGGCAAATAATGTTCAGAATGGGTAGAAGGGGGCATGGTAGACGTATTCTGACCCCCTAGGTTTTCTGAGGGTGGCTGAGGAGGCCCATATGTGCGAAAAAAAAACATTTTTTTTCAAATTTTCGCACGGTTTGCGTCCGGTGCGCGTACCGGGTAGCGATCCGGAAAGTGTAAATTGTGAAAATTAGTGAAAAAAAGTTACATTTAAAATTTGTTTATAGTGATCATTATTAGGGTAGCTCTGAGAAGAGCTTTTGGGTCTGTGGTACATTTAGGTACTTATAAGTAGGTACCAATACATAGTCTTAAATTCAGGATGAAAACTCTGTTCCCCTCATCTGAGAAGTGAACTCCATCTCCTCTGTAGATATCTTGCATGTAGTAACGCAAGTTATTGTTGTAGATGCAGCCCATTCCATGGTCTCTAATGTAAGCTGAAACAGACTTATTTACATGCTTCCTCGATTTCTCAATTTGTGGACAAAATTGGTTCAACTACCTCCATTTCTGTCTTTGGCATATATTTGAATATACCAAGGCAGTTTGAGGAAAAAGTGCCATCAATTGGTCAAAGGTGTCCTTTAAAAGCATTTCCAGACCTACCCCAGTCAAAGTGCCCAAGTCATTTCCTCCACAGTGCACAATTAACAGGTCAGGTTTTGGCAAATGCAAAAAGGTTTTCACCAATGGTATCAATTGGTGACATTTTAATCCTCTGTGGCCAATCCATTTGATTTCCACATTTTGTAAATTGAGGTTAGGTAAAATTCTATTATCAGCATACCTTTGAGCCCAGTAGATGTAACTATGTCCAACAATCCAGACAGAAAACAGGGTGAGAGAAGGTTCTGCTGCAGTTAGATGAAGTGTGGGAATGAAATGGCAGTTGAAAAAATAAGAGTTTATAATGAAAAAAACTGTGGAGTTTCTGTGCTAATGATTCAGTAGCAGTGATTGGTGGATTTTGATTGCTGAAAACAGAAAGTTAGGGAGCATGGATGAGTTCTTTGAAAGATGTAATTTGAATGGTCAAGAAAAAATCATTTTATGAAAGATTGCACTGGATACGCAGGTGCACTGAGAGTTCAGAGTTCAATTGAAACATTGTTGTGTAAACTTTCAAACACCAGAGGTCTTTCAGGAGGTGGTTGCTATGGAAAAAAGGCAGAAAGGGCAGAAGGGGGAAGGGTGTTGATTTGAAAAAAGTGAGGGAAGAGTTTTGATTGGGTGACATTAGAGATATGTGTGATGAATTACAGCATTTATGTGCCATTGTTGGTTGCAATCTCTGGAGTGCATACCCTTTGCTCTTCTGAAGACAAATTGGTGTGTGTCTGAGACTGTTTTCAAACTCAAAAAGTATTTGCTAAGGTGAGAAAAGATTCATTTAATTTAAATAGAGAATAGTATGCGTTAGGGAGAAAATTAAGAAGAAAGTTGTGTATTTAAAATGTTGCTTTGTGTCAAGTGTTTTACAAATAGATTTTGATTCTTTGAGTTACATAGCCATGTTAAAAGTGACGCAAAAATGCTGTAAGGGCCTTAAAAAAACGCTTTCATGTGTCTTAGGGCATTTTAAGTCACTTTCCATGAATATGGTTGAATAATTGTTTTACATGATGGGTTTAAAAACGTTTTTGAAATCAATTAGGTTTCTTAATATGTACTGCTAGAGTTTCATAGGTTGCTTGGGATATATTAACAAGCAATTGATGGGCCCGATGTAGGTTGGTCGGTAACGGCCGACAATCGGTATTTTCGGCTGTTACCGACCGGTATTTGAGCTTTGGTATGTAGGGACACATATTTCACAGAATCGGTTTATTTACCGATTGGTAAATTTACCGATTCTGTAAAATACCGAATCGGTATTTCTACCGATTAGGTAAATTTGGTATGTAGGTGGGACTCTTCTGAGTCCCACAAGCCTTATCAATTCGGTATTTTAGCATCAAATTGAATTTGATGTTAAAATACCGATTCAGGTGTACATGCATATGTGTTCATGCACACATGTGCCATATGACTTAAGAACATAAGGCTTCAAAACCCATAGGAATGAATGGAGCATTACCGGTCGGTATTTACCGAATCGGTAAATACAGATATTTACCGATTCGGTAAATGGAACATCTGGATGTTCCTACATACCCCCCCTTCTTATTTAGCGATTCTTAATTACCGAATCTGTAAAATTCGGTAATTAAAAATCGGTAAATAAGTCCTACCTACATCGGGCCCTCGAGTCCCTTTGATGTTATTTTTCCCATTTTAATTTAAGACATTTCCCCGTGGTGCAAGGTCCTTGTAAATACGCTCCCATGTGTGCTTGGCAAATTCAGATTTTGATTGTTTGAGTTACATAGCCATGTTAAAAGTGATGGAAAAACAGGTGCAAGGGCCTAAAAAAAACGCTTTCTTGTGTGTTAGGGCATTTTAAGTCACTTCCCCATGAATGTAGGTATATAATTGTTTTACATGATAGATTTAAAAACTTTTTTTAAAATCAATTAGGTTTCTTGATATGTACTGCTAGAGTTTCATAGGTTGCTTGGGGCATATTTACAAGGTCTTTGAGTCCCTTTGATGTTATTTTTCCCATTTTAATTTTAGACATTTCCCCGTGGTGCAAGGTCCTTGTAAATACGCCCCCATGTGTGCTTGGTTAATTCAAGTACTGATAGGGTGTGCTTCTACATAGGACCTGTGTTGTGTATTCAAATTTAGACCAGAAAATCACATTTATGAGAAGGTCATATTGGTGTCTGCTTCTTCAAATAAATATTGAACTGAGAAGTATTAAACTGAGGCTAAATTTCATCTGCAACCCTGAGTAGGCCTCACCTCAAACAAACCTCTAGATAGTCCACACCTTATCGTCATCTTGAATCAATCATTTAAACTGTTAGGTGCAGATTTATGATGGCCGTGCGCCTCTTTTGTGCTGCTGTTCCATCACTTTTATAGTGCAGCAGTGATTTACAAGATGTACCATGTTGCAAGATAGGCCTCACTTCATTGGTAGGCCTGCACATGTATTATCTCCTCTATATTCTTCAACAAGCCTAAATTTCATCAGCAAGCCTGAGTAGGCCTCACCTCAAACTTTTGTGACGCAGCGGCGGAGCAAAAGATGCGCTATTTTGTGACATATTTACAACTTGAAGCATCAAGGAAGATGTGTCATGCTGTAAAGTCCTGCCCCACATGAAACGTGCGTTAGGTTTCATGTGGGCGTTTTGTTGCAGGGTGGGCAGTCATTTGCATGAAAGCCCTGTAAAACTAACACAGTAAAATTAAGAAGATTTCACTGAGTCACCTTTATGGCATTTCTGAATCAAATCTTTACGCCTGTTTGAAACAGGCATAAGGAGAGATGCACCATGCAATGTGTGGCTTGCCCCTGTGAATTGCAGTAGATATGTCGCGTTTATGACGTGATTCCTGCAATGCGCCGTTTTTGTGGAACAGATGCGTGATGCATCTGTGCTGTTTTTGCTCAATGGTGCTCTGCATTGTAAATGCGGTACATCATGGGTGGCAGAGCAGTGGCGCACGTTAACTGGTGCATCCCTGGGGATGCGCCATTTAACATAAATCTGCTCCTTTAAATTTAAGTATTAGCAGGGGACACAGTGTTGGTGAGGCTAATCCAAGGTTAAGAAGAGATGAGTCTTGTTCACTGAAAACTTGGACATAGGCCTCACCTCCTCAGCATCGCTGGACATGGCTAAATAATATCTGCAAAATGTTACTCTTGTTAAACAATTTTACTATTATAGTCTCTGAGATTTGTCTCTTACTCTGCAACATCTCATTGTTGTTCTCTTTTTTTAAAGATAACGACAACATCAAGCATGAGTGATAATGAGCAAACTGTTGATCTCGATATTATCATTGAAATTGTCATTGAAACATCAGTGGAAGTAGATCCCTTGGATGATTTAAATCCTGAGGATGATGAAGAACATGATGAGGATGCCGATTTGTCAGAATTGTATGACATAGGGTGGGAAGCTGACCAGCTCGAGCCTATGGAACTATAAACAGTTATTTTTAAAAGTTACTGGAAATGAAAAGTAACCATGTTAACCGTTTCATTTAAAATTAAACACAACTTCAAAAACAGCTTGTGTGAAGTGTCTTTAATGAAATAGTAAAATATACTAATAAAATTAGTTCAGATTCACATATAAAAGATCACAGGTCAAATGTAGAAGCATTCCATTTCTTTGCAACTATTTGTGAGTTTTAATTTTCATAATGCACTAAAAATTATTGTATGTAGAATTTATAACTAGTATGTTAATTTTTTGACGACTGTTATTGATTTACTGTTTGGTAATAGTGGTTAATAACATTTTTTATTATATTTTACTACAGATTCAACTGCAGATCATTTCGAAATTAGACAATGCCATCTAAGGATAGAATCCGAAAGGTTACAAAACGTCAAAGACAGCAGATTAGTAAATGCTTGCAGCAGTCCTCTACAATAAAATCTCGTCAAGTCACCAAGAAAGCTCCGGGTAAGAGAACAAAATCATTCCTTAGAAACATTTGTAGAAACAAAAGTATACCTACAGAACAAGTTTTAGTCCAGAAAAAGAGAGCCAATTTAAACGGAAAGGAAAGGCCAAACAAAAATGTTACTGGTAGAGCAGGAGATAACTCTGTGCATGGTAGTAGAAGGAAAAATCAGTTTAGGGACATTCGTAGACGAATGTTCCGCAACAGGATAATTGGTAATTTGTTAAAAAATATTAAGAAAGGTCAACAGAAAGTGGTTTTTTATAAGAGAAAAAAAAAAGTTGAGAAAATTATTGATCAGGCTTTTGAAATTAAGCGAAAGTTATTTATTTTGATAATCAATAGAATTAGGAAACTAAACAAGGTAATTTATGATTTAAAAACAAATAGTAGATGGAAGAGAACAGTTAATCGTAGTAATTTTTGTGAAGTTTTTTCAGGAGAATGGATGCATAGTTCAAGTTCTGAGGCATTTTTTAATGAGGAGAGTTACTTTCAGGATAATGATTTGGTGCATGCAGTTGACACCAGTGGTCGAGCTTATGAGGTGAAAGATGGTAGTCCGGTTGAAAAAGAAAAACTTGTGACAACAGAGGCAGAAGAAGTGTTAGGTAATGAGGTTTTAGGAAGACGTCCTAAGGGACCTGTGTACACCTGGAAGTGTAGTAGTATTTGCAGTGTGCGACAGGATTCCATCAATTTGCTTTGTGATTTTGTACGGACATATAATAAGAAAAGTTTGAAACAGAAAATGAAGATGTTGCAAGAATTAGATCCTTGCAGAGTGAGGGAAGTGACAGGTTTGCATGGTCATTCACTGGCTTGTCTTTCCAGGAGAGTATGCCTGAGTGTTTTTCATCATTTCAGGATGCTAGCAGTGCATCATAATAAAGTGAGGAAACTAGTTAGAATGTTGTATTATGCTAAGAGTCCAGCAATTATGCTTAAACAATTATGCACTGCTCTTTTGCATGGTTCTGAAGTAGATGTGAAGAATATTTGTGAAGAAATTGAGTTTTGTTACTTTACAAGTAAAGAGGAGAATGTTGAAATTGACCCAGAAGAAGAGGGTAATGTGGAAGATAGTGTACAGGTTTCCAGTACAGATAATTTTCAGAAGGAAATTGCCACGTTTCAGGTGAAATCAAGTGAGAGGCCTAATTTCACTTGTGTGTTTTGTCGACGCACTCATTATAAGAATCAGACTAAGTTAGTGGATTTATATGCGAAAAGTGAAAGGGAAAATATTAGTGAATGGAAGGATTTTGCAACATACTTGATGGTAGAAAATTCTTTTGATTTGGGATTGGATCAACGTGTGTGTACTTATTGTTGTAACAAATTAAATCAAAACCGGATGCCTGCCAGAGCGGTTCATAATAATCTGGAATTGGTTGAGATTCCTTCTGAATTGAAGGATTTAAATACTTATGAATCTATTTTGATTCAAAGTATCCATCCCTTTCAGGCTATTGTAAGAATGGAGCCAAAGACAGGGAAATTGCCTCCATCAGATTTACAGAGAGGATTAAAGGGAAGAGTTGTTTATTTGCCTCAAGATTTGAAGAAAAACATTAATACAATTGGAGTAGAGAAAGTGGAAGAGGAACCCCTGGTTATCTTAGTTAATGGGGTTTCGACAAAGAGTAAGAAAATATGGCAAGATTTAGTAGATGTTAGGAAAGTCAAAAAGGCAACATTGTATTTGAAGAAAAACAATAAGTACTACAAGAATGTATATGTTGCAGAAGAGGAAGTAAGTGAAGAAGAGGATAGCGATTTGTGTGCTGGTCAAATTGAGAAAGTAGAACCCTCTAAAAATGAAGAAATATATGAACATTATAGTGTTCATCCTTTGCATTCCAAGGAACTCATGGGGAATGCTATTGAGTTGTTTCAAATGAAACAAGCCAAAGGGAGTCCCGTTAGTGTTTGGGAGGAAAGTTTGGAAGCTCGGTGTTTCCCACAGCTATTTCCAACAGGTCAAGGAGGAAGATATGATGAGCGACCTGATCAAATTCCTGCTTCTGAATACCGGACTTTACGATTGTATGCAGAAGATCCTAGGTTTCGTCAATGCATTCCCTATTTGTTTCATCTCCTGCTTGAAAGCGATCTGTCTGGACTGTCATATGCAGTGAACCATATCTTGAAAAGTGGTGTACACATGCAAAACATCTCGGCAAGTGACTTTATGGATAAAGTCAATGTGCAAGACAGTATTTTGGATTCTCACCTGATTAATCTCATGGCGTGTCAGCGTGGTACTAATGAGTACTGGTACCGTCGTCATGGTGATTTAAAATGTATGCTGAGGAACTTAGGAACTCCCACATGGTTCCTCACTCTCAGCTTTGCCGAGTATGGCTGGGAAGACTTACTTGAATTTCTACGAGAGGCAAATGGAAACATTGAAAATATCGAATTCAAGACACCCGGAGAACTGTGCTCTTTGGATCCAGTGAATGTATGCAGGTACTTCAATCATAGATTTGAAGCTATGATGTCTTTCATCATGAACAAGAAAAATCCACCTCTTGGAGAGGTGTTGGATTTCTTCTGGAGGAAGGAGTACCAAGCAAAAGGTGCTCCTCATATACATATGCTGCTGTGGATCAAAGATGCACCCAAATTTGGAACAGATCGAGATGACTTAGTGATGAGTTTCATAGAACAGTATTCTACATGTGCTGTTCCAAAGGCAAAGGAAGACAAAAGCCTAAGAGAACAAGTTTTACGCTTCCAAAGCCATCGTTACGGAAAGTACTGTCGTCGTAAATTCAGAAACAAGGACACGTTCTACACCAAATGTCGTTTTGCCTTTCCACGACCGGTGATTTCTAAAGGAAGAGTGAACAGTTTGATGCCTTCGCTGCGACATAATGTGATGAAGAAATCACCCAAAAATACATACAATTTGAAAAGGAACGAAGAGTCCAAGTACATCAACGACTACAACCCAGTGATTTTGTCCATGTGGAATGCTAACATGGATATACAGTTTGTGGCTGATAACTGTATGGCTGTGGCTCGGTATGTGACATCTTACATCACCAAAAAAGAAAAGACAGAATTGAAGGATATGTGGGAGGACATTTCCCATGAAAAAAGCCTCAGTAAGAAGTTGTACAGTTTCAGTCTGAAGATGTTGTCGCATCGAGAAATCGGAGCTTACGAATGTTCTGACCGGTTGTCTTCAGCAAGTCTCTATGCCAAATCAAGGAGTATCGGTTGGGCGAGTCTTGGTCTTGCTGCAACGCGTAATCGAGTTCTGAAACCTGTACGGGAAATTGAGTATTTGGCGGAAAAGGAGCCAAACAGTACAGATATTTTGAAGACCAACATGTTGGATACATATTATCCAAATAGAAGCAGTCACCTCGAGAATGTTTGTCTGTATGAGGTTCTGCAAAATTACATATTCAAGAGGAACATCAAAGAAGATATTGATAAAGGAGTGTATGCTGTAATTGGAAGTGAGGGATGTCTGGTCAAGCAAAGAAAATGTCAATTGGTAAATCATCGAAAATTGAGTGGTGAATCTCCTGAAAGAAAAGATTTTTTCTATTTAGCTCTTTTGCAACTTTTCAAGCCTTGGCGTGCAGAAGAGGAACTGCTTGGAGATTTCCTCTCTTACGAAGACTCTTTCAATGCCGCCAAAGAGACCATAGAATGTCCTGTTTTTCCCAAATATCTAGAAATGTTGAATGCGGAAATCGATCAGGAAGCAACGATTGCAGCCGAGATTGCTAGAGACAGTTCTCAGGACAGTCAGAGTTCTGTTTCATTGAGTCAGGATCCACTAGGAGGACCAGTTATTGAAAATGAAGCTGCCACTGCCATGATTGAAGTGGAAAGAGCCATGGCACATGCTCAGGAGGATGCGGTTAACTTAGAAGACTTGGAAAGACAACTGAACGTTGAGCAGAGGAAAATATATGATGAAGTTACCAACCAAATTGATCATGGATTAAGTCATGAGAAGAAAGAGTGCTCATGTACGTCATTGAAGCCTGTCCGACTGTACGTGAGTGGAGAAGCGGGAACTGGAAAAAGTTTCCTCATTAAAGCAATTTCATTTTATTTGCAGAAAAGGACTGAGTCATCGCTGTCTTGTGTTGTCACCGCTCCAACTGGACTGGCAGCACATAACATTAAAGGTATTACTTTGCATCGTCTACTGATGCTGCCAGTGGAGCATGATAACAAATTACAATACCACAAGTTATCTGGAGATGCTTGTTGTGAAGTTTCAAGAGTGTTGAGGAAAATGAAACTTCTTATCATTGACGAAGTAAGCATGGTTTCCAATGTCATGCTTGCCTTTGTGCATTTGAGAATGCAAGAAGTTCTCAAAACAGAGTATGATGTGTTATTTGGTGGCAAACACATCATTGTTTTCGGTGATCTTCTGCAGCTGACACCAGTGAAAGGACAACCTGTGTTCAAAATGCTCACACATGAAGATACCAGGAAGTGCCTAGGGAGCATTGGCAACGTCAATATATGGTTAAACTTCAATTATGCTGAAATGCGTGAAAATATGCGTCAGGCGAAGGATGAAGATTACAAGAATATTCTACAAGATGTTAGAATCGGAAAAGTGACCGAGCATGGGAAAGAAGCTTTACATGCACGATTACTGTCAAATTTGTATCCAGAACAAGACGTTGTGCCTGAGAATATTTTTCAGAAAATTACTGAGAAGAAATCTGGAATATGTTTGATGCCAACTCTTGCAGAATGTGCCATCTTCAACAACAAAATGTTGCATTTAGAAAACCAAGAGATTGTGAAACTGGAAGGTATTGACAGAGTAGAGCATATGGGATCAACAATTATTTTGTCTGAGAATTTGAAATCAAAATTGGATTTATTAGAGAAGACTATATCTAAAACTGCAGGTTTTGAAAAGACTCTGAATGTGTGCTTAAATTGCCGTATAATTTTAAGAAGGAATTTACATGTTGAAAGAGGTCTGGTAAATGGATCAATGGGTAATGTTGTTGATTTTGTGAAATACAGAAATAGAGATGGAATTGAATTTTTAAAAATTTAATTTGATGGCATTTAAGAAGTACAGCTAATTGGTCGTTGCTCTGCTAGGTTTTTGCTTGTAAAAGACGTATATGTTCGCCGTAAGCAGTTTCCTGTTTGCTTGGCATATGCGGTGACAATCCATAAATCGCAAGGTTTAAGTGTAGACAGTGCATTGGTGAATATTGGCAGTTCTGTGTTCAAGGAGGGTATGGCATATGTGGCATTGTCACGAGTCAGAACTTTATCGGGATTGTACTTGATTGAGTGTGATGTCACAAACATTTGTGCGGATCTAGATTGTGTTAAGGAATACAATAGGTTAAGAAGAGAGTATGCGCCACATTTGCCTCAATATCCTTTGTTTGAGAAACGTGTGGTAGGCCGGAAACGAAGAAATGTGACCAATAGTAGGGAGGTTCTAGCAAAAAGACGAAAAGTCGATGAACCTGAAATTATAAGCAGAAAGAAAAAGGATTCTGTTGAAGATGTTGTTGGTTTTCAATTTGAAAATAGTTCTGGTGGCAACTGCTATGCTAATGCTAATGTAGTGGTTAATGTTGTCTTTTCTCTAGAAACTTTAAAACAACAGATTGTGATCAATTCGGATCAAAGTTTTTGCTGCTTACTGAACTCTGTGTTAGAGAAATGTAGCACTGATAGAACAAAATTAGAAAGTGTGTCTGAAATTCGAAATCTGTTAGACAAATGTTCAGGTCAAACGCAATTCTCTCAAAATATTCAGCAAGATTGTCAGGAGTTTTTAATGTATATGCTTGATGTATTGCAAGATGAAGGTGTAGATGTAGATCACCTGTTTGGCCTTTCTTATCAATGGCAGCATGACTGCGAGAATTGTAGGGTATCAAGTACTAGTAGTGTAGACTCAGAAAGATTTATATATTTAACTTTGCCAGACAGTAAATCAGTGTCCTTTAATAAGCTAGTAAAATCAGCCGATCACAACATGGAGTGTAGCCAATGTAAGTCAGCAATGCTGTCCACGTTATTTATACAAACATATGGCCAGTATGTCATTTTAATGTTCCAACGATGTAGGCCTGATGGAACAAAATTGACAACTTTAATTCAAAATTTTGTGGCTTCGCAGTTGTCAATATCAGGAAGGACTTTTGTAACTGCAGCAATTATATATCATGACGGTCCTTCAACAACATCAGGACATTACACAGCTTATTTAAAGTCTAGAAACGGCTGGTCATTCTGCAATGATTCTGTTTTAACTTTTAAAAAAAAATTGCCTTTTGACCTTAAAAATTCTTACCTGGTGTTTTTACAACCAAAATTTTAGGGAAAGAATCTCGGGATGTGCTCTGAGGAAATTCAAGAGGTTCTAATGGCTCCTACACTATTTGGCCTTGAGGATAAGTGTAGTACAGAGTCAAAAGTTAAATGTGGAAATGTGGAACATGAGTGAGCAAGAAGGGTGAGATATTACTAGTACAGGATTGTGAAAGTGATCTTGAACGTTTTCTTTCTAAAAGTTGCTGAAAAAGAAAATGACGGGATTTGCTTAGAAGAATTCCAAGTGTTATAAATGGCTCTTACACGATTTGGCCTTGAGGAAATGTGCGGTAGAGAGCGAGAAGTCATTTATTGTATGTAACATATTTGTCAAAACGATGGAGCTTTTCTTTCAGAAAGTGGCGGCCAGAAAATAATAGCAGCACAACAGAGTATAAGCTGTTCATAGGACATCCTTCGACGTCATGGAAAGTAAGTTACTTTTGAGGAGTTCTGATTTCTGATTGGATATGTTATATGGGTTTTTTAAACACAATCATTTTGATTGTGTTTTTTTTTCCCCGCTGTTATATGATGAATACCTTCAACTCACTGTTTTTAGTGAAATTTGATACATTCTGAGAACAGCAAAAATAAACCATTTAACATGTATAATATTTCTGTACCTTTTTGTATTTATGATATTCATTTAGAACTGTGTAGGAGGCATAGAGAAACTGAGGCTTCTGTAAGTGTCAAGGGAGGTGAGTAATGTACATTGCTCTGTTGCATACAGTCCTCACCTTCTCCATACTCTTGGATATGCTAGACTAAACCTGCACAATGACATACCTAAGCTGAGGAAATACAGGTGATGTGATTGTGAAATGAGCAAAAAAAATTGCACGTTTTTCAATTACATTACCTGTGTTTCCTATCATTATGAATCACATTGTGCAGATGAGGTTTAGGCCTGTCCAGGGATACAGAAGAGGTCTGGCCTTTGTTCAAGAGTGCAGTGGACATGACTCACTTCGTTGGTAGGCCTGCACATGTATTATCTCCTCTGTACTCTTCAACAAGCCTAAATTTAATCTGTAACCCTGAGTAGGCCTCACCTCAAACAAAGCTCTAGATAGTCCATACCTTATCGTCATCCTGAATCAATCATTTAAAGTGTTAGGGGCAGAATTTACGATGGCCGTGCGCCTCTTTTGTGCTGCTGTTCCGTCACTTTTATAATGCAGCAGTGATTTACAAGATGTACTATGTTGCAAGATAGGCCTCACTTCATCTGCAACAAGATACCGTCAGTTTAAAATGTATATATTTAGGACTGTGTAGGGGGCATGGAGAAGCTGAGGCTTCTGTAAGTGTCAAAGTTGTTGCATACACTACTCACCTTTTGCGTAGTCTTTCATATGCTAGACTACATCTGTACAATGAGATACCTAAGCAAAGGAAAAACACAAGTGATGTGATTGTGAAATGAGCAAAAAAAATTGCACGTTTTTCAATTACATTACCTGTGTTTCATAACATTACGAATCACATTGTGTAGATGAGATTTAGGCCTGTTCAAGGAGATAGAGGAGGTCTGATGTTTGTTCAAGAGTGCATTGGACATGACTCACTTCGTTGGTAGGCCTGCTCATGTATTATCTCCTCTGTACTCTTCAATAACTTAAATTTCATCTGTAAATCTGAGTTGGACTCACCTGAAACAAATCTGTGGATAGGCCACAACTTATCAGCATTTAGAAACAATCATTTAAAATGTTAGGGGTAGTTTTATGATGGCCGTGCGCCTCTTTTGCGTCGCTGTTCCGTCACTTTTGTGACGCAGCAGCAGTGCAAAAGATGCACCATGTTGCAAGATAGGCCTCACTTCATCTGCAACAATATACCCTCAGTTTAAACTGTATACATTTAGGACTGTGTAGGGGGCATGGAGAAGCGGAGGCCTCTAACTTTATTTCTTTGTAAAATTGGATGATTGTCAATCTTTTCCCTTGTCTTTTTTAATTTTTAAATACATGTTTTAATATTTTTCAAATTTTTGTTCTTTCTTTCACAGATTGAAAGTATAAAAATAACAAGTGACTAAGTTAACGACAATTATAAGGTAAATGTTTTGTACTCTTTTCGTTACGTTTCTATCACATTTAACTTCTATTAGTTCCACTGGTTCATTTCTTTAACCCTCAGTTTTCTGCCTTTGCTACTTACCTCATTCCTTTCTCTATTACTTACTTACTTTACTCCTTCCACTCCTTTTCTCAGTCCCTCTGTTCTCATAGTTGCTCACTCTTGTTCACTCACTCCGTCTCTATTACTCTCACTGTCTCTGACTCATCACTCTTTCACTACTTCTTCATTATGCTTTCTCCCTGTAGTTCAAGCATACTAAGGGGCATATTATCAACACAGGCAATAAAATTATCGCTGCTTTTATCGACAGAAAACTGCCGCAAAAGCAGCTTTAGCGGCAGTTTTCTGCCGCAAAAGCGGATTTAGCGGCAGATTTCTGCCGATAAAAGCAGCGATAATTTTATCGCCTATGTTGATAATATGCCCCTATGTTATTTACATTTCTTTGCTGTTTCAATCATTCCTTTTCTGTTACTTCTTCTTTTCTGCTTTCTGTTTTTTCTCTATGTTATTCCACATGTTTTAATCTTATTTTGAACATTCACTCACATTCCCAAAAAACTCTTGTTTATTATTCTTCTCCTCTCCTTTTTTTCTTTCATTTCCTTATCTATTTTGTTTTTCACAATTATACCCTCTTCCATCTTTTCTTTGGTAAATAGATCTATTAAACAGTATCTCTGTGTTACTCCCTCTAGCTGTCTTTCTTTTAACATTACTCTCTGTTTCCTTCCAATATACTTACTCTTCTTTTTTTGTAAAATTATTTTTTGGTTCGCTCCCGGTTCGCGTACCGGCGAGCGAACCGGGAAGCGAACCAAAAGAAATAGAGGTTTCCAGAGTGCAAACATTCTAGCAATTTTTTAATAAAGGGGAGGTAGTTCTGAAAAGAACTTTTTTTAATTATTTTTGTTGTTTTATATTTTTTTTCTGATTTTTTTTTTACTTTTTTTGTATTTTTTGAACGGTTTTATATTTTTTTTGTTTTTTGGGGGGGGAACGAAAACGATTCATTGTAAAGGGCTCAACAGGAGCAACAAAAAAAAAAGATAATTTATTATCTGAATCGTTTTGTACAAACATGATTGTCAATTGCTAAGTTGATTAGATTGATGCTACTTTCTCTGTAGCAAATCAACTGACCGCAACGCACGCACACTTGTTTGACTGCCCCGAACCTCATCTGTATATTTGGGACCATGTCCCTCGCCTCTGGTCCCGTCACTTCCTGTACATTTGATCTACTGGCCACAGGAGGAGGGTTATCCTGCAGGTGACGTACCTGCGCAGCACTGTAGTTGATAGGGTGCCACCTGTCCATATGGCGATGCATTGTATAATTGCCATAACTGTATTTTTTATCTGTCCCTCTGGACGGATCTTTCTTGCAGATAAGGCAAGTTACATACCGGGCATTCACTTTTTTTTGGCCCCGGGGATATTTAAAAAATTGCCAAATATAATTTTCTTTGACATGAGGCCTCCTGGGCTCCTCAGGCAAAAACTGCCTCTCTTGCTGCTCTTCCTCTTCTTCCTCCTCTTGCTGAATGATAACTTCAGCAGGTGGTCCTCTCTTCCTAGGAGGTGGTGGTGGTGGTGGGGGTGCACTAGCTGAAGCTACAACACTTGCCATTGCTAAGTGATGAAAAAAGGTCTTCCTTTCACAAAGATGAAAGTCAGAGTGAGGAAGCAAGGAGGGGTTTTCATCATTTGGGAAAAAAAAATAGTTATAAACCAATGAAAAGGGATATTTTTAGGTCACAGGACCTAGCCTTACATCATTAGGAAACCAAAAGTGAAATGAACCAATAAAAAGTGTTATTAACAAGTCACATGACCTGTTATGCTTACGTTACGCGCTCCGCGCCGCGGCCCGAATTGCTTCCGGAAGCTGCGCTTCGCGCCTCGCTTCGCGCCTCGCTTCGCGTACCGGAGCACTTCCGGGTGCGCTAACGCGACGCGTCAAATAACGCATTACACGACAACGCGATACGTCGCGCTTACGCGACGCGTCACGATGTTGTTTTCTAACGCGACAGTTGCGCAAACGGAACGTTTACTGGTTCACGGACCGGGTCGCGGCACCAAATTGAGCTAACGGAAAGCTAACCGGTTCGCGGACTGGGAGCGAAACAAAAAAAATTATTTAATATTTTTTTTATTAATAAACATATAAAATATATTTTTCCTTTAAAAGAATAATACATTTTACAGCTTTTGATATTTGCTATTAAAAAACCATTGAAATTCACTGAAAAAACCATAGGTTATAGACCATATATAGTTAGGAATTAGCATTTACAAAACCTTGAAAATTCACTGAAAAAACTATAGGTTATCGACCATATATAGTTAGGAATTAGCATTTACAAAACCTTATTTTACTCACACAAAACCATTGAAATTCCATATATAGTTAGTTGCACTAACTATATATCGCGCACCCGCAATCCACTGCTGATGATGTCACATATTACATCATTCATGACATGGTCAGTGACATCACTGATGACATCACTGATGACATCTCAAATGACATCACTGATGACATCACTGATGACATCTCAAATGACATCACTGATGATATCACTGATGACATCTCATTTGACATGACTGATCACATCACTGATGACATCATTCATGTGATAATACGATGAACTTCTTCAGACTCTAATATAACCTTATATACACTCAGTGTAAACAGACACTCACAGACTGTTACTCATCCATGGAGTTACTCACACACCTAGTCAGTCATGCAAAGAATCAATCACACCTCCATTTCCTCAACTATACAGTTATACACACCTTACTTATTCAAACAGATACTAAAACATATTTACTCTCTTGTACAATCCCTGATACAATTTCAGAATGATCCATACAGCCACTCACACATTCACTGGCTCTTATGCACAGTTATTTATATATGTCAACTCTCACATATACTGTGTTTTACATATGTTCTTACTTTGACATGTAGCACTGAGATATCCATTCACTCACCAATACACTCATGCACACAGTCAACCGCCCATACAGCTGTTTTCACATGCACTTTTGAACCCATACATCTAGTGAATCAACTGCTCACACATCTATGCACAGAGTCATACACCTCCCAACCACCCACACACACACTCAGTCTCCCATACAAATACTTGGGCAACCAATCAATAACCCATATAGTTACTCATATAGCTACTGATCAACACATGCAGCAGTTTACAGAACAACAGACATAATGATGCACAAATTAAGACAGTTTAGTCACTAACCCATGCACTCAGTGAGACACATTTAATCACTCACTCATACAGTCAGTCATGCACCTACTAAATCCGTCATCCAGACACTTATACATCCACTCATTCTTCAATATGTAAGACATATTTAAACTTTACAGAAACATACAGTCACTGGATGTTGTTATCAGTGATGTCATCAGTGATGTCATTTGAGATGTCATCAGTGATGTCATATGTGACGCCATCAGCAGTGGATTGCGGGTGCGCGAAATATATAGTTAGTGCAACTAACTATATATGCGAATTTCAATGGTTTTGTGTGAGTAAAATAAGGTTTTATAAATGCTAATTCATAACTATATATGGTCTATAACCTATGGTTTTTTCAGTGAATATATATACATCACAATGAGACAACTAGATACATCTCCTCTGTTAGTCTCTGATACTTCTACTGTACTTTTGTTGAATGAGTGGAATAATGAGGAAGATAACACAGATACCTTGAACAATGTCGATTTATCAACACAAGATAGGTTACATAGAATTAATTGTATGCAAAAGGGCGCTGGTTTAAGTCCATTCAAGCCGAATTCTACTTTTGTGCCTATTATGCCTAAAGATAGTATCGATACTTATCATGACATGGTAGTGTCAGATATAAAAAAGTTAAATCATTCTGTCAGAAGCAATAGGCGACAACGTAATGTATTCTTTAAAAATTAAGCCTACACAAACTTAATGAAAAAACTCAGTGACAACAGTAATGTAATTGTTCAAATGTCTGACAAGGGTGGAAACGTTGTTTTGTGGCCGAAAGTTGATTATGTTGTTGAAGCACAAAGACAATTGGCAGATGTCGCCTGTTATACTAAAACAAACATAAAAGAGTATGATAAAGCTAAAGAAAATATATACAAATTGTTATGTCAGTGGAAAAGAGAGGGCCTTATTTCCAATGATGAGTTCAAGTTTATGTACAATGAATTCCCTAGGCTCCCCATTTTATATCTTATTCCAAAGATACATAAAGACAGAATTCCGGTTCCCGGCAGGCCCATTATTTTCGCTATGGGAAGCATTGGAGAACATATAGGCCAATACATTGACCATTTTTTACAAGAGATAGTTGTCACTCTTCCCAGTTATATAAAAGACACTGGAGATTTTCTTACTAAGACAGACAACATCATTTGGTCTGATGGGCTGCTGTTAATTGCACTCGATATAGAGTCATTATACACTAGCATTGACCACAGCCAGGGATTAGAGGCCATCAAATATTATATGTCCAAGCGCCCCATAGAATACTATGCCCACAGTAAAGTTATTCTAACCTTGATTGAATGGTGCTTGCACAATAATTTCTTTCTGTTCAACGACATTTTGTATAAACAACTAAGAGGAGTAGCTATGGGGGCCTGTTTCTCCCCCAGCTATGCATGTTTACATGTTGGCTGGTGGGAGGAGCAGGTCCTTAGGCGTATCTACCTAGATACATTTGAAAGACATATTGTTAGATATCATCGATACATTGATGATGTGTTCCTGATATGGAAAGGGACACAAGAAGAAGCTGAAACATTTATTGCCACCATCAATGATAATCGTGTGAATTTAAACTTTACTTCTACGATCAGCGAACTGCAAATTGATTTTCTTGATGTAAGACTTCAAATTAAAAATGGCATTTTAAACACCACATTGTTCCGGAAACCCACAGCCGGGAATATTACACTACATGCAGCTAGTTCCCATCCGAAACATTTGATTGCCAGTATCCCTTACGGTGAAATTTTAAGATTGAAGCGCATCTGCAGCAATCATGATGATTTCCTAGCATTCAAGAATCTTTGTGTACGCGGCTTAAACACCGCGGTTACAGCAATAGAATCCTCTCTACTGCCATTAGGAAAGCCAGGGAGCGCCCAAGAAATTCTTTGTTTTCTACATCTGCCATTGAAATTAACACAACTAAGGAAGTTTCGGATAAACCTAGATTCATTACAACCTTTTCTAGGCAAGAAAGACAGATCAGATCTATTATTACCAAACATTGGCCAATAGTTCTGACTGATGTTTCATTACAACAAAGGTTGCCCAATGCTCCCTCTATCACTTTTAGAAGAGGGAAATCTATGGGCACAGAACTTGACACAAACTCTCCAGAAACTAGAAAACCAGTGTTGTGGATGCATGCTACTAATGGCTTTAGGCGCTGCACAACGTGCCGCGCATGTAAATTTGGCTGCAACAAAACAAGTTACCAAATACCCTTTCAGACATCCCCAATACTTATAAAAGGCAATTACAACTGCAAAACAGACCATGCTGTGTACGTGTTAACGTGCACTTGTGGGCTGAACTACATTGGTAGCACTAAGCAACCAGTGCACGTTCGTATATTAAAACACATACGCGCAATCCTACACAATGACCATGCTTATCCTGTAGCCAGGCATTTTGCGCACTGTCATAATAAAGACATTAATTGTCTTTCATACTATGTTGTCAGTGCTATCCCTAAATCCAAGAGGGGTGGCAACAGAGAACGCCAACTTAGACAACTAGAAACAAAATTTATATTAGAATTCGACAGTAAGTGGCCCCAAGGATTAAATAACACTGAAGATATGTATACCTTTTTATAAAGATATCATTGTGTAGAAAATACTAATGAAAGTGTCTGTTTCACGTAGTTGTCTTTATATTTTCCTTCAGTTAACATTTTGTTAATTTTTGGCAGTTCTGTAACGTGCATCAGTATTTCTTTTCACCTTTCCTTGATTGTTGTCTTACAATATACTAGGTTTTTAGTGAGAATTACATCTTTGTACAATTTTAGTAATTTTAATATTTTACCCGGATGGAGTATCTTATTATTAGTGAATTAAGAGATGTACATGCTATAAATGTAGTATATTGCATTTTAGAATATTAATCAAGGTTTTAACTTATTTATATTGCACCGTACTTTTTTATGCTTATTTGCACACTACTACCTTTTGCACTGTCTCACTAGTCCGCATTGTTGGATTTGTTTGCACTTAGCACTTTCATTAATTTCTTAGGTTGCTTGGATTTATCCAGTCATATTGATTATTCATAAGGAGAAGACAGTAACGGTAATTTAGAGTGGCATATAGATACAAGATGGATTTAACCAGTCATTTTTCAATCTGCATCTATTGACCAGCCTGATTTTGTAGATAATGCTACAAATTTATAATAGTAATATTGTGTGCAAAAATAGCTTATTAGCATTTAATGATATGTTTTTAATAACAATCTTAAATAATGTCGATAGCATGTACTATTGTCAGGAATGGAAGAAATACTTTAAACATTCAGTTAGACTTAGTCTGTTTACACTGTTAATTCACCTTGTGAACTCAATTGTAAATGCAACTCAGGTGTGCACTTTTCACTACTGGCATATATAAAGAAAAAAAGGCGCAGTTTAAGCTGAATGTGATCAAGGGCTGCATAGCCCGAAACGCGTCGTCGCGAGGAGTGACTTGAATAAAGTATTTCTTGCCTATATTCTGCTGCAGAGGCCTGAGTTTCCTTCTTCGCCGAGGTTATTCTCTGGAAGTGGTCGGAATTGTCTGCATATATATATATATATATATATATATATATATATATATATTCACTGAAAAAAACATAGGTTTCAGGCCTTATATAGTTAGGAATTAGCATTTAAAAAACATTTAAGATTCACTCAAAAACTATAAGTTTTAGGGGTGTTATAGTTAGCTGGATATTTCACTCATACAAAACCATTGAAATTGCTCCTATCTAGTTAGTGGTACTAACTATATTTCGCGCACCCGCAGTCCACTGCTAATGATGTCACATATTACATCATTCATGATATGGTCAGTGACATCACTGATGACATCTCAAATGACATCACTGATGACATCATCCAGTGAATGTGGTTTGCTTCCTTATTTAAATATGCATTATATATATAGCAATTTGCATTGAAGAATGAGTGGATATATAAAAATAAATATTTGGATGGAGAATTTAGTAGCTGTGTAATTGACTGTTTACTTGACCAAATTATAGTGTCTCACTAAATATAGTGGATATTGACTAAAATGTGTGAATATCTGTATCACTTTGTCAGTTGTTGTGTAAACTGGTTCTCCAGTTGGTTACTAGCTATGTGAAAGTCTATATTAGTTATTGATTAGTTAACTGAGTATTTGTATGGGAGAGTGAATGTGTGTGTGGTTCAGTGGGGGGTGAGTGACTGCCCAAAGATGTGTGAATAGTTGATTCACTAGACATATGAAGTTAAAACTACATGTTCTAACAGTTGTTTGGGTGAGTGAATATCTTTATGGGTGTGGTGATGAGCAAATATATTTCTCAATGTCCAACAAACTAGAAAAATAAAAGGCAGTGTATGTGTCAGTTGTTGTATATAAATAAGTATACATAAGACTCAATACTGCGCTTCCCGAGTGCAGTATTGTGAGAAGCTATCGGCTTTTGACCTCGAGGTTAAACCACTAATTGAAGTAAACGGAGCAAACTTCAAACATTGAACGGACATGCAATATGAGTCATCGAAAACCGGGAGACCCTGCGCCACTGTGAAAGCGTCATTGTGTACCTGTCGAGTGTCCTGCACAAACAAGCATGGTCTTTGACTGACTTTATAAGAAAAGATTGGTCCTGATGAGAACCCCGGAATTGGGGGTTTGAAACGCGTCGACCTTTTGACCTTCATTAGGAGTGACTGAACTCTTTTTGTCATATGACTAAATTGTTTGCAATAAGGTTTTGGTTTTCCTTAAAAAGAATTAATGTTCTACATATTTAATTGAAAACATTTGTTAAATACGAATAGGGATCATCATTCATTGTTTATTTCAATTGCTCTTTTTGACAAAAGGCGTTTTATTGTATGTTTGTACAGTTGGATGAATGAAGAATGAATGCTTGAGAGGATGTGTGTAAATTGTAAAATTGTAAATATGTAATAAGATTTTGTGTTGTTATGTCTAACGTTTGAAATGCTTATACATGCACAATTAATTTGTGAAATAATTTGCAAATAGAAAGTTCAACTAAAGAAAATAATAAAAATTTGGACTCATGACGTAATTTGGACCGTTACGTTTTGTTCATAAGGTGACCATAATAATACCTGATAAAGGGTATCCAGTACTGGCCTTTGTTTTGTTTTTTAGTCATTTGAGATGTCATCAGTGATGTCACTGACCATGTCATGAATGATATAATATGTGACATCATCAGCAGTGGATTGCGGGTGCGCGAAATATAGTTAGTACAACTAACTATATAGGAGCAATTTCAATGGTTTTGTATGAGTGATATGTCCAGCTAACTATAACACCCCTAAAACTTATAGTTTTTTGAGTGAAAGGTTTTTTCAATGCTAATTCCTAACTATATAAGGCCTGAAACCTATGTTTTTTTCAGTGAATTTCAAAGATTTTTTAAATGCTAATTTCTAACTATATAAGGCCTGGAACCTATGGTTTTTTCAGTGAATTTCAAAGGTTTTTCTAATGCTAATTCCTAACTATATAAGACCTGAAAGCCCACCAGGAATCTCCAGTATGTCCCCTTGCATACTGGGGATCCCAGGGGGCCAACTAGCCCACCTTGAACCTGCAGTATGCGCCAGGGGCCTGCATTGCAGAGAGGTGTAATGAGGCCCACACTTTTTTACACCTCTCTCTAACGCAGCCCCCGTGCATGTTTGAAGAGGGGAAACTAATTCCCCTTGCATACTGGGGGTCCCTGGGGGCCAGCTAGCCCACATGGAACCTCCAGTATGCACCAGGGGGCTGCATTGCACAGAGGTGTAATGAGGCTATGCCCCTTTTTACACCTCTCTGCAACGCAGCCCATTGGCGCGTTTGCAGAGGGTGAACTAATTCTCCTTGCATACTGGGGGTCCCTGGAGGCCAACTAGCCCACCAGGAGCCTCCAGTATGCGCCAGGGGGCTGTGTTGCTTTACCCTGGAGGGCGGCGGTCCACGGGGCAGTGTGGGGTGGATTGGGCACCCCCCACACTTCTTTATCACTATGCCCCTGCGATTTGGTCCCCCTGGGGGGTAATTATTAAAAAAACATACTGGGTTTTCAAAAAAAAAAAATGTTGGCCTTGGGGGTCCTTGTGGGACCACCTTAGCAGGCCTAGGTGCCCACTTTTTGTGTTCAACACATTTATTTTTCTGCTTTCTTGTGCCTCAGTCTAATGAGCACAAGATGGCTGCCAACAGTTCCTGGTTTGGAGTGTTGACAGCCAATAAGAATACAGCTTTCTTGGAAAGGTACGCGCACCGTCCCCGTACCGTACACATACGTACGTGGACCCGTGCGCGGACGTTACGCGCACCCCGTGATTTTTCGGAAAAAACATTTCCTTGGGGGGTCCTTGTGGGACCCCATGAGCAGGCCTAGGGGGTCAGGTTGCTTCTACCCTGCCCCCTTTTTGAGTTCTACACGTTTGTTTTTCTGCTTTCTTGTGCCTCAGTCTACCGAGGCCCAAGATGGCTGCCAACAATTTCTGTTTTGGAGTGTTGACGGACATTGACAGCCAATCAGCATGCAGCTCGCGCACTCGAAGGTCCGCGCACGTCCGCGCACGTATATATAAATATATATATATTATAGTTAACTGGACATTTTACTCATACAAAACCATTGAACTTCCCCCGTTATAGTTAGTTGTACTCACTATAACTCACGCGTCAGCAATCCACTGCTGATGATGTCACATATTACATCATTCATGACATGGTCAGTGACATCACTGATTACATCACTGATGACATCTCAAATGACATCACTGATGACATCATCCAGTGAATGTGGTTTGCTGTGATATTTAAATATGTATTATATATACACTACTTTGCATTGAAGAATGGGAGGATGTATAAATATAAATGTGTGGATGGTGGATATAGTAACAGTTTCATTGATTGTTTCCTTGAATAATTTGTAGAGTCTCACTATATATAATGTGTAGTTACTAAACTGTGTAAAAGTCTTTATTGCTTTGTCTTAATTGCTATGTTAAAGACTATATTTGTTATTGGTTTCTTAACTGAGTATTTGTATGGGTAAATGAATGTCTATGTGGTTTGGTGGGGGTGTGTGATTGCCAAAAAATGTGTGAATAGTTCATTCAGTAGGTATATGACGTTAAGATTACATGTTATAACAATTGTTTCAGTGAGTGTATATGTTTATGGGTGTGGTGGTGATGAAATATTTCTCTCAATAGTACATCTCCATTAAACTTGAAAAAAAGGCAGTGTATGTGACAGTTATATCTAATTAAGTGTGCCTAAGACTTAGTGATTGTATGAGTCACTATATGGATAACTGTATACTTGTAATAGTGATTTTATAACACACTAAGTGTGAGTTACTATCTATATAATTAGATGAAGTGATGTTTGTATAAATGTGTAGGTGAGTAAATGTAAGTACAATCAATTGTTTGCATAAGTCAGAAGGATGTCTTTATAAGTGAATACAATGTGTGCTGGTGTGTAATGTTGAAATAGGCGTATAAGTATATTTGATAGTGTTCTGTTGATTATTCACTACATATAAAACTGAATCTATAGGTAAGTGATTAGATGTGTGTATAGTTCTATGAATAACTGAGTGGGTGTTTAGAAATTTCTTTTAGTGTGTCAATGGTTTCAAATATGGCACTTTCTATTTTACAGTGAGTGATGAAAGATTATACAAGTGTGTGATGAGGTGTATTTGATTTTCACATGGATGATGTCATCAGTGATGTCATCAGTGATGTCATTTGAGATGTCATCAGTGATGTCATCAGTGATGTCACTGACCATGTCATGAATGATGCACTTTTTCGGACGTTCCGGTGGTGCAGAAGACTGAGTGATATTAATCAGGCAGGACTAAGCCACTTTTTGTGGTGTAATCCTGCCTGATAAATATCAGTCCCTTTAACGCAATGTCCTGCGTTAAAGGGGTGTGCAATGGGTGTTGCTGGGGGAGTTCCCAGCAGCATCCATGGACTTGAGTAATTTATAGCATCCTCAAAGTCAGTCTTTCAAAAATTCCAAAGTATAGGACATGATAATCCAAATCCAAACATTTCTCAAGAAAAGTCATAAACCGTGTCCGTGGGTCATATCTTCCCAAACGCCGATATTCCGAACGATTGAAAATGACTTTTCTTGAGAAACATTTGGATTTGGATTATCATGTCCTATACTTTGGAATTTTTGAAAGACTGACAATGAGGATGCTGTAAATTACTCAAGTCTGCCTGAATTCTGTGGGTAAAATTGATACCTAGTCACTTTGAATAAGAATGTACTTACGTCTCGTCTAACATTTGGAAGAAATATCTACTTATATGACAACAGGATACCGACATAACTTGAAGAAAATAAGAACGCCCTGAAGAAGTTCTGTTGTACAGAACGAAACGCATCGGCTGGCTGTGGTACATAAACTTAAGGAACATAAAAGCATTTGAATATACACCAAGATTCAGCGCTTCAATAAGGACTCTAAGTGATATGATTTGATTGGACTTGTTGTGCAAGTGGTGCTGTGCCAAACTTTGGAATATTCTCCACTACTCTCTGCTACTCACTGTCTACACTGCACTACTCTCTAATACTCACTCTCTACTACTCATTCTCTACTACTCTACTACTCTCTACTACTCTCTCTCTACTATTCACTCCCTCCTACTCACTATCTACTACTCTCTACTACTCACTCTCTACTACTCTCTACTCTCTACTACTCACTCTCTACTACTCTCTCTCTACTACTCACTCTTTACTACTCACTCTCTACTACTCTGTACTACTCACTCTCTACTTCTCACTCTCTACTACTATCTACTACTTAATCTCTACTACTCACTCTACTACTCCCTCTCTGATACTCTCTACTACTCACTCTCTACTACTCTCTCTCTACTACTCTCTACTACTCACTCTACTACTCACTCTCTACTACTCTCTACTATTCTCTCTCTCTGCTACTCACTCTCTACTACTCACTCTCTACTACACTCTACTACTCATTCTCTACTACTCACTCTCTACTACTCTCTACTACTCACTCTTAACTACTCTCTACTACTCACTCTCTACTGCTCTCTACTACTCACTCTACTACTTACTCTCTACTACTCTCTAATACTCACTCTCTACTGCTCACTCTTTACTACTCTCTACTACTCACGCTACTATTCACTCTACTACTCTCTACTACTCACTCTCTGCTACTCTCTACTGCTCTCTACTACTCTCTACTACTCACTCTCTACTCTCTATTACTCACTCTATACTCTCTACCTCTCTACCACTCTCTACTTCTCTCTCCACTAGACTCTACCTCTCTACCTCTACCTCTCTACCTCTACCTCTCTACCTCTACAACTGTACCTCTCTACCTCTCTCTACACGCACACATATACATATATATATGCATATATATGCATATGCATTTATATATATGTATGTGTATATATATATACATACATATATAAACATATATAATCTGCATATCTATATAAATACAAATATAAATGCATGCATACATATACATATATGCATACATATGCATGTTCTTTACATGAAAGTTTGAAAAACACTATTTAAAGCAAAGCTAAAAAGCCACCTCATTACAAACAGAATGGGTTTAACTTAAACGAGGGCGCGATCTATTGCCTTTTCAATGCTTGTTTACTTTGGTTCCATCATGAAGGCATTCAGATGTGCCACACACTTGCCATAAATTCTGAATGTTAGCACTCTAGTTGCTCATTAGATCACTGTAGTAAAGCTACTGCTCACCAGGGAAGTCTGTTGCTGGTATTCAAAGGGCATGTTTCAGTCTGCACGTCAGGATTTTTTTAATGAAATAGAAGAGGATTTGAGAAGTCACTCAAAATGTGCCCTAATTTTTCTTTCTGAAGCACTAATCATACTTTCTATGGCAAAATGAACCCCCTCATTTTGTTCCTTTTTAAATTAAATGTTTTCAGACTTACCACTTCATTCCAATCAAGATGGCTTCTGGTGTGCCATACGTTTGTCATAAGTAAGATGGGCTACATCTGGGTGATATTTGGGCTACATTTGGGCTCTTTTGTCTCTGGTGGCCATCTTGGAAGACTGCATGTCAGAATGTTTTAATGAAATAGAAGAGGATTTGAGAAGTCACTCAAAATGTGCCCTATTTTTTCTTTCTGCAGCACTAATCATACTTTCTATGGCAGAATATACCCCCTCACTTTGTTCCTTTTTAAATTTAATGTTTTAGGAGTTACCACTTTATTCCAATCAAGATGGCTTCAGGTGTGCCATACCTTTGTAATAAGTAGGACTGTTAGCGCTCTAGTTGTTCTTTAGAACACTCTAGGAGGCTGCAGTAGAACACAAAGGAATCAACTGACAGGCTCTTGTTGGATGTACATGTTTTACTGAGAATGTCAGACTTCATTCTCACATGACTGAGAAAGATTATGTGAATTTACAGAAAATATGCTTTCAGTTTAGCTTATAGATCCCCTTCCAAACCACTGTGGGAAAAGCATGAGATAATAGTTTTCTTTCAAACATGATTCATGATATCCCAGCAGAAGGCTCTTTCACATGGTAAAATCACCTTAGAACACACCACAATTCCTAAAATGAATATGGTACCATCAACAAATGATTTATAATGTAACTAAAATTTCTAAACCCTTCTATTAACTGCAATGCTTTTTAATGAGGTGCTATCATGTATATTGGTCCCAAGATGGCGTACCCTGCGATTTAAAAATAAATAAATTGGGGGGTGGGCCTGGGGGGTCCTTGTGGGACCCCCTGAGCAGGCCTAGGGGGTAAGGGTGCTTCTACCCTGCCCCCTTTTTGAGTTCTACATGTTTGTTTTTCAGCTTTCCTGTGCCTCAGTCTACCGAGGTACAAGATGGCTGCCAACAATTTCTGTTTTGGAGTGTTGACAGACATTGGCAGCCAATCAGAATGCAGCTCATACTCGGGAAGGTACAGAGTACAGTAAGATTACAGTAAGCTTATATAGATATTCTGACATTCAAAGCTGTGTTTGGGACTTCTCCCACCTTCCTTAAATCCCTGGTCACTCTCTACTGTCCGGCACGTAATCTACGGTGCTCTCATCGCCAGCTCTTAGCTGCCCCCCCAATCAAGCTTAAAAAATTCGGCGGCCGTAGATTTGCTCACTTGGCTCCCAAACTTTGGAACCCGCTGTCCCTTCCGCTTAAATCTTCCAACTCCCTTCTGGAATTCAGAAAACTCCTGAAAACCAGTCTTTTTACACAGTCTGGCTAGACCCCCGTTTTTACACCTCTCAGCACCCAATCAGCGCCAGGAAACTTATGGTTTCAGAGCGCTATAGAAAACCCCCTTAAGATAAGATAAGATAAGATAAGATATATATATTTTTTCAAATTCAATTTTCTCAACAACTACTGGAGGGATTTACACCATTTAAACAAAAGGCCCTACTGCGTACCAGTCCCTACCTACTGGTAGCCCGATGTGCCTTTGCTTTGTCTCAAGATATGTGCTCCAGTGGATTTTGAGTAATTTAGGTTCAAACAAATATATATATCTATAAGCGCGCCACGGTATGCGCACCGGGGCGCGCACCAGCTCGCTACGCGAGTTCGCGAGCGGAAAGCTGATTGGCTCTCGGGTGTCTGTCAACATTCCAAACAGTCTCGGTAGGATCGAGACACAAGAGGTGGCAAAAACAAAGGGGGAAATGACCAAAAGGTTGGAGGGTAGACCCCCCTTGACCCCCTTGGTTTGATGTGGGGGCCATAAAAGGGCCCGCGGGGCAAAAAAAAATAATTCTTTTTTTTCGATTTTCACGGAGGGGAGCGCCCGGTACGCGCACCGGGGAGCGTACTGGGAAGCGTACCCTGGAGAAAAAAGAATGACAGAGTTTTTTAAAAATGTAGCATTTTTTTATAAATTGGAGGTAGTTCTAAAAAGAACAGTTTTTTTTATTCTTTTTGTTAATTTATATTTTTTTTATTGTTTTTTTGAACATTTTTTTACTTTTTTTGGCTTTTATGAACAATTTTATATTTTTTTTGTAATTTTTATGGGGACAAACAAAAAACAGGGAATTGTAAACGGCTCAACTGGAGCAAAAAAAATCAGGAAAAAACTTCAGGTTTCTTTCTGCAGTTGTGGTTGTCTCCAGCACGGTTGATCAATTTGATACTTTGCTCTCCATAGCTAATTGTAGTCCCGCAAAATATACAAACTATTTTAAAATCTCCAAACTGGGGTTGGATATTTGGGACCATCTCCCTTGTCTCTGGACCCGATGGAGTGGGTTGTTTGCTTTTGGAGGTGCTGGGAGAAGATTGGGGAGGGTTTCTGGTCAGTTCTCTGACCTCTGCCGCAGCATAGTTGTTGGGGTGCCTGCGTTGCATATGGCGAATCATAGTATTGTCGCCAAATGAGTACTTTTTTGCAGGGTTCCCCCTGGAAAGTACAGTGCCACAGATCAAACATGTCACTTTTGGCGCATTGACTTTCTTTAGTCCCCTTGGGATTTTAAAAAACTCCCACACAATGTGCTCCTTCGGTTTATAGGGGGGATTATCTTCAGGCAGGAACTGCCTCTCCTCCTCCTCCTCCTCCTCCTCCTCTTCTTCTTCACCACCACTGTGGTTTTGTGGTGGTCCTTGTGGTGGTGGTGGTTGAGATGCTGCTGCTACTGTAGCCATTTCTCACTTACTAGAAACAGGTCTTCCTCAGTCAAAGAACAAAGTGAGAATGAGGAAAAAAGGTGGGGGCTTTCATCATTTGGAAAAAAAACTGTTCTGAACCAATGAAAAGTGTTATATTCAAGTCACATGACCCGACGCGCTTACGCTACGCGCCCGGGGCGCGCCCGGGGGCGCTTACGTAGCGCGATCGTAGGCGCATGGGCGCTTCCGGGTGCGCTTACGCCGTCGTCATTAGACGCATCACGCGGCTACGCGATACGTCACGATGATGTTTTCGTCCGCGGCAATGGCGCTAACGGGACGCTCACCGGTACGCGCACCGGGGCACGCCGGAAGACTGCGCTTACCGGTGCGCTAACCGGTACGCGCACCGGGAGCGCCCCAAGGCAAAAAAAATAATAAAAAAAATTAAAACATGAACAATATACATAAAAAAAATAGTATTACATAAATATACAACATAGGATTCATTATAAAAAATATTACATTTCATAGCTATAGAAATTTGCTATTAAAAAACCTTTGAAATTCACTGAAAAAACCATAGGTTTCACACCAGTTATAGTTAGGAATTAGCATTTAAAAAACCTATTAAATTCACTGAAAAAAACATAGGTTTCACACCAGTTATAGTTAGCTGGAAATTTTACTGACATAAAACCATTGAAATTCCCACGTTATAGTTAGTTGGACTCACTATAACTTGCGCGACTGCAATGCACTGCTGATGAAGTCACATATTACATCACTCATGACATGGTCAGTGACATCACTCATGACATCACTGATGACACCATTCTTGTGACAGAGTGACAGACCTCCTTTAAGTGTAATGTAATCCTTGAAACACATATTCAAAAATAGAAACAAAAATTTTCAAAAAAATGGAGATACCCATACCAGTTACAACAACCAATTCATTAATTCCACCATCTATATACACATACCCACACTACCACCTTACTTCTAAGGAAACTTACACATACTTATTCTCTTAAACAATCACTTATAGAAACACATACTTATTTAAACAGGAACTCTTACAATCTCTCACTCTCATATATACTCACTTATATACATCAATACTCACATATACTAGATCAAAACATATGTAGTTACTGATAAAGACACTAGTGAGACAGTCATTCACTCACTAACACACACATATACACACTTATCCACCCATACAGTCCTGCACATATGCTGTCTTCAAAACACATACAAACAGTGAGTCAGTCATTGATGCATCTATGTGCTAAGTAATACCCCCACCAAACCATACAGACACTCATACTGATACTAAAAAAAACATCTAATAACCCATATACACACACATGTAGCTACTCACCAACCTATGCAGCCACTTAAACACAAAGTGAAACACTGATACATATATTTAAATATTTAAACATTACTCGCTAATATATGTATTCACTAAGATACACTTAATAAGCCAGTTAACCAATCAATTTGAAAAAAAAAATCCATTTAGACACTTATTTAAACATTTATTCTTCCATCGACCTTTACATATACATATATAAAACATATTTATTTTTCAGAAAGACACACATTCACTGTATGGTGTCATCAGTGATGTCATGAGTGATGTCACTGACCATGTCATGAGTGATGTAATATGTTACATCATCAGCAGTGCATTGTAGTCGCGCAAGTTATAGTGAGTCCAACTAACTATAACGTGGGAATTTCAATGGTTTTATGTCAGTAAAATTTCCAGCTAACTATAACTGGTGTGAAACCTATGGTTTTTTCAGTGAATTTAATAGGTTTTTTTAAATGCTAATTCCTAACTACAACTGGTGTGAAACCTATGGTTTTTTTCAGTGAATATATATATACATATATATATTACCTACTGGCAGTCGCTAGTTGGTAGTTATAGTTAGGACCTAGTTTCCATAGGAAATCCACAACATTCTATTTGGTATAACTTTGGCGCCGGTGGACGAATCTTCGTGACTTCCCTGAAAGTTTGGGGGTGATTTGTCAAGTGGGAGCCGAGAAAAAAGGGGGTTCCCAAAACGTGTTTTCCCCATGCAATTTTCCATCGAGACATTTAGCCAGGGCTACCGCCCGAACGGCTCAATGGAATTACACGAAATTTGGCAGAGAGGTAGAGTTCTGTTCGCAGATTGTGCTTTTTGTTAAATGGTGTAACTCCGTTCAGTAATTTCTGAGAAAATTGCAAGTAAAATCATAGCGATATCTAGAGACAGAGTTGAGCACGCGTAGTGAAATCTGTTCAATTATGAGCGCAAGCTGCATGCTGATTGGCTGTGAACTGTCTGTCAACACTCGAAACCAGGAAGTGTTGGTGACCATCTTGTGCCTCGCTAGAACCGAGTCACAAGAAAACAGTAAAACAAAGTTGCGGAATAAGGCAAGGGGGTAGGCTAGAAACATCTTGACCCTCTAGACTTGCTCAGGGGGTCGTACATGGATGTTTAGGCTCTATTTTTTATTTTTATTTCTTAAAGGAAAATCGTGGCATACGCGTATGGAAATCCGTACAATTACGAGCAAGAGATGCATGCTGATTGCCTGTCATTACTCCAAACCAGGAAGTGTTGGCAGCCATCTTGTTTGTCGGGAGAGCAGAGTCACAAGAAAACAGTACTTGTACGCAGTGGAAAAGGTGGAAAAAAACTAGTAGTTCGTTTTATTCATTATGTTCCAGGGGGGCAAATTACGGGGGCAATTTTTTTTGCATAATGGGGCCTTGTAAGGTGCCCCGAGCACTGGGGAATGGCACTCCTCTGGTTTTATTTTTCAGTATGCGGGGGGAGGTGTTACGGTCCTACTCCCCGCAGTCTCGGTAAGCGGCACGCCTCGGGTCTTTTTAAAAAAAATATATGTTTTGAGCTCGCTCTCTCTCTCTCCCTCCCCGTACACTTCGCGGGGAATGGCACCTTTCTGGGGTAGTGATTTGTAAAATGACCTTCCAGCTCCGGGTACCTGCATTGTCTAGAGTTTTTTATTAATGTTGGGAGGGTGGGCTTGATAATACGTCCTTGTTAATTCCCAAAGAAGCCTATGTTCTGGTGTTAACATGGGCTTGTATGGGAAATACCAAAGGCCGTATTATCAAGCTCATTATTGCCGTTTTATCGGCAGTTTCCAGCCAATAAAATGGCGATAATTTTAACACCGGTCCTTGATAATATGCACCTACGTTTACTGGTCAAAAAAAGAGCAATGGGCCATACTACCTGAAATAAAGAAAGGTTTGCTTGTTGAACTTGAAGAAAAAGAAAACGTGGGCTTCGAAACGACGCTGCGTATGCGTAGAGAGTACAACTGTTACACAAAAAAAAGGAAAGCTTTACATATTATCATAAAAATGAAGGAGCATATTATCAACAAAAGGCGATTCATTATCGTCGCTTTTATCGGCAGGAAACTGGCGATAAAGCGGCGATAATGGGCTTGATAATATGTCTATGTGAATAACCATAGCAGCCTATTATCAAGCACATTATCGCCACTTTATTGGCAGTTTCCTGTCGATAAAAGCGGCGATAGTGTATCGCCTTTTGTTGATAATATGCCTTTTCATTTTTATGATAGTATGTAAAGCTTTCCTTTTTTGTGTAACAGTTGTACTCTCTACGCATACGCAGCGTCGTTTCGAAGCCCACATTTTCTTTTTCTTCAAGTGCAACAAGCAAACCTTTCTTTATTTCAGGTAGTAAATCTGTCGCTTTCTTTTCCCGGTTCGTGTGTGTAATCCACTGCTGTACTTTTGTACAGTATTAATAATCATATTTTTTCTATATTTATTTGAAAGGTAGTGCCGAGGCGCCCAACGTTGATTACGTACTCAGTCCACCGCCATTTTAGAAGTTTTTCACCGTTGTTTTTATTATATCTGTTAGTTAGAACTCAGTAGTTTTCAATCCTAGTCTTGAATATCTTACTATGGTATTTCAACATTATTTTTATTGTGGACCGTCATACCCCTCCCCCACAAAATAAAAGAAGTATGTCTTTTTTTATTAACTTTAATTAAACAATAAATATAAACGAAACTCCATTATAACTATATTAGAACTAGATAAATAACTCTAACAAACAATGTTATACACAAATTGTGAAATGGATTCCAAAAGGTGTCTGATTGGTAATCTGCAAAAGAAAAAAGAAAATTAGAGTGTAGAATTATGTAGATGCGAGTAAATGAGCTGAAGCATTATGGGGCATATTATCAAGAACGGCGATAAAATTATCGCCGTTTTAGCAGTAGGAAACTGTCACTGAAACGACGATAATTTTATCGCCGTTCTTGATAATATGCCCGTACAAGTTTTGGTAAATCTACGGTTTTACGTGTGCAGTGTGACTTGTACATTCCCGTTCTTTTATAGTGCCGTGTTCAAGTGGTGTCTATATGGAAGTGCCTATTGCGTTACTGACGCCCGTTATGCCGACTTATTTCTAATGCATTGCTATGAAGGCTTTGTAGATTTAGGCCTCTGTTCTTACCGTTGTATAAACCTTGCGGCTAAACATTTCAGGCAGTTGATGTCACAACTTGTTTTCAACAATTCTTATACAGGTCCTAGCAGACAGCAGTGCCTACGTTTAAGAGAGAAAGAGAAATGATGTCACAGAGAGTGAGAGAGAGAAAGAGAGAGAAAACAACATTAAAACTGTGCTGCAGAGTCTGGAGTTGAGATTTTTTCTTGAAAAGTTAGATGTAGATTTACTAGCTCCTTGCATCACTTTACCCATGTTAAAAGTGACTCAAAAGTGGCGTAATAAGGTTGTGGATCTGTTTGTCAGACGGCTGTAAACTATCTGTTGTCACTGCTCGGAGGTAATTATAGATTTTACAGAGAAGCTGCTGTACACTACGCTCTCTGGGGCATAATATCAAGCCTGGGCGACAAAATTATCACCACTTTATCGGAAGGAAAGTGTAGCTAAAGTGGCGATAATGGGTTTGATAATATGCTCTATGGAATTCCAATCGAATCTCATGTTAGATGTCCTTCACATCTAACATGAGCTTCGATTGGAATTACACAAAATTCGCCGCATGAAAAAAAACGAAGCAGGGCTCCTGTGTTTTATAGGTTATTTGCCCCCGGGGGGGCTAAACCCCGGGGGGCATTTTAAAGAAAATAGTGTGGGAGGGTCCCAATACCCCACACACTGCCCCGGGGACCGCCACTTCCCGGGGCTGTAACTTAATATATGCGGGGGGCTCATAGGGCCCCCTGGAGCCCCAGGGATCGCCACCCCCGGGGCTTGTTTAAAAATGTTGGGGGGTCTTAGGCCCCCCTAGCCCCGGGGACTGCCACCCCCAGGGCTTCAAAACTTTAATTGAGGGGGGCTCTGAGGCCCCCCTAGCCCCGGGCACCACCACCCCCCGGGGCTTCTTTAATGTGTGGGAGGGGGGCCATGTGGCACACCTCCTGGAGCCCAAGATTGCCCAGGGGACCGCCACCCCCCAGGGCCGGCTCCTGCTGTGTCCATGGGTGCCCACCCCCAGGACACTGCTGTTTGCAATGTAATATTATGTTATGTTATGTTTTGTTTTGTCAATAGTATTTTGTAGAGCGCACGTACACCAAGAGGTTTCCTCGCGGCTCCCACCCTGTCATTGCAAACTGCTTTTTTATTTGGAAGAGAGAGCAGGAAACCTGCTCTCTCTTTCAAATAGGAAAGCAGATTGCTTTTCCTCAGGGGGCGCAGCATGGTAGCTGCTCCCCCTGAGGAAAAGCAATGCCGGCTCCCGAAGGACGCGGGGAGCCGGCCTGGACTGTGGGGGCATTGGGGCTTCCCCCACGGTCCCCAAAGTATTATATAAGCCCCGGGGATAATAAAAATTACTGATAGGGGCTACTTTTTTTTACCGTAAAATTAGGAGTCGTGCACCCAGCGTGGGGCTCTGTGCGGCCCCTGGTGTACACACGTTGGATGCACAGCGTCTAACTCGTAGGGTACGCGACTCCAGCGCATGTGGTGCGCGACTTGTACGTGTTGGCTGCACGACTGTGGTGCGTTCGGTGCGTGACTCCAAGCAAAAAACAAATAATATTTTTCAGATATACATGAAGCTTATGTGTTTAGTTGTTAGGTGGCTCTAAAAAGAGGCCTTGTGTTTATTGAGAGGTTTTAGTACCTACAAGTAAGTATGGATGCAGAGTCTGAAGTTCATGAGGAAGACTCTGTTCCCTTCATCTGTAAAAGATACACCATCCCTCCTATAGATGCCATTCATATTAAAACGCAGATTGTTGTGGTATAGGGACCCCATTCTATAGCCTCAGAGAGAGGCAGAAACAGATTTATTCACATGCTTCCTAGCTTTCTCAATCTGTGGACAAAAATGATTGGACCAGTTCCATTTCTGTCTTCGGCATATGTTAGAATAGACAAAGGCAGTTTGGGGGAAAAGTGACATCAATTCTCCAAAGGTGTCTTTCATAAGCGTTTCTAAACCTAACCCAGTCAAAGTGCCTAGGTCCTTGCCACCACAGTGCAAAATTATGAGGTCAGGGTGTTGAAGATGCAAAAAGGATTTAACCAATGGCATTAATTGGTGCCACTTTACCCTCTCTGTCCAATCCATTTAATGTCTACATTTGGTAAACCTAGGTCTTTGTGAATTCCTTGCTGTTCTGCGTACCTTCAGCTCCAGAAAATAAAGCTGTGTCCCACAATCCACACTCTAAGCATTTTGATCGGAGGTCTGGATGCACTCAGATGGTGTCTGTAAATGAAGTGGCAGCTGGAAAACTAAGATTTTTCTAAAATGGTGGATAATATGCAGTGTTGAAAAACAGAAAATAAATAATTGGTTGTTTGTCAACATTATACACTGAAAACTAGGGTGCATGTTTCTGTTTTTAAAAGTATGATTCTTATTGGTTATCAAAAAGTGATTGAAAAGAAAATTATGTAGGAGAAGCTGGTATATTGAGCAGTCAAGCCCACTTGCTGTTTTGATTAGCAACATTGTGTGATGAACTTTTGACCTGCGTGCTCAGTTAAGTGTTCCAAGAACTGTTTCTATGGTAACAGGCAGAAGGCAGATTGGGGGTAGGGTTAAAATGTATGTCATTTGGAAAGGGTTGAAATCTGTAACCAATAGAAATGTGTGTTTGCTTTTGAATTAATGAGGGAAGCAATGTGATTTGATGTGAAGGTGTATACGTGTTTAAAATGGGAGGGAAACTGCCATTGTTTGGTTCTCTTGAGAGGTGTTCAAAATAGAGATTCTGTATAAGAAAATCTGCTGTGTGACCGATATACTTCTTATTCTACAAAACAATTTGAAAGGTGAGTTATTAATTTGTGAGGGAATGTATGTGGTGCATTTTGATTTTATTCATACTAATGTGTCTGTCCTGCTGAAGAGCAGGAATACTTTTTTTTTCTCTTGAATTTTATTGTGAGTGTGTGTGAATTTAAAAAGCATTCTGAGATAAGCATTTGTGTATTTTATGTGCTTGCAGTCAGATAACTATGCTGTGCTCATGTTTTGGTAGAATTAGAAACCAGTTATTTTTTATTTATTTGCAAAAATGACTCAAGTTTCTACATTAAAATGCAGTGCTCATTCTAGACTATTAAATGTGTTTTGGTAAAATGCAATGGATAGTGTTGGTTGTCTAGAGTGTCACAGTGAGTCTTGTGTGCATTTAGGCATTTTTACTGATAGAAGCACTCTATACTAATGAGTAGTAGAACATTTTGTGCAATGTGTAGAGTTACCTTAAGTCTTGTTGTGTGGTAAATGTGTTTTGGTAAAAAGCAAGGTATAGAGTTGCTTGAGTAGAATCACACATTAAGTCTGCGCATTTAGGAATCACTCTGAGAGAAGCATTTTGGTATTTTATGTGTTTCCCGACATGTAATTGGTTAAAAACGTATTGTGTTCTCACATTTTGGCAGAATTAGAAAATAGTCATTGGTTATGTGTTTTGAAAATGAGTTCAGTATTAATAGTAAAATGCAGTTCTGAAATATATGGAATGCATGCTTGATGTTTTTGCAGACACGTAAGTACATGTAGTCTTGCAGTGACACTACCCCCAGATCGATTTCCTACACTACCCAAACACCACTGCACTACTGTAAACCCTTAATCTACCTCCAGCATGACCACCTACACTACCTATTCACCACTTTACTACCCTAAACCTTAAATCTAACCCAGCACAACCTCCTACTCTACCCAAACACCACTTTATTTCCTAGAACACTACCCTACCACGACCCTGTACACTACACAAACACCATGGCACTACCTTAAACCCTAAAATGCTATCCCTTGCATGATCCCCTATGGTACTTAAACGCCACTGCACTATGCTAGAACAGAACTCCAGTATGACTCCCTATACTACCTAAGCACCATTTCACTACCCCCAAAGCTTAAATCTATCACAGCAGGACCCCTTACCCTACCCAAACACGTCTATACTATCATACTACTGTATTTATAAGAAATATTGTTATTTGGCTAGAATCACACAGTGAGTCTGTGTTTTTAGGAATCACTCGGAGAGAAGCATTTCGGTAATTCATGTGTTTCCCGACAGGTAATTGGTTAAAAACGTGTTGTTTTCTCATATTTTGTTAAAATTTGAAAATAGTCATTGGTTATGTGTTTCCAAAATGAGTTTAGTATTAATAGTAAAATGCAGTTCTGAAATATATGGAATGCAAGCTTGATGTTTTTGCAGACAAATACATACATGTAGTCTTGCAGTGACACTACCCCCAGTATGATTTCCTACACTACCCAAACACCACTGCACTACTGTAAACCCTTAATCTACCTCCAACATGACCACCTACACTACTTATTAACCACTTTACTACCCTAAACCTTAAATCTAACCCAGCACAACCTCCTACTCTACCCAAACACCACTTTATTTCCTAGAACACTACCCTACCATGACCCCCTACACTACACAAACACCACAGCACTACCTTAAACCTTAAAATGCTATCCCTAGCATGATCCGCTATGGTACATAAACACCACTGCACTATGCTAGAACAGAACTCCATTATGACTCACTATACTACCTAAGCACTATTTCACTACTCTAAAGCTTAAATCTAACACAGCAGGACCCCTTACACTACCCAAACACCACTATACTATCCAACCACTGTATTTATAAGAAATATTGTTATTTGTCTAGAATCACACAGCGAGTCTGTGCATTTAGGAATCACTCTGAGAGAAGCATTTTGGTAATTCATGTGTTTGCTGACATGTAATTGGTTAAAAACGTATTGTGTTCTCAAATTTTTGGTAGAATTAGAAAATCGTCATTGGTTATGTGTTTTCAAAACGAGTTTAGTATTAATAGTAAAATGCAGCTCTGAAATGTATGGAATGCATGCTTGATGTTTTTGCAGACAAGTAAGTACATGTAGTCTTGCAGTGACACCACCCCCAGTATGATTCCCTACACTACCCAAACACCACTGCACTACTGTAAACCCTTAATATACCTCCAGTATGACCACCTACACTACTTATTCACCACTTTACTACCCTAACCCATAAATCTACCCCAGCACAACCTCCTACTCTATCCAAACACCACTTTATTTCCTACAACACTACCATACCACGACCCCCTACACTACACAAATACCACGGTACTACCTTAAAACCTAAAAGGCTATCCCTAGCATGATCCCCTATGGTACATAAGCACCACTGCACTATGCTAGAGCACTATCCCGGTATGACTCCCTATACTACCTAAACACCATTTCACTACTCTAAAGCTTAAATCTATCACATCAGGACCCCTTACACTACCCAAACACCTCTATACTCTCCTACTACTATATTTATAAGAAATATTGTTATTCGTCTAGAATCACACAGTGAGTCTGTGCATTTAGGAATCACTCTGAGAGAAGCATTTTGGTAAGTCATGTGTTTCCCGACATGTCATTGGTTAAAAACGTGTTGTGTTCTCATATTGTGGTAGAATTAGAAAATAGTCATTGGTTATGTGTTTCCAAAATGAGTTTAGTATTAATAGTAAAATGCAGTTCTGAAATATATTGAATGCATGTTTGATGTTTTTGCAGACAAATAAGTACATGTAGTCTTGCAGTGACACTACCCCAGTATGATTTTCTACACTACCCAAACACCACTGCACTGCTGTAAACCCTTAATCTACCTCCAGCATGACCACCTACACTACCTATTCACCATTTTACTACCCTTACCCTTACATCTACCCCAGCACAACCTCCTACACTACTCAAACACTACTGTACTTTCCTAGAACATTGCTCCAGCACTACCTCTATACTAGACAAACACCACTGTACTACCTTAAAAGACTAGATCAGCAAAATCTCCTACACTACATAAACACAACTGCACAACCCTAAACACTAATTCTACCCCCAGCACCAACCCCTACACTACCCATTCACCACTACACTAAACTAAATGGTAAAACACTACCCCAGCACAACCCCCTACACTACCCAAACTAAGGGTGGGCGTAGTTCGCGAAGTAGTGCTACGCCAAGCTACGCGAAGTGCACTTCGCAAACTTCACGTAGCGCTACGCGAACTGCGTAGTACCATGTTCCCACTGTGCAAGACGCGTTTTCAATGATTGCACATTGCGGACAAGCATCTGACACTGTGCAATCATTGAAAACGGCATCTTGCACAGTGCGAGCTGTAGTTTTCTGCTGTTCGAGTAGATTTTTACTCGAGCAGCAGCTTTCTCAATGCGGACTGGTAGTTTCTCATCGCGAGCGGTCGCGAGCATGCACAACCACTTGCAATGAGAAATCTGACCTCCCCGCATTGAGAATCTCGCCGGGATGTCATTTTGCTTCCTCGCGGTCGCGAACATGACGTTGAGGACCGCAAGCAAGCAAAAAATGACCGTTGCACTACGCTACGCTGCGCTACGCGTGTTCGCACTGTGCTGCTTGCAGCTCGCATAGTGCGAAGTTGCACAAACTTCGCAAACACCATTGGATTATCCTAAACCATAAATCTATCACAACATGACACTCTACGCTACTCAAACTGAACTATCTTAGAACACCATCCCAGTATGTCCTCCTGTACTTCCCAAACACCAGTGCTCCACCCTCAACCTTAAACCTACCCCAGAACAATCCCTTACACTACCCAAACACCACAGTACATTCCTAAAACACTACCCCAGCACAAACCCTTGCACTACACAAACACCACTGCACTACCACTGCACTACCTTAAACCCTTAACACTATCCATATCATTACCCTGTACATTACATAAACACCACTACACTACCCTAAAACACTAACCCAGTACAATGTCCTACACTACCCAACCACCATTGGACTACCCTACATCTTAAATCTACCACAGCATGACCTCTTACACTACCCAAACACCAGTGTACTACCTTAGAATACTATCCCAGCATGACCTCCTACACTACCCAAACACCATTGCACTACCCTAAACCGTAAATGTACCCTCGGACAACCTTGTACACTGCGCAAACACCACTGTACTTTCCTAGAACATTGCTCCAGCACAACTCCCTACAGTAGACAAACACCAGTGCACTACCTAAAACCGTAAACACTATCCATAGCATGACCCCATACACTACATAAACACTATTGACCTACCCTAGAACACTACCTCAGCACGACCCCCTACACTACTCAAACACCACTGCACTACCCTAAACCTTAAACCTACCATAGGACGACCTCTTACAGTACCCAAACACCACTGTACTACCTTAAACCACTATCCCAGCACATCCTCCTACACTACCCAAAAAACATTTCACTACTGTAAACTTTAAACATACTCCAGCACAACCCTTTACACTACCCAAACACCACTGTACTACCCTACTACTCCATTATTAAGAAATATTGTTATTTGTCTAGAATCATACTGTGAGCCAGTGTCCACTTGGGAAAATTGAGAGACAATGATTTGGTTGCTTTATATGTTTGCAGATATATAAATACATGTACTCTTGCAGTGACACTATTCCTAGCATCATTCCCTATACTACAGACAGACAAGTGCACCACCCCATGCCCTTAATCTACCTCCAGCACAATCACCTACAGTACCCATTCACCACTACACTATACCAGCATGACTCACTACACTACCCAAACACGATTGCACTACCTTAAACATTAAATCTACCACCACGACCTACTACAGTACCCAAAGACCACTGTACTTTCCTAGAACACTACCCCAGCATGACCCCCTACACTACGCAAACACCACTGCGTTAGAACCTAAAACACTATCCCTACCATGACCCTGTACACTACATAAACACCACCGCACTACCCTAGAACACTACCCCAGCACGACCTCCTACACTACACATTCACCACTGCACTACCTGAAACTCTAAAACACTATACCAGCACAATCCACTACAGTACCCAAACACCATTAGACTACCCTAAACCTTAAATCTACACCAGCATGACCCCCTACACTATCAAAACACTACTGCACTACCCTAAAACACTACCACAGCATGACCCTCTACTCTACACAAAGACCAGTGCACTATTCTCAACTCTAAATCTACCCCTAGTAAGACCCACTACACTACATAAACACCACTGTACTACCCTAAACACGAAAACACTACCCTGCATTACCCTTTACACTACTCAAACACCATTGCACTACCCTAAACCTTAAATCTACCCCAGCACGACCTCCTACACTACCCAAACATGACTGTACTATCCTAGAACACTACTTCAGCATGACTTAATGGCCGAGCAAGCACTACCTCCCTGGTGCTGCGCACGTCCATTGGACGTCACCAGGGAGGGCAGTAATTAAATGTCCAGTGCATTGCACCTGAGTCACTGATTTCCCCACCGGATCCAAGGACAGCAGCAGGTAAGGCCGCACTCCACTCCGATGGGAAAATCTGGCTGGAAACGGCCTCCCCAGCTTTTAGGGAGGCCTCGTTTGAAAGGGGAGAGTCTCCCCTGTCAAACAAGGCCTTCCTGAAAGGGTTTCCTGGCCGTTGTGTACAGCAGCGCTGCGATCCATTGCCAGGAAACACCAGGGATGTCTTTGGGGTGGTCGGCCTTTGTGGTGATGGGTGCTCCCCCCCCCCCCCCAGGCACATGTTTTCTATTAATAAACTTGGCTTTCCCAGGAGGGGCGCGATCGCCCCCGAAAAAGTATTAAAAAAGCCGTATTTTAAATTAACAAAATGGCGGTGATATTGACAGGGGGTCGGTCCTTCTGATCAGTGGCCAATCTTGAGCAAACAAATACAAGGGGTAGCAAACGGTACATTACAGGAGGAAAAAGTGATATGTTTGCAGGTTATAAAAGCATACAAAGTACAAGTAGAGGTATAGTACTGCAATAAATGGCAGACACAAACACAAGATCAAACGTTACGTGGGCAATGGTGGCACTTGTGCAAGTATCTAAAGCAAACAAAATGTAAGAGGTAGCAAGCAGTGTGTTACAAGAGAAAAGTGACGTGTGAAAGTTACAAAAGAGTACCAAACACAAGTAGAAGGATAATACTGCAATAAATGGTAGACACTCGAACCACAAGAACACACTGGGAAGGCACTTCCATAGTCATGGAGAATAGAATTTTCTATAATGGAAGGTCTTCCTTCAGATAAAAGAGAGGGCGTGAATTAAATTTGGAAGTGTATTTGAACTTCCAACTCCACGATTCTATAGGTTCATCTGAACTTGCTAGGGACAGTCACTTACACGACCCAAATATAGCTATAATATCTGACACTTCAATAGAGGAACTTATATCTAAATCTCCTCTCAAGCACAAAAAGAGAAAGAAATCACATAGAAAAATTATGGCAATAGGGCAGAAAAGTAAAAAAGAAAGCGCGGGGGAAATGGGCCAAATGGCATATGTAAAGATACACCAATAAAAGTCACGAACACCCCTAAGACCCCCACGATAGCTGCAAGAAAGACCATGCGGGACCATTTTCAGCCACTAGTTCCCCCCATCCCAGATCTAATGGGAAATATTGAACAACTGGTAAAATCCTTAATTTTGCCGTTAGTGGAGAGGGCTAAAAAAATTGCAGAACAACTAGCGTCCCTTGAAACTTTAATTATTACCAACATAGAATTAACAAGGGAACAAACCACTAATGTTTTGAAACAGTCCACTCAGGCAATTAATATAGGGCCGAAACCAACTGATCTTATGATCATTCAGGATGCTCCGCCCATAAATAAGGATAACATCGCTGCACCTAGGACAGCAGTTGCAGCTCAACCAATACATAATGGAAACAGCTCGGGAGGGCTAGTTGTTAAGTCAGATGACCCCCATGGAAATATCACCAACTTGAGGCTACTTAATAAGACCCAGAGCTATACAACAAATAGTTTTGCCACCTGAGGCAGCACCCTACGTAGTGACACTCACCGGGGTTCCAGAATTAGCGGTGGGGAAAACAGAAAGCTATCAAGAACTCAAAAATAAGGTAGTTCACTGGTTGCAGCAAAACAGGCCTCTGTCCCCAATATTGATGGTGAGATTCTTCATGTTAGAAGACTAGGATGGGTTGGACATAGACCAAAGGATATTCAAGGGGATGTTATTATCATTAACTTTAGAGACCGTCGGGTAATTACACATATTGTAGACTGGTATACTGACCGGGGAGTGGGAGGAATCATGACACATGATCTAAGTTATTTCTATCCCCGCTCCTTATTGTCCAACCCGTCGAGACCCCGGTTACTAAATTTGGGCTACACAGAGGGCCCTGGTTTTAATATCCCCACTTTCAATCGTTTTGCTGCCTTTTCCAGCTTGGAAGGAGTGGATTGACTCACTAAACCGGCTCCTAGTGATAGCTATTCTGTTAACCACACAGTAAGGCAACTTGTATCCCATCCCACAGTTGATGGTCAAATGATTAACTGTATGGCCTCCACCAATTCCCTTATGGAAACAACACGTAGTGGAAGGGACATGAGCCCTAACAACGTAATTTCCTGGAACATTGTGGGCTTAGGTGCAAAGATGCAGGATTGTATTTGGATTATTTACATTAAACAGTATCTTATAATCTGTTTACAGGGGACTTGGTCTATTGAATGTAATCATTTTTTAGAAGGGTATAAGGCATATTATGTCCCTGCTATTGCAACTAACAGGGGAAGACCTAAGGGTGGGATGGTTACGTATATTCCTGTTGCACTGACTTGTAAAGTACGTAGAGTACCATCAGCTAACCCTGGAATTCTTGGTCTAATTTTAAATGGAGAAAACTGTCTAGCTGGTCTGGTCAATTTTTATAATGTAGTTAATCCATGCTCAGATTTTAGTCAACTAACTGCTTTGAATGTTTTCATTAGTATGTCAATGAAACATTGACATTGACAGTCTACATAATCTTATGATCATGGGTGACTTTAATGTTCACCCCTGTGGTGACCCCCTATTTAAATGCATTCTGGATCTAAACTGTGTACGATCTAACGGCTTACATTTAGAACATTCAACTGAGGGGGAACTTTTTAATGATTTATTGAATGATCTGGATGTGACACCAACCATGGCCTTGATGGATCCTGCCAAGAGATTTGAGATACCGACCTTTAAGGGCCACGCGAGGGGAACTTTCATTGACTATGTACTGATTTCATTATCTATGCAGTCTTTTGTGGACTCTTTTATCATTGAAGAGAGCGAATTTAGCGATCATAATCCGCTCACTGTACGTTTGCTGGTACCGTGGATAGCCAAAGAAGGGCCGAACCCCAGTCAGGGAAGGCTGATCACAACTGACGGGAGACGTAGACTGAGATGGTCTAAGATCACCCCAGACTTGTTGTATAAAGACATTAAAGTCACGTGTGCAGATGAAATTAACATCTGCACCCAAGAAGGTACACAGCCTAGTAAGGTTCTTGGGGCGTTCCAGACACTCTCAGATAAGGTCTAGAAGCTGTTGTCGGTATCAGCTAAAAACTTAGTCAATGTGGGCCCAAAGTGGTTTAATCATGATTGCACCAAAGCATAAAGTAACCTTAGGCTGGCTTTAGTAGCTAAACCAAGAGTACAGGCGACAGTCCAACTTTGTCGAAAAGAATATAAATCTACTATAGCCAAACATACGGAATTCCTAAGGGAAGAGGCCTGGAACGAGATCCTGGATCCTATAACTCTAAAGAACAGTTCCAGATTTTGGGCCATTATGAAAAAGCCTTTTCTTGTTCAGGAGACCGGCGGCGGACTTGAATGCCACATACCCAAAAGGGACTGGGAAGTGCACTTTAAGCAATTATACTGCAGCCTGATGGAAGAAACCTCTGGCTTAGCACTCTGTACTAACGGAGAGAAGATTAGCATTGACAGGGGTGAAGTTCTTTAGAGTATTATGGGACTAACAGCCGGGAAAGCACCCGGACCCGACGGGATTCCTCCAGACTTATTTAAGTCGGAGCCTTCCTTTTGGGCTCCTATTTTAGAGTCTGTATTTAATGCCGCAGTACAAAGTGGTTGTCCACAATCCTGGGGGTTTCTACAATTGTGCTGGTTTTTAAAAAGGGGGACAAATGTAGTCCACGTTGTTATAGACCCATTTCGCTCATCGACTCCATTGTAAAAATAATAGGTAGGATACTATTGCAGAGACTTTCAGACTGGCTGGTGGAAAATAACATCATGTCGATCTCCCAGTTTGGATTCTGCAGTGGTCGTTCAACAATAACCCAATGCCTTAACCTATTTTTAATTCTAAGCAAGTACACAGTGGCTCATAGGGGTACCATCCACCTTGCCTTCATGGACTTGTCCTCAGCATTCGACTGTGTGAACAGGCGGAAGCTGTGGCAGTCCATGAGGGCGAAGGGGGTGGACAGTGGTATCGTTGACTTTCTTAAAGATCTCCATAGCAATACTAGAGCTAATGTCAGATATTCTCAAGATCTGAGCGTAACAAATAATTTTGATATCAGAAAGGAAGTCCGTCAAGGATGTATTTTGGCTCCCTTTCTTTTTAATTTTTATATTAATGATCTAGATAGCGTTTTACAGGGGGTGCCGGCTGACTGTCCTAGAGTCGGTCAGCGGGGTATTCCAGTACTTTTATATGCAGATGATGCAGTTTTAATATCTAGGACTGAAAGGGGTATTCAAGCTCTTTTAAATGCTTTTAAGTCCTTCACGACAGATAGAGATCTACAGCCACATGCATCAAGTGATTTTGGAGTCGCAAACGGTGCGATTCGGAAAAATCGTCCGTTTGCGATTCCAAAATCACTTTTTGGGATGCATTAAACATTTTTACAAAACTCGCAATTTTTTGCAATTCCTAAAAATGCGATTGCATTTAAGGAATCGCATTTGTGCGATTCCTTAAATGCAATGCATGATTTTTTTTTAAAATGCGAATTTGGAAATAGAAGGTGCAAATTAACACGAGGTTGACCCTCGTGTTAATTTGCGAAATCTTTCAAAAATGCTCAAAAAAGCATTTTTGAAAGTGTCATGTTACACACACACACATGTCCTTTGGACATGTGTGTGTGAAACTTGCACTTAAAAAAACATTTCAAGGGTGCAGGGGGGGTCCTTTGGACCCCCCTCAGCACCCTTAAAATGCATCAACAACTTGTCATTCGCAAAATAAAATTCGCAAAAAGCTAATGCCTTTCCATTGATTCCTATGGGCCTCTAGGCCCAAAGAAATCAATGTAATGCCATTCCTTAATTGCGATTCGCAATTAAGGAATCGCAAATACAGAAAATTAAGAAATCGTAAAAACACTTCAGATTTCTTGATGCATAGGATTTTGCAATTCCTAAATTGCGATTCCTTAATTTTCGCAATTTAGGAATTGCAAAATCTTACAATGATGCATGTGGCCGCTAATGATTAATAACTCTAAATCATTTGTCATGCAAATAGGTCAAAAACCCAGAAGAAATTTTTTATTTAAAATTGATGAAGCAGTAATTCCGAAATCAAAAACATTCTCCTATCTTGGGGTCCTTTTCGATACTAAACTAAATTGGGGCCCACATCTTCCTAAAAAGAAAGAAGAACAGGTCAGGGTGAACGCTTCTATTTTCAACTTTGCTTCAAAGCTGGGGAAAAAACCTACTGGCGCCATGCTGCAACTCTATAATGCCAAATCAGTGGCAACGGCCACATATGGAAGCGAAATATGGGGGTATGTTGGTGGTGAGCAGCTGCAGATTGCTGAATTTTTTTTTGATGAAGTGACTTCTGTGCGTCCCCTCAGGCACGTCCAATGTTGCAGTTCATGAAGAATTGGGGACACAATATATATGTGACTCCTTTTCCCTACGCCCATTGACCTGCTGGATAAAACTGTGGTTGAATCCCGACATCCCACTGACACATCTGATTGTGAGGGACTGCTTGTCTCGGGTCAAGGCACTGGCTATCCCATGGATAAAATATTTGAAATCCAGTTTCTCTAGATTGGGGCGCCCTGAATTGTTTGATAATCCCAGTGACATTGTTAAGGAGGACCTGAAGGTAATCAAGCAGGCCTTCCTTATGGACAGGAAGACCCAAAGGGAAGGAGTGGAGCTCCAGAAGCCGAGTGTCAGAAATTATGCTATGTTAAAAACGTGTGTAACTACCGAACCGTATTTATTGGGGTCCCTGACCTCTTATGAAAAGTTTCTATTAACCAGGTTCAGGTTGAATCTTTTTCATCATCTGGTTGTCAGGCCAAAAACTGCCAATTTTAATAAGTCTGCAGCTTCCTGCGGCTGCGAAGGAAAGTCTCCGCAGGATATGCTGCATTTTACTTTTTTATGTAGGTTTTATGAATACCCCCGTAAGCGCTATCTGAAGACTCTTTTAAGACAGCTTAATTTTACCCAGATCAGACCCGCCCTGATGTATTTACAACTTTTACACAATGATAGTATTTTCCAAGTTATCGAATTTTTAAAATCAATTGTTAAATACAGAAAATGTATGGATTTATAGTGGTCTTTATGTAATGAATTTCTCCAATCTCCTGGTTTTTATGCAATGAAGAAATTATATCCTTGCACTTTTTGCACTTTAACAAGATATGTGTTTTTAACAAATGTATTATGAATTGTGGGTATTATTGTATTTGTACTTTTATGGTTTTGAACAAAAACCGAAATAAAGTTATATTGAATTGAAAAATTGGATGATTTTTTTTGTAAAATTGATTGTATAATGGACTGATTAAGTGTATCTTAGTGAATACATGGGTTAGTGAGTAATGTTTAAATATGTAAATATCTGTATAAGTCTCTCACTTTGTGTATAAGTGACTGCATGGTTTAGTGAGTAGCTACATGACTGTCTATATGGGTTATTACTTGCTTTTGAGTATCAGTATGAGTGTCTGAATGTCTGTGTGGTTCAGTGGGGGATATTACTTAGCTCATAGATGCATGAATGAGTGACTCACTGTTTGTATGTGTTTTGAAGACAGCATGTGTGCAGGACTGTATGGGTGGATGAGTTTGTGTATGGGTGTGTTAGTGAGTGAATGACTGTCTCAATAGTGTCTTTATGAGTAAGTACATATGTTTTAAACTAGTATATGGGAGTATTGATGTATATAAGTGAGTATATATGACAGTGAGAGATTGGAAGAGTTCCTGTATGAATAAGAATTTGTTTCTATAAGTGATTGTTTAAGAGAGTAAGTATGTGTACGTTTCTGTAGAAGTAAGTGTAGTGGTGTGTGTATACCTGTATATGCAAGTAAATGGATGTTTATTTGCATGTGTGAGTATGTGTGTGACGAACTCTATGTATGAGTGTCGGTGTGTAACAGGATGTGTAGGTGTATGAGTATACATGATGAGTGAGTACATGTATGAGTGACTGTATAGAACTGTTGGTGAATGAGTGGATGTGTATGTAGATGTTGGAATTATTCAATAGGTTGTTGTAACTGGTATTGGTATCTCCATTTAAAAAAAATATATATTTTCTATTTTTGAATGTGTGTATCAAAGGTTATATTAGGGTGATAGGAGGTCTGCCACTCTTTCACAAGGATGATGTCATCAGTGATGTCATTTGAGATGTCATCAGTGATGTCATGAGTGATGTCACTGACCATGTCATGAGTTATGTAATATGTGACGTCATCGGCAGTGCATTGCGGGCGCGCGAGTTATAGTCAGCTGAACTAACAATAAAGGGGGAATTTCAATGGTTTTGTATGAGTGAAATGCCCAGCTGTATTGTATTGTATTGTATTGTATAGCATTTTTGTAGAGCGCGTGGTTATCAGCTAACTATAACATGTGTGAAACCTATGGCTTTTCAGTGAATTTCTAAGGTTGTTTTAGATGCCAATTAATAACTATAACGTGTGTGAAACCTATGTTTTTTTCAATGCATTTTAAAGGTTTTGTAAATGATAATTTTAAAATGTATTAATTATTATATTTCTTTCTTTTTATAGTAATTTCCTACATTTTAATTATAAATATTTTTAAGTTATATTTCATACTCTTAATGTAAAATAATTTTAAAACAAAATATATATATATATTTTTTTAATATATCAAAATTAAATTCTATATCATTCCTTTTTCATTGTTTTTTGGTAATCGTACCGTACGCGTACGGTGATCGCACCATACTTTGTACTGGTAATCGTACTCAGCACGTACTTGCGCATACGCTATGAATACGTTTTGACGTTACGTGTCGCCTCAACGCTTCCTTGTGACGTCATGTACGGTGCACCGTACGCGAAAGGCACGAAAGTTTTTAATTGTTTAAAAACATATATTTAAGTATTTAATGTACATACTAAGAGAGACATTTTCTGGGATAATTATGAAAATAGTTTTTTTACTTTTAATAAGCGTATATTACTTTTAAAAGCAATTATGCAAATCGCGGCGGGACGTCATACGTACTCGCATCGTAAGAGCACCATAAGCACACCGTAAGCGTACGCAAAGCCATGTGACTTTCAAAGAACAGATGTAATTGGTTCATAATACTTCCTATTCTAACTGTTGAAAGACCCCACCCATTTTAATCATTCTTCTTTGACTTTCATTGAAGGAACACCTTTTTCTGAAGGAGCTGTGTTTTCATTGTTTTATCATGGCTGCCCAGCAAGAAGACACTTCACAACACTCTTCTGAGGAAGAATTATTTGTGGCAGAAGATCCACCCACAAAAAGAAAAGAGGCAGTGATATGGAATTTTTTTTCATTTCAGCACGTGAAAAAAAGGTAAATGGTGCAAAAGTAACCAGCAAAATCTGATCTGTTGTACTATCTAGACGGAATCAGAACAAACATTATTCCTTCGGGACCGCAAACATGGTGAGGCATGTCAAGAAACAACACCCTGTAAATTATGCCCGTGCTGCATGCACCAGAGTCAGGGAGGACATTCCACCAGCCAAACCAAGTACTTCATCAGAATCTGCAAGTCCACATCCAGACATCCTTCCGGATTTCGCTGGTTTAATAATTCAATGTAAATTCTGTAAACAACTATTATGCTACGGCGAACAGTCGATTGATTTAATTTGCAGGAGGAAACAGCAGCACCAGTGCTGTCGGCGTTTTTTTTTTTTTATTTGTTCCTGTTAAAAGCTTTTTTGTTTGCAGTTCCTTTTTTTCCTTACACAAAAAAACTGTTAAAAAAAACACAATAAACTACAAAACAACAAAACAAAAAAAAGTTCCTTTCAGAACTACCTACTCTGGTTAAAAAAAGAGCTAAACTTGTATGCTAGTGTGTGAAAGTTTAGATGTATGTATGTGTAGTGCATAATTGACTGAAAGAATACATTACTAGTGTCGGTGAATGTGAAAGTGCAGAACTATAAGGAAGTGCTACAGCTTAAATCTATAGGGTGTTTACTTATAGTATACTGTAGCACATCTGAAGCACTTGAATGTAACATATGTGCATAAATATGTTACAAGTCTATGCTTCCCTTTGCACTGCTAGTGAAACTGCCTGGGTGAATTTGTAAGTGTTTGTTAGGGGCTGATTTGCAACCCCCTTGTGCCTCTTTTACAGTGCCGTTGCATCACTTTTCTGATGCAGCGGTGGTGCAAAATATGCGCCATGGTGTGTGGTATTTAGAATGTGGGAGGTGAGTCACATTGTAAATTCCTGTACCAGAAGGAGATATTCCCACATGGGGGTGGGCGTTCCGGCGCAGGAACACCTCCTAAAAGTGGTTGAGTGAAATCTACAAGATTTCACTTTGTCACTTTTGGCCTCATGCTGTGTCAAAACCCTGCACTAGCTTGAAGCAGATGTAAGATTGACACAGCATTCTGAGCATAGGGCCCCCAGATCATTGCTGGAGATGCGTTGCACTTGCAACATAACTCAAACAATGCACCACCTTTACAGCACAGATACATCACATATCTGTGCCGTATTTGTCCTATGGTGCACCGCAATGTAAATATGGTGCATCCATGGTGGTGGTGTCATTGTGCACAATAACTGCCATATTCCTGGGGATATGCCAGTTATTGTATATGTGCCCATTAGTGTTTTAATGTAGTGAATGGATTACTACCAACAACAAGTAGCAATGGGTCACAAAAAGAATAAATCTAACTGTGTATCTGAAAGGGCGTAACCTAAAAGATAGAGGTACAACTGCGAAAACAAACCTAGGGTACTTTCTCAAGGAGAAAAAATGTTCCCATCAGATTTCCGACCTGTACCACCCTGCATCATTTGGGATCCTTCAACATGAAGGTAAGTGGTTGTACCCTTGGAGAATTTGGCGACACCTCAGCCTAATCTCTCGAGCACATCGTGATGCAAGTGTGGTGTGTATCTATATCAGTTGGTGATCTGACTAGCAGTGCTCAAAAGGTGAAAAAAATAAGTGACTGGTGTGAACCCTAATAAAATCGGGTAAAGAAGAGGTAATAAGTATTTTAATAGGTACCTATTCATTCCCAAATCTAAAAACAGTGCAAAAGTAGTGTAAACAAATAACTACTAAAGTAGATGTTGGGTCGACATGTTTATGCAGTTACAACGGGGCCAGGAGGTCTCCTACTGCTTCTTCAGGACCATGATTTATGCTACTGCTAGGTGAAAACAAAATTAGTGAAACAAAAACTTTTTTGATATCACCTGAAATTCTCCTGGTTGTGTGGTCCAATGTGCACCAACAAGGAACAAACAAAATGAACAAATAGATACACAGAAAGAAAAAGGATGTACACATAATTAGTAATATAAGACTGTCAAATTCTGCCATTAAGATATATTCATCATAGTGTCAGGCAGGCATGTTGAATTCTATTATCATGGCATCTGGTGATGATGTATCAATCTGATCACATTCTCACTCATCTATATCGTAGGAAAAAGTTGCCCAACCTCACCTGGCCACAGCGCAGGTAAAAAGGAGCACCGCTCTGATGGGGAGAAAGAAGGTGTAGAAGGAAGGATTAGCAGATAAGCAACTACTTTATCGGTCGAACAGCTCGAAAAATAAAAAGATTTCGTCTATATCTATTGCTTGATGTATCACAGATGTTTCTTGATGGTGTGTTCAAAGTCATGGTCATTTTAACATCGCGCAGTCATCTAGAATTTACCCCGGACACTGCTTCCTATAAGTATGAAACAATGAAGGAGACTTTTTCCTGTCGCTACCCCAGGGTGTAAAGGATAACTGAGAGTAGGCGGAATATGAACAGTGGCTATCATCTGTCTTTACTCTCTATGTCCCAGTGAAGCCATGTTTATGTTCAAGCTCGAACATTGGTTAGATAAATTGTGGGAAGAATCGGACCGGATATTCCACTAAGCTTGCCTTCTTACGCTTGCGGTTTCAATCTACTCTTACCATTATCATAAAGCGCATGATTTAGGCAAAAACATCTTGTTGAAAACTAATATCTGAGACACCGCTTACCTGTCTGTCGGTACCCCGGACGTCCTTCTGGGCTGTCTGTGGGGAGGTACCGAACGGAACAGTGGCGGTCATTATATTACATGTTTACGCCCTCTGACCATGGGAATTGTAGTTTAAGACTAGGTAAACCTGATTATGCGCACATGTTCCGCCTAGCTTGTAGCACGGCGATGGAAAAGACGATCACTCGATGCCTATAGATAAAAAATAATAAACGTTCTGAGAGAAGGCATTCGTCGTATTGTGAAATTCAAAAACGAACTGCCATGTTTATTATATACTTCGAATGAAGTTTCTTTTTAACATGCATTAGGGACTAACAGTATCAAGGACGTCTAATATCTTTTAGCTGTATCCTATGAATCTATATTTTTGACAAAAGATTTTCATGTATCAGTACTATATGTGATGTGTCCTGGTAACAATCGAGCGCACCTCTTACAGAGCCGGACATATGAAATGACTCTGCTTTAATCATGGTCCAGTGGTAAGATCACATCGGACATTAGTAAACCAGGGCATGCTCGTAGCCCAACTTTGACAATAACCAGTGTGAGGTACCTAGATGTCATTTTCTTCGAATGAGAATCTCAGTATGAAGACCCAAAAGTTGTGTCCACAGGGAGCCTCAAATTTACTGAGCTGGAGGTTATACATGATTGACAGATTGTCAATGGCAGCAGTTATAATGACATCCAGGAGATCTCTTCGTTCAATCCAATCTTGTTTGTCTGTAGTCTGTAGACCCATCTCTGTTCACGTCTGAACAGAAAAGAACTGACATCTGTTATATGTGATGGAATCAGTGGCTGTTCAAGTACTGTCCAATGTAAGTCAGTTGGTGAATGCTTTGCTTCGATGAAATGATTCGTAGGTCTTGTTGCCTGCTTAGTGCATCGTATTGAGCTTTTGTGTTCAGAAATACGCACTTTGACTTTGCGCGTAGTCATCCCCACGTACTTTTTGCTGCAGGGACACGTAATCAAATATACTAGGTTCATGCTATCACAATTGGTAAACCTATGTTGCTGCCATGGTCGATCTGTCCCAATGTCAATAGTCAATGTTTTTGACGTTTGTGGGCAGGCAGCGCAGTTACCACACGGGTGATGGCCGGTGACTGCCGGCATATTCCACAGTGTCCCCACTGGTCGAGGGATGTCATGTTTAGGTCTGGTATGGACCAATCTGTCCCTTAGATTTTGTCCTCTCTTAAAAGCAAAGAGTGGGGGAGGCAGAGTGTCATTGCCTGTGTTTAAGATGCCCCAGTGTTTCCTGACGATCTTTTGGATCTGGTTGGACTGTGTACAGAACGTATTGACACAGGTTATTCAATCTGGTTTAGGCTTGGGAGGAAAGATTTCCAATAGGCTTGCTCCATTGTTATTTGAGGCCCTCTTTTTAGATTAGGATATTGTTTCTCTGCCAAATCCATCGCCAGGCCATTGGCATGGACTTCGAATGCAGACTTAGTTGAACAATTTCGTTGTATTCCTAAAAATTGCCCATGGGGTAAATTGTCCCGTAATGACTTCGGGTGACAGCTGTCATAACTAAGTAGCGAATTCCTCGCCATGGGCTTACGATACAGTTCTGAAGGTTGGCATCTCCTGTACCATGGGTTTAAGAAAAAAATCGACAAAAGTCGATAAGGGCTCTAGTAATGAACCGATCCCTGAGATTATAGGGCGCCCAGGGGGCGGGCGCTGTTTTTTATGTATTTTTGGGAGTTGGTAAAAATAGGGCGTTCTAGGATCTCTTGTACACAAGTATTGTCCTTCTTTTGTTGTGATCCACCCTTCAGTTAGAGCCTCCTCAACTATGTGCCTAATCTCAGTTGACAATCTCTCTGTGGGATCAGATGTCAATTCGCGATATGCCTTGGTATCATTGAGTTGGCGCAAACATTCATTACGATAAGTGTCTACGTCCAGCAAGACTATGGCACCGCCTTTGTCCGCAGGTTTGATCACGAGAGAAGGATTGTTTGCTAGTCCTTTTATTGCTTCTTGCTCTCTTTTCGATAGATTGTTAAAGGGTCTTTGATTCTTTTGAAATAGGTTTCTAAGGTCATGGTCAACGGCCTCCTCGAAAGTAAGTACTTTAGCTGGAAGGCCAATGGTAGTTGGATTGAAGGTCGAAGGCCTTTTGAGGCCTGTGTTGTCATCAGAAGTATCTATGTCTCTAATGCTCTGACCTTTGCCAGCAAATAAGTAATGTAATCTTATTTTGCGATAGAATTTACCCATTTCAATCTGGGCTAGGAAGCGATCTCCCACGTTTGTGGAAACAAATCCAAGGCCTTTGTTAAGGACTTGTTCTTCCACGTTGGTAAGTGTATGGGAGCTAAGATTGATCACTAAACTTGCCCTGTTGATGTCCCTGCTTGATCTTGGACAATCTTTTTCCCACTCCTCAGGTCCATGCTCTGAGGGGGGAGGTTCCAAAGGACCTGGCCATGTTGTTGCGTCCGTTGTCGTCCTCGTGTCCTCCGGCCAGACTCTAAAAAAGGTTGTTGGTTGTAATCCTGAAAGAATTGTTGTGGGCCGTAAGGTCCCATCATAGGAGGTTAAGGGGGAGGGCCCCAAGGGGTGGGTTGCCACCAAGGAGGGCACTGCAGTTGACCAAAACCTTGGCCATAACCTCTACAGCCTCTCCTGTTATTCCCTCTTCCTCTATATTGCATCTGTGAATTGCCGGCACTCGATCCATCGGAATCGCTTGATCCACCATCTGAACTAGAGCTCCCATAGTTGGAACCTCCTTTCTGCCCATTTTTGTTGAAAGGAACGGGAGTATAATCATCACTGGTATAGGGATATATCTTCTCCATTGAGAATTTAGCTAAATCTTTCTTGAATTTCTCCAGTTTATTAAACAGGATTGTATCCCTAAATTCTTTGCTTGATTTGTTGCCATCATCTTGGTGTTTTGAGAAAACTTTACTAGACATATGAATTACTACATACCGATGAATGAGTCTCTACAAAACTAAAACAGCAGTGACAGAGTGTTTGGTGGAAGTGAAAGGATACACACTGGGGAATTGAAGGTATAAAAGATAAGTTTGTAGAAGACTGCATGCATAGTCTATAGGGGTTTGAAGCAGTCTATGGCCTAAGGCCTATTTTAATGCATGAGTACTTAGGTAGTGAGTGGATGATTACAGTTCTGCAAGGAAAGTTCCTGATTGAATTTATAACAGCCTCAGTTTTACCACAGTATATAGATAAACACATACTGCTGAATGGCTCACTACAATATTGAAACAGTAGTGTGAGAGTGTTTGGTGAAAGTGTAAAGATACAGACTGGGGAATTGAAGGTATAAAAGACAAGTATGCAGGTGCATAGAATACTGCATGCATAGTCTATAGGTGTTTGAAGCAGTCCATGCCCTAAGGCACACTTTCCACCATGAGTACTTGGGTACTGGCTGAATGATTACAATTCTGCAAGGAGAGTGTGCGGCTGAATGTATAGCAGCTTTACTTTTACAACAGTGTATAGATAAGCATATACTGCTGTATGGTTCACTAAAATACTGAAACAGTAGTGTAAGAGTGTTTGGTGAAAGTGTAACGATACACACTGGGTAATTGAAGATATACAAGGCAAGTTTGCTGCTGTATACAACAGTGAATGCATAGTCTATAATGATTTGAAGCGGGGGGATGGTGGGGCGTTCCGGCGCAGAACCACCTCCTGAAAGTGGCTGAGTGAAATATACAAGATTTCACTTTGTCACTTTCGAACTCATGCTTCGTCAAAACCCTGAACTTGCTCAAAGCAGGTGAAAGGATTGACTCAGCATTGTGAGCGTAGAGCCCCCGAGCATTGCTAGAGATTCGTTGCACTTGCAACGCAACTTAAGCAATGAGCCGCCTTCACGGCACAGATACATCACATATCTGTACCGTGTTTGCCCCATAGTGAACCACATTCTAAATACGGCACATCCATAGTGATGATGTCACAATGCACAATAACTGGCATATCCCTGGAGATATGGCAGTTATTGTACATCTATCAATTAGTGTTTTAATATAGTGAATGGATTACTACACACTGATCAATGAGTCACTACAAAACTATAACAGGAGTGACAGAGTGTTTGCTGGAAGTGTAAGGATAGAGACTGGGGAATTGAACATATAAAAGGCAAGTTTGCAGGTGCATAGAAGACTGCAAGCATAGTCTATAAGAGTTTAAAACAGTCCATGGCCTAAGGCCTACTTTGCTCCATGACTACTTGGATACTGACTGGATGATTACAGTTTTCCAAGGAGAGTGTCGAGCTGAATGTATAACTGCTTCACTTTTAAAACAGTGTATAGATAAACACATACTGTTGTATGGCTCACTACAGTACTAAAGTAGCAGTAGCAGAATGTTTGGAGGAAGTGTAAAGATACAGACTGGGCAATTGAAAGTTTAAAAGCCAAGTTTGCAGGTGCATAGAAAAGGGCATCTATTATTTATTAATCTTCCCAATGCCCCAAGCGCCAGCAGACCTTTCCGAGGGTAGGTTTACGATTTACAAATGCTAGCATTTTTTAAATTAAGAAGCATAATAGTAACAAATATGAATCCTTTTTTTTCTTCTAATGATAACAATATTTTTTTAATATTGAAAATGCAAAGAACACAGTTTTCAGCGTAACACTTTTTAAACTCTCCAACGTATGCAGATAATCATACCTTATACGTGTTACGATCGAAATTGAAACCTTTACAGCTTCACAGTTTGTAACTTTTCCGAACACGTGCAGAAGAAAAACAGTTAAAACGTGAACACATGTAAACTGCAAAACGTGCCATCTAAATAGGCGGACCCACAGCTTCCTTCCGTAGACTAAATAATAACCAAAAACTATATAAATCACACCTACTGTGCAATTAGTTTCGTTTTCGCGAGATATTTCTGAGTCGCCAATCTATGTTGCAGGTTCCGTTTTCTAGCATCGGATTCTCTTTTTGCGTCAACAAACATATTCCGGAGTTGTAAGTTGTTTCAATATGGCATAATCATAGTACTTAGTTATAATTTGTGGCAATTTGTCAATATTTAAACATTTATATCTAGAAAAAAATGTTATTGCATGTTTTTTGCTTTTTCTCTGTAACATCAGCAGCTTGTTTTTAGAAACAGATAGATTATAACAAACAGTGCTCCTTTTCTGGCTCCTTTCACCTTATATATAGTGACTTTTTATATTATAATATTGACACTGTACTTAGCTTCAGAGGTGTTGGTGACCCCTCGACGCAAACCCTAAACATTTACAATCAACGTCACCATCTTCCACTTGCTATTGTATTTTCCCCTAGAGATCACATACTGTTAATATGTATACTATAACATTAACAGTCTTGGTGATCTTAGTGGAGATCACGATCCATCGTCACAAAGAGTAACGATAAGTAAGCAATGATACCGGCTTGCGGTTTTCAGTCTATTTTCCCCTTGTGATCATGCGCTGTGAGAATATATACATATTATTATTCTCACCGTCATGATCTCAGAGGAGTTTATGACCCGTCACCAAGAAGATCAAACTTTTTCATCTCCCGGAGAAAAGAAGTTCAGTAAATAATTACAGCTCAAAAGTATTTCATTATGGATGTTCTGGTAAATACATAACTTTATTTGCCTTTTCTTTTTACTGTAACAATGGTAACAATCGTTATATTATAATAGATTGTCCTATTGCTACAGAAGAGGAATGGGAGATTTTTTAGCTCCATTTATAATATAACTTTCAAATATTAAAAAGTACTTGATCAGATATTTTTTTCAAGAAACATATTGTAGGAAATAGCAGAACAAAGAAATATAGCTATCATGCATACTTTGTTACTTTAAATATTTAATAAACCCTACATATCTGAATGTTATTTTCTAATTTCTATTCTTATTTGCGGTTCCTATTCACCTTCTCCTTAAAGAATATATAGGACCTGTACTTTATATTATAAGAGTACCATCCTATATATTCTTTAGTGAGTATGTGATTTATTAGCGGAACAGTCTGCAACTTCTAAGCACTACAACAGCATATTCCTGAATTGTACAGAATACAAATTTGAAAAATAATAATGCATGCATTTCTATGTGATATGAAATCATTTGTATTTAACTGTTTTTTACTTGTTCTCTTGATCTGAGATAATGTAGTGTGGGAATGTTTGTTGTAGCACTTCTATTCTACTTTATCTAAAAGTAACTGATGCACTCTTACATCATCAAGAATGTGGGGCAACACTTTTACAAACTGTAGCACAAAAAAGAAGTATATAGCCACGCTTAACTGATGGGGGGTGACCTGACCACAGGTCACCCCCATGCTGCACGGCTCCTCATGATTGCCCGGGTCTCTGCCCTCTGCTCCATCGCTGCCGAGGGTTCGCCCCTGGTATCCGGTAACTGTGTTTTTCCCCCCTCTGTACTTTGCTGTGGTCTGTATATTGTAATATGTATTTTTTGTATTGTATTCTCAGGCGCTCCTTGCGCCCCTGCCCTCTGGGCCCCCCCCCACTCCCCCTTTCTCGCCGCTGCTCCCCCGAAGCCCCACCCCCTTTTCCTTCTGTTTCCCCTGCCCTCGCCCATTGGCCACCCCGCTCCCGCCTCCCAGCTGCTCCTCCCTCCCACTTGGCCTCTTATGGAGGCTGCGTAGCGGCCACGCGCAGCGTGCGTGGCGCAGGCGCGCTGAAGGCGCACCAAAGGCAAGCACGTCTGCGCCTGGACCGCGCCCAGTGGCAGAACCCCTGGACCCTGTGCCCCCATAACGCCAGACTTCACTACAACTCCAGCACCCTCCACGCACTTAACACCGAACGAGACCACCCCTGCTACCGGGCCTGTCCGAAGCACACCCGCATCCAGCCCACCAAACCACCAACCAGAGAACCCAACCACCTCTGCTGCATCCTCCTCAACACCCGCTCCGTTCGCAAGCACGCCATCGAACTCTGGGACCTCCTAGACTCCACCGCCCCGACGTCGCCTTCCTGACGGAGACCTGGCTGAACTCCACCTCAGCACCAGACATCGCCATAGCCATCCCACAGGGCTACAAGATCTCCCGCAGAGACCGCACCAACGGAGTGGGAGGGGGAATCACCATCATCCACAATGACTCCATCAGAATCTTGACCAACACCAACGACACCCTCACAACTTCCGAGAACATGCACTTCCAGACCCCAACACCACCCTCAGAGGAACACTCGTCTACAGACCTCCCGGACCACGACCACAGTTCAGCGACACCATCGCCAACCTCGTCAGCACCCACGCCCTCGCCTCCATGGACTACATCCTCCTCGGGGACCTGAACTTGCACCTCGAGAACAACAATGACGCCAACTCCAACTCCACCGCCCTGATCGACAACCTTGCCAACCTCGGACTCAAACAGCTCGTGACGACACCCACCCATGCCGCTGGACACAAACTGGACCCCATCTTCTTCACAAGCCCCCACGTCTCCTTCAACCACACCACCGAACCCCACTGGACTGACCACAGATGTGTCCACTTCACCTTCAGGAAACCCACCACACACCACCGCACCCAACAGCTACCACGCCACTGCTGGAGCAAGGTCACAAAGGACCAAATGACTACCACCCTCGCCCTGAGACCACCCGCCGACCCCACCGACCCAGACACCGCCGCGACCAACCTCAAATAGTGGATCAACGACTGCACGAACACCCTCGCCAACAACCACACCAACAAGAAAGCCGCCTGGTTCACCGAAGACCTCCGGATCTCCAAGCACACCTGTCGGAAGCTGGAGAAGAAATGGCTCCACAACCAAACACCAGACAGGCACACATCCCACAAGAGCGCCACCCACAGACACCACTGACTCATCAGGGCTGCCAAGAGGACCGCCTTCAAGGACCACTTAGACAACAACGCACACAACACCAAAGAGCTCTTCAACATCGTGAAAGAACTCTCCAACCCCAGCTAGAACAGCATCGACATCTCACCATCACAAGACCTGTGCGACTCCCTGGACACCTTCTTTCACCGCAAGATCACCGACATCCACGACAGCTTTAGCTCCGACACCCCCGCACCCACCACCAAGTCCACCACCCCTGCGACCACCACCCGCACCAGCCGCCTGACTGCCTGGTCCAACGTCAGCGATGAAGACACCATCAAAACCATGAATTCCATCCACTCCGGATCCCCATCTGACCCCTGCCCTCACCACGTCTTCAACAAAGCCAGCACAACCATCGCGCCCCACCTCCGAAAAACAATCAACAGTTCCTTCGAGACAGCAACCTTCCCGGAAAGCTGGAAGCACGCCGAGATCAACGCCCTTCCGAAGAAGCCCAAGGCGGACCCTAAGGACCTCAAGAACTTCCGGCCCATCTCCCTGCTCCCGTTCCCGGCAAAAGTAAGAGAGAAGATTGCCAACAAACAGCTAACCCGCTACCTTGAAGACAATAACATCCTGGACCCTTCCCAATCCGGCTTTCGCAGCAACCACAGCACCGAGACTGCCCTCATCGCCGCCACTGACGACATCAGGATCCTGATGGACAAAGGAGAAACGGCCGACCTCATCCTCCTGGACCTATCAGCAGCCTTCAACACAGTCTGCCACCGCACCCTATCAGCACGCCTCCATGACGCTGGAAATCAACAGAAGGCCCTGGCCTGGACCACATCCTTCCTCTCCGGCAGAACCCAGAGCATCCGCCTCCCACCCTTCCACTCAAAATCCACCGAGATCATCTGTGGCGTCCCACAGGGATCCTCCCTCAGCCCGATGTTGTTCAATATCTACATGGCACCGCTCACCCACGTCACACGACAACATAACCTCAACATGATCTCCTACGCTGACACCACCCAACTAATATCCCTCACAGAACACCCCCACACCGCCAAAGCCAACCTCCACAGAGGAATGAAGGCCGTAGCCGACTGGTTGAAGGACAGCAGACTGAGGCTGAACTCAGACAAGACGGAGGTCCTCAATCTCGGACCCACCCCATCAGCCTGGGACGACTCTTGGTGGCCCACATCGCTAGGCACAGCCCCGGAACCCACAGACCACGCACGCAACCTTGGGGTCATCCTCGACTCCACCCTCGCCATGACCAGGCAAGTCAACGCCGTCTCCTCGTCCTGCTTCAACACCCTCCGCATGCTCCACAGGATCTTCGAATGGATTCCTCCTGACACGAGAAAAACCCGCACTCAGGCCCTCATCACCAGCAGACTCGACTATGGGAACGCCCTCTACTCAGGAACAACAACCAAGCTCCTGAAACGACTACAACGAATCCAGAACGCCTCGGCACGAGTGATCCTCAACATCCCCCGACGCAGCCACATCACACCCCACCTGGGAGGCCTGCACTGGCTCCCCGTCAACAAGAGGATCACCTTCAAATTCCTCATCCATGCACACAAAGCCCTACACAACACCGGACCCACATACCCCAACAATAGACTCAGCTTCCACATCCCCTCCCGAAGCCTCCGCTCAGCCAACCTCACCCTCGCCACTGCTCCTCATATTCGGAGAACCACCGCCGGCGGCAGATTCTTCTCCTACCTCGCCGCCAAGACCTGGAACGCTCTCCCCAACCAGCCTGCAACAGACTCAGGACCTGCTGGCCTTCAGAAAACTCCTCAAGACCTGGCTCTTCGATCAGCAGCGGCCCCCATCCCCCAGCACCTTGAGACCCTCACAGGTATGTAGTGTGCTCTACAAATGCAGTGATTGATTGATTGATTGATTGATATTTTATGAAATTCCATTTTTAATTGTCACCCCTTTCATATATACAGCGACAGTTTCTGAAGAAAGTTTATTTTGTATTTGCTAATAAAAACTGTTTCAAACATAGACACATTTTTTTGCTGAACAACCATACCTCCCATCAGGAAAGTAAACACCACATTATACGTAAATAGTACTTCCAAGAAGTATGTCACCTACAAACTTGATAAAAAAACTGCACAAGACACTGTCATTTTTCCACCATGATTTATACACCACAAGGCAATTATATAGATGGCCCTTGAAACATATAAAAAAAATTGTTTCCCTCATAATCCCTCTCCACCACCTTATGGGCAGTGTACAGAGTTAATAGTGTTCCTAACCTGCCCTCTACTACTTTCTTTCCAGATACTCCTTTGGAAAATGCATCACAATATCACTGACAACAGTTCCCACCCAATAAGGAGCAAACTTGTGCTCGGATCACTTTAGTCAATAAAATGTCCATGTTGTTCCACAGACGAGCAAGAAATGACTGACAAACCTTCTACTTTTAATACTTCACAGCCAATGAACATTAAGCTTTGTAAAGTCCCACTTGGAGCACGTTACACTAATACTCCCCGAACAGGAAGGAATCCCTAGCAAAACTTTTCCACTGACTTCTTGTACGACTAACGGTTCCTATGAAAAAAATAAATATAAATCTCCAGCACAGTAACTATTTCAATTAGCAACATATTTGGGTGAACTTCTACCCTCTGTGCTCACGCAAGTGACCCATGAACTGTTACTATGGTAACTGGCTGTGCAAAAAAACTTTATATTTACCCTGGATCCTCTACAAGACAGAAAGGAAAGCAAAATACCACATTTACAACCACCTTGCACAGTTTTTTTAAATAAAAAGAGGTCCGGGGGAGGCGGTCCCCGGAACTTCGGGGGGCCATGAGCCCCCCAGCATACATATAGTTAAAGCCCCGGGGGGTAGCGTTCCCCGTGCAGGGGGGACCCTCTGGGTCCCCTATTATGAAAAAAAAATTGCCCCCCGAATTTGGCCCCCCCAGAGGCTAATTAACAATAAAGCGGGCTTCGCGTTTTTTTTCTTTTTTGCCCAAAACGCATACCCCGCGATTTAAAAAAATAATATTAACAATCATTTCCGTGTGACTTCATGTATGGCGCCCCGTACGCGTACGGCGCGAAAGTTTCTAATTGTTCAAAAACATATATTTCATGTATTTAATGTACATATTAAGGGAAGACATTATCTGGGATAATCATGAAAATAGTTTTTCAAAACTTTAAATAAGCGTATATTACTTTTAAAAGCAATTACGGAAATCACGGCCGTACGTCGTAAGAGCAAAGATGGTTTGAAGACTGATACATTTTATAAAACAATATAGTACTGCACGCTAAAGGAGAAAAGTCAGCACAATTATTGACCCCTCTCCCAACATTTAAAAGCCCCTGAGGGAGGTGGTAAATGAATCGATACTGAATACGTTAGTACAGCCTACTGTGCTTACGCTACCAGGAAAACACAACAACATTGTAGTGATTTCTTAGTTCCAGGTCTAGTTGTCAGACCGGCACACACACTCCCTCATGGCTCGTATACAACCACACCACACCCATTCAGTGCATTTGTCACTACACACGTGACCCTATGTATAAAAAAGATGAAGAGCACCTGTTGAACGCCATTTTAGAGTTGTTCCCAAAGTACCGAACAAGGGGCCCACGACTACATGCGTGGCCTCTTTGGTCACTGAGTTAGTGGTGCCCGAAGCACTGAGCGGGTGAAGAACCTGCGATGATGATGATGGGAGCACAAGTATGTCGTTAGCCATAGAGATATCAAGACTCCGCACCATATATGAGACTTCTTTCTTGGAGATCGGGACTACATCATGCAGAAGGTGTCTTTTCCACGAAAAGGTGAGCAGTGAGGCTTGAGTACGCATCTGAGGGAGTGAGGGTTGTAGCAGACTAGATACAAAAAAGCACTCCTATATCGTGTATTAATTTACATGTATACATTTTTTTCCCAATAGCAGGAACGTTTTTATAATCGCTGAAATGTCCGGAATATTACCAATACATACAGTTCGTAGAAATCTGAGAAGGAACGTGTATAAAAGCGCGATGTTATCTAACTCTAAATTAATATAGTAACATTTACCAATCATAACATCTTTCTTTTCTTATCTCTTAGATGTAGAGCTTCAGGATGGATTATGTCCGGCACGTGGTGAAAAACACCGGTGACAAAAGCTGAGCTGCGAGTATTGTTTTCAATCACTCTCTTATTTCCTCTCTCGTTTCATAAAAAAATTACACACAATGTTAACTTCCTTTTTATCTTACAGGTTGTGTTTTACAAATTGACGACACCCCCGAAAAGAAACTTACAAAGCTCTACCTTGGTGTATTCTGCGATGTTGCGTGGCCATTGTAACAAGGACTGAGAAGCCTGCTTCGACAAGTACTGCTCCCTGTTTCAATGACGGCAATGGCACAAGTTGAGCAAAGAAGCTTGTTTCAAAAGAACAACAAGTTATCTGTGAAAGGAGAGAATGTGTAGTATGCAGCAGGCGCACAAAACACATATTGGGCTAACAGGGCTTAGGCTAGGATGAGGTAGCTTCCTGGGCCCACACACAATCACACCTGAGTACTTCACAGGTCTTTTAAAGCCATTTTGCTTGTTAATGAGGCTTTGATGTCCCCCCCGCTTACAGCCCCTGCAGCTCCACTCTTCTTTTTGCTTGAAGTTAAGCGCCCCCTCAAAAAAAATTCTAGCCCCCCAATATTTTTGACTGTGGTTGCGCCTCTGGCTTCAGTCTCCCCCACCCTGTCGTGTGTGTCTCTCCCACATTTTAATGTCCTCTTTTTCTCTCTTTCTCTTTCTTACTCTCTCAAATTGTTCTCTTTATTTTTTAAAGTTTTGGACGCTGCTATCTCCAGTCTGCTGTATAGAACCTTATCTGAGTTGAAGTGGGAACTCTCTTGGTTACAGTGAAGGCTTCTTCGACACGTAGAGCACCCTCTTTGAATCACACCAATACCACTAGGTGAGCAAAGAATTTTGTTTCCGAAACAACAACAAATTATTTGTGAAAGGAGCAAGAGGGTAGTGTGCAGCAGCTTTACTGTGTAGAAATGTATAATTATCTCAGAGCAGTGACAATAGATAGGTTACAACTGTCTGAAAAACTGATCTATGAGCTTATTGTGCCACTTTTGTGTCACTTTTAACATGGGAAAAGTGGTGCAAGGAGCTTGTAAATCTGCGTCTGACTTTTCATGAAAAAATCTCAACTCCAGACTCTGCGAGTCAATGGGGTGCAACAGTCTAGGGGCCAGATGTAGGTGGCCAATTACCGGTCGGTAACGGCCGGTAATTGGATTTTGAGATGTAGGGGGAAAAAAACAGGCATTTTCGGTAATTTTACCGAATCGGTAAATATACCGGTCGGTAAAATTACCGAAAATGCATTTTCGGTATGTAGGTGCCAAGTTGCACATTGACACAGGGCTTTGAAAATCGGTATTTTACCATGCAATACAATTGCATGGTAAAATACCGATGCAGGTGTACATGCACATCTGTGCATGTACACCTGTGCCATGTGGCACACATACATGCCCTAAGGGCATGTATGTGTGCCACATGGCACAGAAGCCTAAAACAGGGGTGCCAGAGGGTGTCAAAGTGACACCCCCTGCACCCTTGCTAAAATCAGTATTTACCGATTCTGTAATTACATAATCGGTATTGCCCATTGATTCCTATGGGCTTCACAGCCCATAGGAATCAATAGGAAATAACGATTCGCTATTTCCAGATTTGGTAAATACCGAATCTTAACGATTCGGTATTTCCACATCTGGAAATACCTACATCTCCCCCCTTCATATTTACCACTTCTTAAATACCGAATCGGTAAAATTCGGTATTTAAGAGGTGGTAAATATGAATTACCTACATCTGGCCCTAGGTACACAATATTAAGAACTCACATTAAAATTACCTTTTGTCAGGAGTTTCGCAACTCAGTTTACGGTGATTAATCAAATGTCCTTTTCTTTGCTTCACCAAACATCCTTCAGAACCAATCACGGCATATATTCCATTATTGATGTTTTCTGTAATATTCCGTTTACAAATATAGTTTTGCAGCACTTCATAGAGACAAATGTTCTCAAGATGATGACTTCTATTTCGATAAACTGTATCCAACATATTTGTTTTCACAATATCTGTACTTTCTGGCTCTTTTGCAGCTAAATATTCAATATCTTGTACAGATTTTTTTTTTTTTGATAATCAACTTTATTGCCATTTCGAAAACAACAAAGAAAAGTCATTGGTGGCAGCTCAGCAATTATTAGACACAGGCAAAAACATTCAGCAGCATACATAGAAGGGTGAGCAATGTTCCAGTCCGACAGCACAAACGTTTCGATGGAGCAAGACACAGAACAAATATCAACGCTCATGGTGGCAGTAGGTTAAACCATTTCCCCAAAATCCTCCAGCCCTTTACCGTTGGAGCTGAGTCTCGGAGCCAATGATGAGCAATATCTCGCTTGGCCACGGCCACCGCCGTCCCCAGCAGGCATCTGTCCGGTCTATTGCCATCAAGGCCATCAAATACCCCTAGGAGCTGCCGAAGTGGATCATGAGGGACCTCCCAACCCAAGGCCTGTGTGAACTCCCTTTCTACTCCCCTCCAGAACCTTTCCAGTCCCGGGCATGTCCACACCATGTGGAAAAAATCAGCCGGGGAACATCCACATCTAGGGCAGTCTGGGGTGGCTCTCAAGTGGGCCCAAAAGAGCCTCTCTGGGGTGAGGTAGGACGTGTGTAGGTAGTATTAAGAATGGGCTGAAAATTTGTTCCGCTCGTGGAATTTGCGGATTTTCCGCGATTTCGCGATCCGCAAATCTCGCGAAATCGCGGTAAAATCCGCGAATCAGCGGGGACACATTTTCAGGCAAGCACTTACAGGGTTACAGCAGCAGGTGCAAAAGTTGAAGCAGATTTTTTGTAACCTTTTACAAAAGGGTTACAAAGAAATTAACTTCAATTTGGGCACCTGCTGCTGTAAGCCTGTAAGTGCTTCCTGGTGCCTCGTTGCCTACTTGCAACTATTCTCTGACCCTGCTCTGACCCTTGAAGCAGGGTCAGAGAATAGTTACAAGTAGGCAATGAGGCGCCTGTCATGAAAAAGCACTGACAGATATAAAAACAAGCATTTGCAATGCAATAGGTCTCGTATTAGAAAAGTTTGAGCTATTGGTCTTGTAAATTACATTTTTTTTTATTTATGTGTTGGTTTTGAAAATAGCTAAATTAATAGCTTTGTCATTTACAATGCCAATAGTTATAACTTTCACAAATGTGACACCTATAGCATTTGTAATGCAACATGTTTTGTATTTACGTGACTTAGCTGTATTGATATTACAAATTACAATGGCTTTTAATTTTTTTAAATAATTAATACTTAAATAAAAGTGATTTTAATTTATAATGGCAATAGCTTAAACATTTGTAAATAACTTTTGTGAAGATTATGTTCAGTGTATTTTATTTGACGAAAATCCAAGAACAGAAGAGAAATATTAACATATTTTTGTGACATTTGTAATAAAGTTTGAAACATTGAGAGAACATATTTGAACCAGTTGTTGCTGAATGGTTGCGCAGATTGATGCTGGGGTGGCGCTGAGTGGTGCTGTGGTGGTGCTGAGTGGTGCTGTGGTGGTGCTGAGTGATACTGGGATGGTGCTGAGTGATGCAGGGGTGGTGCTGAGTGGTGCTGTGGTGGTGCTGAGGGATGCTGTGGTGGTGCTGAGTGGAAGGATCATCTGTAGGCAGGAGTAAGAGCCCCAAAAAGCTAACTTTGAAAGATCCACACATCAGTTCAACAGAGCTTTTAGAACCCTCTCACGATATGATGAAACATGGATTGCATTGCTCAGCCGCTGCTGCAAAGGGACCCCACAAGGACAGCACAGACTGCAGTCCCGCAGAAAACAATAAGGGCCATTTAGATAATGATGCAATGCCCTCTCCTGCCCATAATGCTCAAGCCCCGCATCTCAAAGCAAGCAAACGTGCATTAATCACCGACTTCCTCAAAGTTTGTCAAAGACTCTCTACTGGGAGTGGAGCGGAACTCCCACCACATAACGTCAGCCCCAACTCTAACAGTAATCAACATAACGCCCTCACGGAGGCCATGAACAAGGGTGTCAAATTACCATCATCATTACTTAATTCAAGGTGTCAAAGTGAGCCCCGCAATGCCCCTAAAACTAAAACTAAAACAAGAAGGAGCCCTGGGGGCGGGGGATCTGGTCCTCCCGGGTCAGATGATCCGATCAGCCCACAACAAGTAAAAGGCTCGGACCGACCCTCGGTGCATCCATTTCCCAAAGCTCCATCCTCCAACGGAAGCAACAATTCGTATTTTTGGAGCAAAGCCCACGGTCAATCCAGAAAATTATCCCTAGTACAACAGAGGAAGGCTCTCTCCATATCCAAAATTGCACTCAAAAGCTGAGTCCACCGTCACTGTTGCATTTTCCTAGTTTAACGAGTGGTCAATTTACACTGGAATTAGACAAAACGGATGGAAACTACACCCTTCTCTCTGCAGGACCAGTAACCGAAGAAAGCGAAGAAATCAAAGATAGTAAAATTCCGAAGTCACAAGAAGGAATCGTAACAGCAAACGAAACAGCAGATCTCAAAATAAGCACGTATCCGTTTCCAGCCCCATGTGATCTAAGTCCTGGTAAGGAAGAGAGTATTTTAAAAAGGACACCGCAAAGGAGCGTTCACCTGCGTGAGCTCCACACCCAAACAGATCTTTTTGAGCATCACAACTCTTCACCCATATTTAGTCAAACTCAGGGGGAAACATTTGATAGCACTCAAACGGCCACCTTATGGCCACAACTATTTAAGTCAATGGAAACCATAGTCGTAGCTATGTCTTACCACGCAGACAAACTAGATACTCAAGTCGATCTGCTCAACATCCTGGCCTCCCATGTCCAGGAGATAGAATCAAACTTACAGGACTTAAACAGTATGATAACGAAGGTGCAACTTAACAAGGACACCTCCTTTTACACTTGTCACTGCTCCCAAATAATACATAAACTGGCTACAGTACCCAGTTTGTTGACACAGATACTGGGGGCCATTAGGGAATCATCAACAGAGACAAAGATAACCACCAGCCAAGTAAACGCCCATCAAGACGCTAAAGAGGGATTTGGCAGGTTAATTGATGTCTGTAGCGGCGAAGTAAGCCTTGAATCCCAAGATAAATCGTATTCTTCCTCTACACATGACATCACTACGCCAGCAATCTTAGACGAACATAATCCAGTTGACATCCGAGAGGAAGCCCTGCAAACTCAGGCACCACCACCAAATGATCAAACTAGCTCCAAACATATTGAACAGGTACCCACACTCACAAAGAGAGAAAGGAACCACCTGAGAAAAGCTAGAAAAACCAAATCACATACCCGAGGGGTGCTAGTAACCCAGCCTCAAAAAACTAACATCGACAAAGAAATTAATCAGCAGACAGAGGGCACAGAGGGCGCCTCACCTCAAATCAAAACAACGTTAGAGCATGGGCTAATTCCAACAGTTAACCCCCCAACCAAGGAAACCACTACCTCAAATGGCCCAACAGAATGTATTAGTCCAATCCAGAATGCAAGGAAAGTGTATAGCATTTTTAATTTCCCAGGAGGGAAAGCAGAACGCAAATTATCAAGCCCAGAGTCAGCAAACAACACAGACACTGAGCAAGGAAATAAATCTAAAGCTAGCACTTTTTCCATGCAAGCACCTGCAAACAATAGACAAGCAGATGTAGACAAACCCGCAAAGAGTAAGGGAAAAAAGACAAGGGAAACGCCGAGCGGAGAAACACAAGCACCACCATTTTTAGTCCCTAACGGTCAGGAGGCAATAAGCATCGTATACACATCTAACTCGGCCACACCCGATCTAGAGGCAGACCGAGTAGGAACAGCTTTCTCACACACTGAAGAGAGAAGACGACTAAAAGACCAAAAGTGGCATACCCCAAGCAACAAAATCGAGCTAATCCCGCAATATAGCTCAAGAGGGTCTCATGACATCTTGAATGGAGGGTCCATTTTAAACCTGCTAGAGGAACTACCAGGCTTGCGATATCTAAAATCAAGTGATTTGGCGTCAATCGAGTTTAAACCAAACCCTCACCAACCAGGCCCCGAATCCACGATTACAACGTGGACCGATCACACCTTCACAGAATTAATCCTGACACATAGGGAGGAATTTGCGTTATGGGGCATAGAGCTAAAAAAGGTGGAGCCCGCACGATATCCCAGCCCGTTGCAGAAACAAAGCCCTAAACGAAGCCTTCTAAAAGGTGCCAAAGGCCCAGATCAAAGAAGCAACATCAAAGAAGAAGGTCATCCATTCAGGCAAATCACAATCACATTCGCCCACCAGGACGCAGCTACATCTGAGGGGCACCAACAAGCTCCCCTGGTATCAACCCAAAGGAATGTAGAATGAATCAACGGCAGACTAACAGCAGGAAATGAGCAGGGCTGTAAGATCTGTTCATGGAATGTCAACGGACTAAACACAAAGTTGGAGGAAGATGACTTTATAGAGTTCATCACTCAATACAAAATACTCTTGCTTCAGGAAACATGGCAGACAAACATCTCGCCTCTTGTGGGATATAAATAATTTTTCACACCAGCATATAAGGAGGCATGTCCTGGCAGGGCTAAGGGAGGTCTATCTACCTTCATATCTACCGATTTTCTTTGGTCAGTCAGTCGCATCAAACTAGATTCCACATGGATGCAATGCATCAAAATTGAAATTTCGCCTATCATTGGTCTATTGATTTTAAACGTATACATGCACCCTGGTGAAAAACATAAAGGGAAAAGGATAAAACAACTAATTACCGTAATTAACACATTGAAATCCACCTACCCAAGCTATAATATGCTAATAACTGGAGATTTCAACATGAACTTAATTCAAGGTCATGAGGGAACTCTCCCTACCCACATTGATCCACGGCAGGGTAATCAAAGTAGACAAAGCGCAATGGGGGAGGAAATGTGCTGCAGAACTGGAAGCCCTCCACTTGTACATACTAAACGGAAGGGGCCACTTGGATAGACCAGGCGCCCTAACGAGGGTCACTAGGAATTCAGGTTCAACAATAGACTATACCTTGGCTGACCCCGATCTATTCCCTCTTATCAAAGATTTTCATATTCAGGAACGGGGTGAAAGCGACCATTACCCTCAGACCTTTACACTATCAATTCTACCAAATAGTCTGAGCAAGCGCAGCCTTTATCATTGAATACTCAACTCTTTAACCTGCAAAGATTAAATTGGAATGAAGACAACTTTTCCAATTTAATGGAGTCATGCCATTCACTTCTCTCACCACCAGCCATATCAAAAGACATAGTAAAGTCCTGGGAGTCCTTTGTTGTGAATATAAACGAAAAAATGCCAAACCAATCACAGAGGACACAAAACAATAAGAAACGGAGGAGGGAAATGGTACACTCCAAAATTGCGTTTATTAAAGCTATCACAACAAACCCTGAAAAAAATCGAATCCTTAAAAAAAGAGCTAAACTGTGAGACCAAATTGGCCAAGCAAATACACAAGGAAAAATTAGAGTGCACTTTACTTCATGCTAGCAAACTGTGGAATTCCAAAGATTTCTGGGCAAAAATAAATTTCATGCTTAACGGCAAAAACCGGCAGTTCAATTCAGATATGACTGATCAGCTTTGGGGCACTCACATCGATTTACTATACAACTTTACGCACGACACATCTACAGATAACATACTCGCAACTCCATCTGAGCCCACTCCAACACCAAGCCTGAGATCAATGGCAGAAGCAAAGTCTCCTCAATCCAAAGTTACCTGCAAGCCACCGCTATTGGAGCTCATAGGAGAAATTGACCAGATTACACCAATGCAGGTTTCGAATACCATAAAACACTTGAGAGCAGACGGAGCCCCCGGACCAAATGGCCTTCCCAACACCCTATTCAGGCAAGACCCAATGTTTTGGGCCAGTCAATTATCCCCCTTGTTCTGTCACAGCTTAAGGACCGGGAATATTCCTGACTCCTGGAGGGGCAGCATTTTACACCCAATACATAAATCAGGGTCCCGCTCAGATCCCAAAAATTATAGGCTAATAGCCTTAATAGATTTGGAGGCCAAGATCTACGTATCTAATCTATTGGTAGATCTGGAATCTTGGGTTAGCAGCAAAGGGCTAATCCCTTTGACACAAACAGGCTTCAGGGCCGGAATGGGCACCCTAACAAATTTATCCGCACTAACCCTCCTTGCTAAAAAGGCAATCGATAATTCCACTACGCTTTACACTTGTTTTTTAGACTTGAAAGCGGCCTTCGATAAAGTGTCTAGAACTAAACTTTGGGTCAAAATGAAAGCCTGGGGTGCGCCGCCAAAGTTATTCGGAGCAATTATAGAACTATACTCACATACCTGGTTCCAAATAAAAAAAGGAGACGGCCGACGCCTAACAAAGAAATTCCAAACATTCAACGGCTTAAAGCAAGGTTGTGTGTTGGCTCCCAGCCTTTTCAACATCTCCACCGCAGACCTAGAAAGTAACCTATGTACAATTCAGGGAGATCCACCGAAATTGGGACAAACACCTATAGTGAGTCTACAATATGCAGACGACATCGTGCTCCTCTCACAAACTCCGCTTGGCCTACAACGGTTGATCTCCAAACTTGCGTTGTAAATCTCCAAAGCACAATTAACAATAAATCTCAAAAAATCAAACAGCCTATGCTTCTCCAGTTCCCGAAAGAAACATCAAAATTCGTCTGGAGGATAAATTCTTCCATATTAACACAGGTTGACAAATACAAATACTTGGGCATCCTACTTGACCACCAACTAAAGTACAAATACCATTCAGAACTGGGGAAATCGAAAGCCAAACAACTTCAATTTGCCTTTAAAACCATACAAAAACACCTACGTGGAAGTTCAACCGGCCATATGTTAAAGATCGCAGCTGCTAAATTCTTGCGATCGCTCACCTATGGCTCGGAAATGATGGCAACCCGGGACTCTACAGTGCTAAATCTTGCCCAATCCAGACTGTTAAAAAACCTCTTTTCGATCCCGCGACACATTTCACAAGCCCAAATACGTCTGGAATACAGATTAACAAACCAGACTCCGGCAAGACAAGGAGCCCTGGCCAAATACTACTGGCGCATGAGTGACGCCGAAGACAACTCACTTGCCCACCTCTGTTGGCTAGAAGTTGGAAAACAGGCTGGGTCCTCCAACTCAACATATAAGTCCCTTAGGCAAGTCCTTCAGTCGTTAAAGCTGGAAGAAGCCTGGCTTTCACCTATGTCTTACAACGCTTTTAAACAGATTACCAACAGAGCCATCAAACAAGCATCGCTGCTAATGGATAAAGCCGCAGTGGCTAGCAAAAGCCACGCCTGGATTGTGTTGCGAACATACACCCATCTGAAACATCAGCCATACCTGCAAGATTGTTTTAGGGATTATTACAGGAGGAAATTAAGCCTACTGAGGCTGGGTTGGTTCTTGAGTAAAGACCTTACCCCCAAATGGCTACGGACCTGGTCAACTTTAGACTGTCGCCTCTGCGGCATGGGCGCAGAGTCATTATTGCACTTGTTATGTATATGCCCGGCACTCCAAAAATTAAGGAAGACGCTCTTGTTACCACTCCTAAGAGTAGCGCAAGTGAGAACTTGCAGGGCGGCCGTGATAAAATGCCTTAGCGGGTGTTGGATACAACTTTCCTGCAAAACTATAAAATTCTTGGCTCACGCTGCCCAAGAGCTGGAAAACAAGGCAGCAATTAAAGATGACCTTGGCCAACTGGTCTCCTCACGGCTGGCCCTGGACTCTCCCTTACTTTCCTAAAGGACACCCTTTATCCCCACTCTTCCAGCATAAGCACTTTATTCTGAGTCAACAATGTGTTACTTTCACCAAGTTACATTTAACCCCCAAGCACTTTGTATCCCCCCTCAGAATATCCATCTGTTGTCTCAAAGCTTTAACGAGACAGCCATCCCTTTGCTCAGCCACATTTGTGTCTTTTAATTCTACACAGTGACTGCATATCTGTGCAATTTGCTAAGCTTGTGTTATTTTACTATATTATTTTACCATGTGATTTTAAGCTGTTTTTATGCCGATTCAAAGATGTTAATGTTTATTTCATTGTGGTAAGATCCACCCTTTTATGATTTTCACTAATCAAATAAAGTATTATTATCTGGTGGTGCTGAGTGATGCTGTGGTGGTGCTGAGTGGTGCTGTGGTGGTGCTGAGTGATAATGTGGTGGTGCTGAGTGATGCTGGGGTGGTGCTGAGTGATGCTGTGGTGGCGCTGAGTGGTGCTGTGGTGGTGCTGATTGGTGCTGTGGTGGTGCTGAGTGATGCTGTGGTGGTGCTGAGTGATGCTGTGGTAGTGCTGAGTGGTGCTGTGGTGCTGCTGAGTGATAATGTGGTAGCGCTGAGTGATGCTGTGGTGGCGCTGAGTGGTGCTGAGTGGTGCTGAGTGGTGCTGTGGTGGTGCTCAGTCATGCTGTGGTGGTGCTGAGTGGTGCTGTGGTGGTGCTGAGTGATGCAGTGGTGGTGCTGAGTGATGCTGTGGTGGTGCTGAGTGGTGCTGTGGTGGTGCTGAGTGATAATGGTGGTGCTGAGTGATGCTGTGGTGGTGCTGAGTGATGCAGTGGTGGCACTGAGTGGTGCTGTGGTGGTGCTGAGTGGTGCTGTGGTGGTGCTGAGTGATGCTGTGGTGGTGCTGAGTGGTGCTGTGGTGGTGCTGAGTGATAATGTGGTGGCGCTGAGTGATGCTGTGGTGGCGCTGAGTGATGCTGTGGTGGCGCTGAGTAGTGCTGTGGCGGTGCTGAGTGGTGCTGTGGTGGTGCTGAGTGATGCTGTGGTAGTGCTGAGTGGTGCTGTGGTGGTGCTGAGTGGTGCTGTGGTGGTGCTGAGTGATAATGGTGGTGCTGAGTGATGCTGCGTTGGTGCTGAGTGATGCAGTGGTGGCACTGAGTGGTGCTGTGGTGGTGCTGAGTGGTGCTGTGGTGGTGCTGAGTGATGCTGTGGTGGTGCTGAGTGGTGCTGTGGTGGTGCTGAGTGATAATGTGGTGGCGCTGAGTGATGCTGTGGTGGCGCTGAGTGATGCTGTGGTTGCGCTGAGTAGTGCTGTGGCGGTGCTGAGTGGTGCTGTGGTGGTGCTGAGTGATGCTGTGGTAGTGCTGAGTGGTGCTGTGGTGGTGCTGAGTGATGCTGTTGTGGTGCTGAGTGATGGTGTGGTGGTGCTGAGTGATGCTGTGGTGGTGCTGAGTGATGGTGTGGTGGTGCTGAGTGGTGCTGTGGTGGTGCTGAGTGATGCTGTGGTGGTGCTGAGTGGTGCTGTGGTGGTGCTGAGTGATAATGTGGTGGCGCTGAGTGATGCTGTGGTGGCGCTGAGTGATGCTGTGGTGGCGCTGAGTAGTGCTGTGGCGGTGCTGAGTGGTGCTGTGGTGGTGCTGAGTGATGCTGTGGTAGTGCTGAGTGGTGCTGTGGTGGTGCTGAGTGATGCTGTTGTGGTGCTGAGTGATGGTGTGGTGGTGCTGAGTGATGCTGTGGTGGTGCTGAGTGATGGTGTGGTGGTGCTGAGTGGTGCTGTGGTGGTGCTGAGTGATAATGTGGTGGTGCTGAGTGATGCTGTGGTGGCACTGAGTGGTGCTGTGGTGGTGCTGAGTGGTGCTGTGGTGGTGCTGAGTGATGCTGTGGTGGTGCTGAGTGATGCTGTGGTGGTGCTGTGGTGGTGCTGAGTGATAATGTGGTGGTGCTGAGTGATAATGTGGTGGTGCTGAGTGATGCTGGGGTAGCGCTGAGTGATGATGTGGTGATGCAGAGGGCAGAAAGGCACAAAAAGCAGTCTAACAAAGGGTAGAAGGGCAGAAAAACAAGCGAAAAACGAGTCTAACAGAGGGCAGAAGGGCACAAAAAAACAGTCTAACAGAGGACAGAAGGGCAGAAAAACAAGGCAAAAACGAGTCTAACAGAGGGCAGAAGGGCACAAAAAACGAGTCTAACGGGGCAGAATGGCACAAAAACGAGTCTAACAGAGGGCAGAAGGACACAAAAAACGAGTTTAACAGAGGGCAGAAGGCCACAAAAACAAGGGAATAACAGAGGGCACAAAAAACGAGTCTAACAGAGGGCAGAAGGGCAGAAAAACAAGGGAAAAATGAGTCTAACAGAGGGCACAAGGGCACAAAAAACGAATCTAACAGGGGGCAGAAGGGCAGAAAAACAAGGGAAAAATAAGTCTAACAGAGGGCAGAAGGGCACAAAAACAAGGGAAAAACGAGTCTAACAGAGGGCAGAAGGGCACAAAAAACGAGCCTAACAGGGGGCAGAATGAATCCCGCCCTGCGTGTTTGTCCACGAAGATGCCACCTTTTTGTGCAATACCTCTACTCAACTGGAGTACTTTCTACTGTCTAATCAGTAAGTGCTTTCTCGTTGGCTAAATGTATAGGGGCAGATTTACAATAACTGGCGCATCCCCAGGGATGGGCCAGTTATTGTGCCCCGCAGCTCCGCCACCCATGGTGAGCCGCATTTACAATGCAGCGCACCATGTGGCAAAAACGGCACAGATGCGTCACGCATCTGTGCCGTAAAAGCAGCGCATTGCTGGAGCTGCGTCGCGCTTGCGACACAGCTCCAGCAATGCTCTGGGAGGCCCTATCTCCCCAATGCTGCATCAAGCCTTGCGCCTGCTTCAAGCAGGCGCAGGGTTTTGACGCAGCATTGGCCTAAAAGTGACTGAGTGAAATCTTGTAGATTTCACTCAGCCACTTTTAGGAGGCGTTCCTGCGCAGGAACGCTCTCCCCTGCGCGGGAACGCCTCCTGATGGCGCAGGGCTTTACAACGTGACGCATCTCTCAGATGCGTCACGTTGTTAATACCCAGCACCATGGCGCATCTTTTGTGCTGCCCCTGCGTCACAAAAGGTCTCGGTAGAGGGTGGCAGTGATGAACCAGAGGGTGACAGTGATGAACAAGAGGGTGGCAGGGGTGAACCAGAGGGTGACAGTGCTGAACCAGAGGGTGGCCTGGGTGAACCAGAGGGTGGTAGTGGTGAACCATAGAGTGGCTGGGGTGAACCAGAGGGTAGCAGGGGTGAACCAGAGGGTGGCAGTGATGAACCAGATGGTGGCAGGGGTGAACCAGAGGGTGGCAGTGGTGAACCAGAGGGTGGCATGGGTGAACCAGAGGGTGGTAGTGGTGAACCAGAGAGTGGCAGTGGTGAACCAGAGGGTGGCAGTGCTGAACCAGAGGGTGACAGTGGTTAACCAGAGGGTGGCAGTGAAGAACCAGAGGTGCTGTGATGAACCAGAGGGTGGCAGTCATGAACCAGAGGGTGGCAGTGGTGAACCAGAGGGTGACAGTGCTGAACCAGAGGGTGGCATGGGTGAACCAGAGGGTGCTGTGATGAACCAGAGGGTGGCAGTGGTGAACCAGAGGGTGGCAGAGGTGAACCAAAGGGTGGCATTGGTGAACCAGAGGGTGGCAGTGCTGAACCAGAGGGTGACAGTGGTTAAAAAGAGGGTGGCAGTGGTGAACCAGAGGTGCTGTGATGAACCAGAGGGTGGCAGTCGTGAACCAGAGGGTGGCAGTGGTGAACTAGAGGGTGACAGTGCTGAACCAGAGGGTGGCAGGGGTGAACCAGAGAGTGGCAGTGCTGAACCAGAGGGTGGCAGTGGTGAACCAGAGGGTGGCAGGGGTGAACCAGAGGGTGGCAGGGGTGAACCAGGAGGTGGCAGTGATGAACCAGAGGGTGGCAGTGCTGAACCAGAGGGTGACAGGGGTTAACCAGAGGGTGGCAGTGGTGAACCAGAGGTGCTGTGATGAACCAGAGGGTGGCAGTCGTGAACCAGAGGGTGGCAGTGGTGAACCAGAGGGTGACAGTGCTGCACCAGAGGGTGGCAGGGGTGAACCAGAGAGTGGCAGTGCTGAACCAGAGGGTGGCAGTGGTGAACCAGAGGGTGGCAGGGGTGAACCAGAGGGTGGCAGGGGTGAACCAGATGGTGGCAGTGATGAACCAGAGGGTGGCAGTGGTGAACCAGAGGGTGCTGTGCCCATACACGACCGCATGGGTAACTTCGCCATGCAAGCGGCCCGCGAACACGCAAAAAGACCTGCGAACACGCAAAAAAACCCGCGAACACGCAAAAAAGACCAAAAATCCGCAAATTCGCACAAATTCGCAGATTTTGCGGATTGCTAATTCGATTTCGCACTAATTCGCGGAACGCGAATTCGCAAATTTCGCCCATACTTAGGTAGTATATCTGTACCAGCCTCAACTTGGAGGACGTCGTCAGGGTACGTGGGGCCATCAAGGCGTCTCTCCAATCGGCCTCCTCCCGGGGTCCCACCCATCCTTCCCATCGGGCACGCAAGCGATCAAGGGACGCAGGGCTGTTATTGATTAGGGCACGATAGATTCGGGACACTCCCCCCTCCCCTGGTCTCCCATCATCACCTGGGCTTCTAATAGGTTAAATTCTGGGAGGGTAGTTGGTGTGGGGAGGTGTGCATGGAGGGCGTGCCGCAGCTGGAGGTAACGGAAATGTTGGGTATGTGAGAGGGCGTGACGTTGCTGTAGTTCGGCAAAGGCTCAGATGTGATCTCCCACCCATATATCTCCGAGCACCGACACTCCAATGAGGTCCCAGTGTCGGAACCCGTCCAGGGACGATACCTCTCGGAGCCAGTTCCCATGCCAGAGTGGCGTCTGGCGGGTAAGTGTACGGTCCCATCCCGTGTGGCGTAGGGAGGCTCGCCAGGCCGACAAGACCGCTCTGGTAATGGGGGTCAAGGATTTCATAATCGGGCAGCCATAGCGGAGGGCTTGAATCCGAGGGAAGTCCGTCTCTGCCAATTCCACCCGATATGCCGGGTCGGCCAGCCGCCCGCATACCAGTCGTGGATAACTATCAGTTTGGTGGCGAGATAGTAGATGTAGAGATGAGTCACCCCTAGGCCTCTATCATAGGGCAGAATGCGGCAGTGTGCGAGTGAAATCCGCGGTCGCCCGCTGCCCCAGAGGAACCTGGACAGGGATCCATCCAGCTCTCGAAACCTGGCACAGGGGAGTGGGATGGAGGTGTTCTGCAGGGTGTAAAGAAAATGGGGAAGAATCATCATTTTGAAAAGTGCGCTCTGCCCGAGGGGGTTGAGGGGAAGCGAGTGCCATTTCTTTAGGTCCGAACTCATTCGGGTCACCAGGGGCGCAATATTCAGGGCCCATTCAAACTCCGGCAGGAGAGTCACCATAGCCCCAGATATTTGACCGAGTTGTGGCGGATGGGAATAGATGACTGCCAGTCGAAACAATCCCGGGAGGGGTGAAGTGGGACCAGGGTGGACTTGGCCACGTTAAACCTGAGGCCGGAGACCCGCTCAAAGTCCCGGAGGAGGTGCAGGCATCTAGGGCCTGAGTTCGCCGGGTCTGCAAAATACAGAAGCACATCGTCAGCATAGAGGGCGATCATATCTACGTGACTCTCATTCCAGGCCCACCCCTGGATAAGGCGATCCTGCCGGATGAGCGTCACCAGGGGCTCCTTTGCTAGCGTGAAAAGGAGTGAAGACAGGGGGCACCCCTGGCGCGTCCTTCTACGAACCGGGAACGCCTGCAAGAGCGATCCCTTGACTTGTACTCGAGTCCTGGGATTCGCATAAAGGACCCCAATATAGCTGCGGAACCGCAGGCCAAAATCCATTATCTGTAGTACGTCCTGCAGGTACTCCCAGCCCACTGTATCAAAAGCTTTCTCGAAGTCGAGAAAGAGGAGGGCTGGATAGGGAGACAAGCGGGATCGATGGGCCAAGGCCAGATGAAGGCGGCGGATACAGTGGCGGGTTCCCCTGGCCGGCATGAAGCCACATTGGTCCGGGAGGACCAGGTCCTGTAGGAAGGGTTTAAGTCTTTGGGCCAGTATTGTGGCGAAGAGCTTAATTTCAGTATTAATGTGTGAGATAGGGCGGAAGTTCGCACAATCCAGTGAGGGCGGGTGGGACTTAGGAATGACCACAATCGTGGCCAGGTCCGACTCAGGGGGGAAGGCGCCTTTCTCTATCACATGGTGGAAGAGATGTAACAGCTGGGGTGCCAGAGTATCTCTAAAGGCCGCATAGAATTCTTGGGGGAATCCGTCTCGGCCCGGCGTTTTGCCCCGATTCAGCAGGGGGATGGCCTCCAATATCTCCTCCTGCAAGAAGGGCCGCTCCAAGGATTCTTCATCTTCCAAAGCAAGGGAGGACATCTGCACGCCAACACCATCCAGGAGGGTGGCCAATAGCGCCTCCGGAGGGTGCGCCGCATAGAGATGAGTATAAAAATCGGCGAAGGTTTCCGCAATGCCTTCAGACGTCGTCCGGAGGGTACCGTCTGGCGCACGGATCTCTGGAATGACGTGGTGGATCTTAGGATAGGACAGCAGGTTGTGAAGGAGTTTACCTTTTTTATCACCCCTCCCATAGATCCGCGCTACCGACGATCGCCACAGCTGCTGGGTCGAGTCAAGCGAGACCTGGCGAATCTCTTACCGGAGCAGTGCTAACTGTCGGGTGGGATCCCCTCGACCACTCGCGGCCTGCTCAACCTCGAGCCTTGCCGCTCGGGACTCCAAGTCTACCAACCGGGCCAGCCGGTCTGCTCGCTTGGCATGGACCCTTCCCCTCGCCACCCCACGGATCATGGCCTTGCAAGCCTCCCATAGGGTCCCCGGTGACGGGACCGAGCACTCGTTGGTAGCGAAATAATGATTCTTCTAGATTTGGAGTATAGACTTGAAGATGATAAGCGATCCAAACATTCATACGCACCAATTTCTTGATGAGATAACATCTTCAAACTGTAACTATATAATTTCTTACTTAGACTCTTCTTGTGGGAAATCTCTTCCCACATTTTTTTCAATTCCGTCTTTTCTGATTTTGTTATGTAGGATGTTACATATCGAGCAAGTTGAGGGTTCACATCTATAACTTTCTTTCACAGTTTTAATGTTGTTTTCTCTCTCTCTTTCTCTCTCTCACTCTTTGTGACATCATTTCTCTTTCTCTTTTAAAGTTATAGACACTGCTGTCTACTTTTACGTGTAGAAGCAGAGTTAAATTGAAGTTGTGAACTCTGGTGGCCGCAGCGTTTATACAAGGTAAGTACAGCGGCCTAGATATACAATGCCTCAATTGCAATGCATTAGAAATAAATCGGCATATTTACAATCCCGTTGTGCCACTTTTGTGTCAGCAACGCAGTATGCACTTCCATATAGACACCACTTGAAAGCGGGATTATAACAGAAGTGAAATGTACTAGGCACACTGCACACGTAAAATCGTAGTGTTACCTTGACTTGTAATGCTTCACCTTATTTAGTCACATCTACATAACTTTAAACTCTAATTTTCTTTTTTGTTTTGCAGATTACCTATCCTACGTCTTTTGGAGTCCACATCACAATTTGTTCATAATACTGTTTTATTAAAGTTATTTTTCTAGTTCTTTATTATATTATCTTTAAGTTACGTTTACAGTTATTGTTGTTTTAATAAAAGTTAATTCAAAAAAACTATATACCTGGTTTTTTTTGGGGGGTGGGGGGTGGGGGGTGACGGTCCACAAAAAAAATAATATTTATAATTTGAAGTACTACAGTAAGATGTTTGACAGTAGTGTTGAAAACTACTGACTGTACAATCAGTTATATTTTCTCTGGATGGACTACAACTTGGAAAGGAAATCAAAGTAAAACAAAACAATGTGTACCACATTTACAAACCTCTTGCAACATTTTCGCGTGCAAACCTACCCCCCTACAAAATTAACTGTGTGGGCCTCAATGACGCCCCTCAAACCACAAAAACGACCACCCCCTGGAGATTTCTATATTGAGTGAGGGAGGCTGCGTGGCTCACTGCCTAATAATAATAATAATAATAAAGTTTTTATTGCACAATTATTTAAAATCATTGCAATATGCAAGAATACAAAAAACGGTAGTAAAAACATTCGAGACTGTTAAAAACTAAAACAGTGAATGGGTAGGAAGGGAAAGTAAAAAGACAAGGAAAGTCAAAAATCGATTACTTGCCGGGAATTAAATTCAGGCATTGCACAGAGGGAAAAGTCAAGGAATTAATTTCCGTAATGAATTTGACAAAGCGGGTCGCCATTTGAGGCGAATCCCCCCTCATGCATTCCTCGAGTGCTTCTTGGCATGTCTTGATACCTAGAAGGAGCCTAATTGGTCTCAGCCAGAATATTCTTTGTGGCGGCAATTGATGACAAATGCACAAAAAGTGAATTAAGTTTTCCTCTCCCCGTTTGCAAAACCGACATTGGGAGGAGGCTCCTATCTTATATCCTTGCCCAAACTTGTATGCTTTCAGCGGAATTAGGCCAAATCGAAATCTCATTAGCTGGTGTTTAATATACGGTTTCATTGCTGATGCAAGATAGGATGGAAGGGTTTTCGGAGCGTATAATTTGGCGGCCCAGGTGCCATGAGAGAGCTTAAGCACCAGTTGTGTGTCCGATTGGTTTGAAAGGATTTTTGCTTGCTTGATTAAGAGATTTCCTTTCGTTTCGTTGGGCAGAGAAGAAGACCATATGTCCCCCGCTTCCAGCGATTTGAGGCAGAACGTTAGGTATTTATTCCATGATGTAGCGGGGTTGTTGAGGACCAGCCATATACAGCTCTTTAACGTATGAGAATTTGCTTGTTTTGCTTCAACGCATGGAGGATAGAGAGAATTCTTTCCGTATTTGGGCATGGGAAGTCGAATTTGGCAGTCGAAAGACCCGGCGGAAACATGATGATTGCGCTCTATCAAGCCAGTTATTCAGTTTGTCCTTGAAGATGATTGCTCCAAAGGAAATTGTGGGCAGAAATTTTGCATTAATCAATTTTATTAATGGGACGAAATCCTGAGAATGTAGGGCATTCTTTGTTCTCATAAAGACCCCCTCTAGACGGCGAGCCACTGTCAGTATCTCAGTTGTATGCACCGAGCATCTACCTTTGTGGTCAATCCAGACGCCTAAATATTTATATGTAGGGACAGTCTCTAGTTGCTTCCCCTCTATGAACCACAGGAGCTTTTTTGTATTCGTAGGTGAGACTGCCATCACCTTGGTTTTACCTACGTTTATCTAGAGCATATTGTTTTTACAATACTGGGCGAGAGAATTGAACAGCCTTTGGAGGCCCACCTGTGTTTGGTCTAACAGAATCGTGTCATCCGCATACTGCAGAATTTGGATTTTGCTTTTGCCGATTCCTGGGGGGAAGGCTCTTGATCCGGTTAACCATTCGGGAAGGTCAGCAAGGTACAGATTGAAAAGTAGTGGTGCGAGAGTGCACCCTTGTTTAAGGCCTCTATTTGTGTAAATTTTATTAGAGGTGGTCCAACTTTTACTAATCCAGAGCCTGCGGCAATATTAGCTAAAAACTCAAAACAACTGAGTGAATGGGGCATTCGAGTTAGTTCCTATACGTCCCTCAACTATCCGACCTTCTTAAAAAAAAAACCTTGAAACCCCGTTGCCCAACAATACGGGCTCTGACTTAAATGTGGATGGGAGAAGACAGCAGCAACAGCCGATGCTACGGGGCCCAAGATAGGAATTTAAAGCTGCAACCTGGATGGACACCCCACTTCAAGTAACTACCACAGCTGCAGGCGGTCCACGCAAGTGCATATTTAAATTAAATAAATCTCATGATTGGTCCTGGATTTCCAAGGCCTTAGGGTAGTATACAGGCAAGCCAGCCAGAAAGCAAACCAAAGTATGACACAGCTCGATGCTTAAACATTTGCTCGTGGAATATCAGGGGCCTAACCAAAGAGAATATGTGTCGCACAATTAAGGACCTCCAGGAGCTAAACGACATCTTTGCGATCCAAGAGACTTGGGCCTTAGAGAATACCACCTGGGAAGATTTCACTACAGTCGAATCCTTTGCTATTCCTTCTGCAGTAGGTGGCCATGCATCCGGGGGGGTGTTGATCGCTGTAAAGAATACACTGGACGCAAAATTAGTGACACTCTATAATGGGAAGGGCGATTATATTTTTCTCAGTATCGAGATCAAGAGCCACGATAAGGGGAAAATAAGGCAAAAAATCATCCTCGGTTTCATCTATCTACATCCTGTAAAAAATTCGCCGGGAGGCAACTTTAAATACTTTGATTCCCATAATAGAGGATCTGGAAGCTCTATTCCCAAATGATTTGTGGTTGATAATGGGAGACTTCAACTGCAACCTAATGGACCTGGACCCAACCCAATCCTTCCAAATAGCACTAGGAAATGAAGAGTGGGCAATTCCGGAGATAAAGTCTCAATACCAACGGAAGGAAGTTAGCGGAATGAGACTTGCAACAAAACTAAACCAATCTGGTCTGCGTGCTCTTAATGGAAGGTTTCCCACCGATAATCCTGCAGCTTAAACCCATATATCCCCTTTCCGCATGGCCACTTTAGATTACATCTGGATATCCCTTCTCGCCTTCCATCTGGTGCGCCAGTTCTCGGTAACGCCATCTGTAGACAGCGATCATGCCATCCTAGTATGTAACATCGCCCTTTGGCCTCAACATCGCCCAATAATTCCCCTGATTGGATGGGAATCAAACCTTCAGAAGGTAAAAAAACTGAGATGGTCTGAGGAGAATTGTGAGGTACTTGAAGCAGAGATTGATAATCTTCTTTCCGAACACTGCCACGATGGGGCTGACTATCTGGCAGGTCCCTCCTGGGAAACAAGACTGAGTAAATTCAGAGACCGGCTGGCATTAAAAATAACAAGTAGCCCTCCGCAGGTGCTTCCGGTTTCGACTACCTTGCTGGAGCAAAAACAAGCTGTAATTCTCTCAAAGAGTAAACTAAAAAAGTTGCAACGAGCCCATACGTATAGCGAAAGCCAACACAAATCCTTGAAGAGCGATATATCAGCGGCTAGAAAAGTCTATAGGAAGGCCAGATTCGCCTTACAAACACAGGAAGAAGAGCTTCACTGGGCGGCAGCCTTCGTGATAATTAAAACCAAGGATCAAAGGAAATTTTGGAACTGGGGGAATGAGGCATCCAAAGCTGCCAAACCTCCGACTGCAACTAATATCTCCCCCGCTGATTGGGAGAAGTATGTCAAAGAGCTGTATACAACATCGGGCGTACCAATTGGCAGTAGGGGCGTTCAACTAACACTAGACCAGCAAGTTGAGGAGGAAGACACGTCCTGTCCTATCAAGATAGCAACAGAAGAAATAGCTGCGGTAATAAGGAAAATGCGCTCTGGTGGTGCTCCAGGCCCTAATGGAATTCCAACGCAGGTCTTTAAAGCCGCTGCACAAAAATGGGCTTTGCTGTTGACTCCGCTATTTGAAGATGCAATACTGGGACGTACCATCCCGCATACGTGGCAAGGATCACTCTTAGTACCTTTCCATAAAAAAGGTTCGCGCTCTGATCCCGACAACTATCGGATGATAGCTCTACTCGACGTGGACGGGAAAGCCTATGCAAGCATATTGTTGAAAGAACTTACAAAATGGGTGAAATCGAATAATCTAATCCCCTTCAGCCAAACTGGCTTCCGAAAAGGCTGCCACATCGAAGACAATCTGATTTCGATAGTCCACCTGATGGAGACTACCATAGCTGCAAAAGGCAAATCCCTGTACATGGGATTTATTGATTTCCGCAAAGCATTCGACAGTGTTAGCCGCCCCAAATTATGGGAAAAACTGTCAAAATGGGGAATTACGCCCTTCATACGGACACATGGGTCAAGGTCAGAGTAACATCAAAATGGACCACCTCTAATAAAATTTACACAAATAGAGGCTCACCGCCTAATGCCCTGGAGTCCGCCACTCCCAGACCCGGGTTCCTGCAGTGTCCTGGGGGAAACAGCCATTACAATGCGGTCATAACCACGCGTGACCGTCACCATGAATTCATTAGCATGCATATGGCTTTACCACGAATGCCTTTACCACGCATGCTTTTACAACTACTATACAATTACCATGCATGATAAAGGCATAAGCACGGTAATGGCTTTGTAGTGACGGTCACGCGTTGTAATAGCTGTGCCTTACGTGCTTCAAATTAGTTTTTAGGTAGGCGTGTGACCAAGTCTGATAAGATCGGAGGCCAAGGACAAACACCGTGGTGTCTGTGGCAGGAAATCTCATGGATCACAGAGAAGATAGGCGGGGGTAAAATGAAAGAAACAGGTATAATAAAAATAACGGAGGAAAACTACTAAAATGGCAGAGGACGTTGTATGTAATTAACGTTTGGCGCCTCGGCAATACATTTCAAATAAATATAGATAGAATATGATTATTAATATATTACAAAAGTATAGCAGCGGATGAGGCACACGACCCGGCAGTAGGAAGCGGCAAATTTAATACCTGAAATGAAGAGAGGTTTGCTTGGCAAACTTGAAGAAAAACAAAGAAGCGTGGGCTTGGAAACAAGGATGCGCATGCGTAGAGAGTACAACTGGTGCAGAAAAAAACCTGAAAAGTTTTACATACTATCATAGAAATATAGCTATTTTTTTTACCAGTAAAGTTAGTTCTGAAAAGAACAGTTTTTTATGAGCCCCAAAGTTCCCACAGTCCCAGCCGGGCTCCCCGCGTCCTTCGGGAGCCGGCTTTGCTTTTCATCACCCCGGGCACTGCAGAAGGCGGCACTGTAGGCACCCCGGGACACTGCAGATGCCGGCCCTGAAATGTGGTTGTCCCCAGGGCCATCAAAGGCTCCAGGAAGGAGACCGCGCTGCCCCCCTCCCAACATTCAAAAGCCCCGAGGGGTGGTAGTCCCCGGGGCTGGGTGGTAGTCCCCGGGGCTGGGTGGTCTCCCCCCTATTTTCTATATTAGAGCCCCGGGGAGATGGCGGTCCCCGGGGCGTGTGTGGGGGGCCATGAGCTCCCCCCGCATACATATAGTTAAAGCTCCGGGGGATGGCGATCCCCAGGGCATATTGGGGGCCCCACATTATGGAAAAAAAATGCCCCCGATATTTAATCCATGTAGGACCCTCTGAGCAGGCCTAGAGGGTCAGGATGTTTCTACCCTGCCCCCTTTCCTTATTTTTCAACTTTGTTTTACTGTTTGCTTGTGACTCGGTTCTACCGAGGCACAAGATGGTTGCCAACACTTCCTGGTTTGGAGTGTTGACAGACAGTTGACATCCAATCAACATGCAGCTCGTGCTCGTAATTGTACAGATTTCCGTACAAGTACAGTCCTTCGTCTCTAGATATCACTATGATTGTACTTTTGATTTTCTGAGGAACTCCTGAACGGATTTACACCATTTAACAAAAAGCACAATCTGCAAACCGAATCCTACCTCTCTGCCTAATTTGGTGTAATTCCGTTCATCTGTCGGGCTGTAGCCCTGGCTAAAGGTCCCTATAGAAAATTGCATGGGGAAAACACGTTTTGGGACCCACCTTTTTTCTCAGCCCCCTCATGACAAATCACCCCCAAACTTTCAGTGAAGGAGCGGAGCAGAGCAGGCCATTTTCTTGAAGAAATTTGTGAAGATTTGTCCACGGGGGCCAGAGTTATTCCAAATAGAATGTTGTGGATTTCCTATGGAAACTAGGTCCTAACTATAACTACCTACTGGCGACCGCCAGTAGGTAATATATATATGTATATATATATATATATATATATATATATATATATATATATATATATATATATATATATATATATATATAATGCTCCAAGATCGCCCAGCTGGCGAAGGTGCACTCCGGGCTCAACAATTCCTCAAGATCCCTTCTCCGCACGCAGACAGCAGCCTGACGCGTTTCGCCGTGATGGCTTTATCAAAGGCTGTATCCCTCAGTGTCACGGCAGCGTTCGCAGTACTTCATTAGTCAATATGCCGCCTTATGATAGGTTAAGCTCGGGGGAGCCTCCCCCAGCATATTCCTACAGGATTGTGGTCAATGAAGTACAGCATACCTACCCTGGATGGGTGTCGTTAAACCAAGGTTTACTGATGCACGCCCAGGATGGGCTCAGCGCGCTGAGAGGAATGAAATGCCGGCGCTGGTCCTTTTCTGCTACTTCCTTGCAGCGGTGCACCTTCCGTGGCAGGGCTTGCCACGTATAAATTATGCTCCAAGATCGCCCAGCTGGCGAAGGTGCACTCCGGGCTCAACAATTCCTCAAGATCCCTTCTCCGCACGCAGACAGCAGCCTGACGCGTTTCGCCGTGATGGCTTTATCAAAGGCTGTATCCCTCAGTGTCACGGCAGCGTTCGCAGTACTTCATTAGTCAATATGCCGCCTTATGATAGGTTAAGCTCGGAGGAGCCTCCCCCAGCATACTCCTACAGGATTGTGGTCAATGAAGTACAGCATATCTACCCTGGATGGGTGTCGTTAAACCAAGGTTTACTGATGCACGCCCAGGATGGGCTCAGCGCGCTGAGAGGAATGAAATGCCGGCGCTGGTCCTTTTCTGCTACTTCCTTGCAGCGGTGCACCTTCCGTGGCAGGGCTTGCCACGTATAAATTATGCTCCAAGATCGCCCAGCTGGCGAAGGTGCACTCCGGGCTCAACAATTCCTCAAGATCCCTTCTCCGCATGCAGACAGCAGCCTGACGCGTTTCGCCATGATGGCTTTATCAAAGGCTGTATCCCTCAGTGTCACGGCAGCGTTCGCAGTACTTCATTAGTCAATATGCCGCCTTATGATACGTTAAGCTCGGAGGAGCCTCCCCCAGCATACTCCTACAGGATTGTGGTCAATGAAGTACAGCATATCTACCCTGGATGGGTGTCGTTAAACCAAGGTTTACTGATGCACGCCCAGGATGGGCTCAGCGCGCTGAGAGGAATGAAATGCCGGCGCTGGTCCTTTTCTGCTACTTCCTTGCAGCGGTGCACCTTCCGTGGCAGGGCTTGCCACGTATAAATTATGCTCCAAGATCGCCCAGCTGGCGAAGGTGCACTCCGGGCTCAACAATTCCTCAAGATCCCTTCTCCGCACGCAGACAGCAGCCTGACGCGTTTCGCCGTGATGGCTTTATCAAAGGCTGTATCCCTCAGTGTCACAGCAGCGTTCGCAGTACTTCATTAGTCAATATGCCGCCTTATGATAGGTTAAGCTCGGAGGAGCCTCCCCCAGCATACTCCTACAGGATTGTGGTCAATGAAGTACAGCATATCTACCCTGGATGGGTGTCGTGGAGCATAATATACACATGGCAAGCCCTGCCACAGAAGGTGCACCGCTGCGAGGAAGCAAGCAGAATAGGACCAGTGCCGGTATTCAATCCCTTTCAGCGCGCAGAGCCCATCCAGGGCGTGCATTGGTAATCCTCTGTTTAACGACACCCATCCAGGGTAGATCATGCAGGACTTCATTAACCACAATCCTGTGGGAGTATGCTGAGGGAGGCTCCTCCGAGCTCAACCTATCTAAAGGCGGCATATTCAACCAATGGGGACTGCTAACGCTGCCGTGACACTGAGGGATACAGCCTTTGAGAAAGCCATCACGGCGAAACGCGTCAGGCTGCTGTCTGTGTGCGGAAAGGAATCACGAGGCATTACTGAGCCCGGAGTGCACCTTCGCCAGCTGGGCGAACTTGGAGCATAATATATATATATATATATTCAGTCGTAAAGAGTTACCCCCAAAGGACCAGCTAAACACAGGTAGGTTTGCTCATCGTGTCTTTAATCCTGGAAGCTTGCAACACTAAAAGCCAGGTCCTCACAGATAAAATGCCTGACACGTTTCGTGAAAACCATTCACTTTCTCAAAGGCAGGATAACAAACACAGCGCAAAGCATGATGGGCACTTTATCCATTTCTTGGCTCCCGCCCAGTGGCAGTTTCGCACATCTTGTTGGTACTTGAAGTGCCGCAGTGTTCCTATTGTGAGGTGCTTAGCTCTGTCTTAATCCATCTAAAAAAAAAACAAGTGGGTTCTGCCAAAGTTCGGGCTATTCACAGTTGCACGTTACTTTCTTCCAGCACGAACCTCCTGTCCTAATGACCCCCATTTGGCGTCACTTACAGGCTGTTGCATTGTGTGGCGGGGCAGAATCCACGTCTGGGTCAGCCGTAATTATTGAGACGTAAAGAGTTACCCCCAAAGGACCAGCCACACACAGGTAGGTTTGCTCATCGTGTCTTTAATCCTGGAAGCTTGCAGGGCGGGACTTTAATAACAGGAAGACACGAGTCTTATTCGGCTGCTGCTTTTCTCGTATTAATGAGCCTGTGAACAAGAACGAGAGGCATTTGAAACGCGTTAGACTGTGGATACTACGATACGCGGATGGAAACTGACACCCTGCTGTCGTCAATAAAGAATGGAACCAACTCCCTGTGAGTTGCGTTTTCTTTGAGGGCAACCTTTTACGTTGGAATTTGAGCGGCTGTCTAGCCGCGAAAATGCCCCGCTGCAAGTGAAGCAGATCCGGTGAACCCAACAAGGTTTTACTAATGGAACAGAGGGCCCGCTTTCTGATGACATCACATTGACAGTGTGCAGTGTGCAGTAGCTCCACTCACGCATCAACCCACTGGGGTTTTAATTACATTTTATCGAGAGGACCGGCGGCACCCACTTGGGGAAGACATTAAACTTCAAAGACCAAGAGGCAATGCTCCACAGCACTGTGCCCACGCCCAGCAGGGCGGGACTTTAATAACAGGAAGACACAAGTCTTATTCGGCTGCTGCTGTTCTCATATTAGTGAGCCTGTGAACAAGGATGAAAGGTGTCTGAAATGCAATAGGCTGTGGATACTACAATACGCGGATGGAAACTGACACCCTGCTGTCGTCAATAAAGAATGGAACCAATCCCCTGTGAGTGGCGTTTTCTTTGAGGGCAACCTTTTACGTTGGAATATGAGCGGGTGCCTCGCCGCGAAAACGCCCCGCTGCGAGTCAAGCAGGTCCGGTGAACCCAACAAGCTTTTACTAATGGAACAGGGGGCCCGCTTTCTGATGACATCACATTGACAGTGTGCAGTAGCTCCACTCACGCATCAACCCACTGGGGTTTTAATTACATTTTATCGAGAGGACCGGCGGCACCCACTTGGGGAAGACATTAAACTTCAAAGACCAAGAGGCAATGTGCCACAGCGCCGTGCCCACACCCAGCAGGGCGGGACTTTAATAACAGGAAGACACAAGTCTTATTCGGCTGCTGCTGTTCTCGTATTAATGAGCCTATGAACAAGGACGAGAGGCGTCCGAAAAGTGTTAGGCTGTGGATACTGCGATACACGGATGGAAACTGACACCCTGCTGTCGTCAATAAGGAATGGAACCAATCCCCTGTGAGTGGCGTTTTCTTTTAGGGCAACCTTTTACATTGAAATTTGAGCGGCTGCCTAGCCGCGAAAACTCCCCGCTGTGAGTCAAGCAGATCCGGTGAACCCAACAAGGTTTTACTAATGGAATAGGGGGCCCACTTTCTGATGACATCACATTGACAGTATGCAGTAGCTCCACTCACGCATCAACCCACTGAGGTTTTAATTACATTTTATCGAGAGGACCGGCAGCACCCACTTGGGGAAGACATTAAACTTCAAAGACCAAGAGGCAATGCGCCTCAGCGCCGTGGCCACGCCCAGCAGGGCGGGACTTTAATAACAGGAAGACACTAGTCTTATTCGGCTGCTGCTGTTCTCGTATTAGTGAGCCTGTGAACAAGGACGAGAGGCGTCTGAAACGCGTTAGGCTGTGGATACTGCGATACGCGGATGGAAACTGACACCCTGCTGTCGTCAATACAGAATGGAACCAACCCCCTGAGTGGCGTTTTCTTTGAGGGCAACCATTTACGTTGTAATATATATATATATATATATATATATATATATATATATATATATATATATATATATATATATATATATATATATATATATACATAAATATATATACATACATATATTCAGAAACACAAAGGATGCCACACTGCAGAGATTGGTTTCAGCGTTGCTTTATTTTCACCACGACTGGTGGTGGTGAAAATAAAGCAACTGTGAAACCTGTCTCTGGAGTGCGGCATCCTTTCTGTTTCTGAATTTAAATATCGGGTAAGGATTCTACCAGGTATTGAGCGTGCTGACATTTGGAATTATTATATATATATGTATGAATATTTATTTACAGAAATATTTCTCAGTGCTGAAATTATGAGACTGTGAAAGAATTATAACGATTCTCTTTGAAGTTACCTGAAAGGCAGTAAAGTGTGGTACTGCTGCAGAGTACAAAAAAAAATTCTGCTAGATAGAGATACCCGACTTTTGTGTAGTGGCAGTTTTATCGCCATAAAGGGTATGCTAAACAGAACAGATCTGTATTATGTATACAGCTAAGTGGATTAGTAAAGCCATGCAATAGAAACACTTTGTAACAGATTAAATGTATGTGAGAGAGGGGCTATGGAGAGATGAGGGGCACATTTGCAAGGATGGTAGTCAGGGCCGGACTGACTACCGGGCAGTTTGGAATTCTGCCGAGCTGGGGGCTGATTTCACTGTGGTGGGGGCTGATTTAGTTCATGGAGACCTGTGTGTGCTTCGAAATAATTAAAGATAAACGAATTTCGTTTAGCACACGCAGGTCTCCATGAACGAAATCAGCCCCCAGCTCAGCAGCATTCCAAACTGCCCGGTAGCCAGTCCGGCCCTGATGGCAGTGGGCACATCAAAGGAGGTCATAGTGTGCAATTGTAAAGCACACGTTCACCCGTCGGCATCTTGGCGCCAAAATGATGGTTGCACTGGCTCCCACAAGTGCTAAAAGGCTGCCATGATGGGCATGTGGCAAGGTAAAGTAATACTGTGTATTTTTCCTCTCTTTCTTAGTTTTTATGTAGAACGTACTGATTTTGCAAAGGTAAGGTGACTTTGTCATTATTTAAACACTTTACTCACGCACACACCCACCTAGACTTTAAAACCAACAATCTATCTGCCTTCTACTTAGGATAGTGTTTTAAAAGGATAGCTTAGGCACTAAAAGAGATGGCACTTAGTTGGATGAATACCTCCCAGGCCCTAAATCTGGTTCTGGAGTCCAGCCCCGAGGCAGGATCAGAGACTGATACAGCAGATACTGAGACAGCATCTGAGGGAGAGGACATTGGAGCCGAATCTGGGAGTGAATTTTCAGTTGGCGCAGTTCCATCCGATGACTCTTTGCCAGTACAGTCTGTGCCGTACGACTCCCGTAACCAGTTTGATCAACCCAGAGTGCAGGCACGTGCGGCTGCAAGCACAGAGGGAGTACTGTCTAGGCAGCCTCCCAATTTAGTTCAGCCCCAAATTCAGCCTTTCACTGGTGACGCTGGATGTAGAGTAGATATGGCAAATTTTTTGCCAATTGACTACTTCCATCTCTTTTTTGGGGTTGACTTCCTAGACGAAATTGTGCAGCAAACAAATTTGCGTGCCAAACAATTTCTGAGGGAGCAAGGAGGCACTCTTGGGCCTCATTCTAGGGTGCGCAAGTGGACTCCCACTTCTGTAGGGGAGTTGAGGCCTCACGCCTAAAATGGGGGTAGTGGATAAACCAACCTTGCTATCCTACTGGTCTACTCGCACGGTTTGGTTAAACCCCATCTTCGCACCATACATGAGCAGAGATAATTTTTTGTTATTGCAGCGCATGCTGAATTTCAATGACAATTCTGTTGCATTATCCCTGGCCAATCCAGACCATGACAGGTTGTTCAAAACTCGGCCTGTCGTGGATCATTTATCTGCCAGGTTTCCAGAGGTTTATACTCCTGGAAAGAATATAGCCATTGATGAGTCTTTGATCGTGTGTAAAGGGCGGCTGCTGTTTAGGCAGTACATTCCGAGCAAACATGCTCTCTATGGCATCAAGCTGTACATGATGTGTGAGAGCTCGACTGGCTATGTGTACAGCTTGAAAGTTTATACAGGGAAGGACACAACTAGGTTACCCTCCCATGCTAGGGGTCACAGGAAAGATTGTATGGAAGCTTGTCCAGCCACTTCTTCAAAAAGGTTATAACCTTTATGTGGACAATTTCTATACAGGAGTAGAGCTGTTCAGTGAGCTCTACAAATCTGGCACCGTGGCTTGCGGTACAATTCGTTGTCGCCGCAAAGGATTCCCGCAGGAGCTTGTTTGCAAGAAGCTCCACAAATCCCAAAGCACTGCGTTGTGTTCCAACAAACTGCTCGCAGTTAAGTTCTCAAGTAGGCGTGACGTGTATGTGCTCACTACAATTCATGCTGAGAGCACTTCCCCTGTCACAGTTTGGGGTCAGGTGGCCGAAGTCCACATGCCCACCTGTATACTTGATTACAACAAGTACATGGGCGGAGTGGACAAGAATGACCAGGTTCTTCAGCCATACAATTCGAGTCATAAAACTCGCACCTTGTATAAGAAACTGTTTATGCACCTGATCCAGATGGCAACACACAATGCGTATGTTGTTTATCGTGAGACCACCACAGGAAGACTCATGTCTTTCCTTGACTTTCAGTTGTCTGTGATTGAAAGTCTTACTGCTACAGAAGCAGAAGCCTCCACTTCATGTGTTCTGGAGGACATGGCAAAGCTGCAGGAGCGACACTTTGCAGATAAAATTCCTGCATTAGCCAAAAAGGAGCGACCATGTTGTTGGTGTAAAGTGTGCTCGATGCAGGGAAAGAGGCAGGAGACTCGTGTTTACTGTCCCCAGTGCCCAAGTAAGCCTACCTTCTGTTTTCCTACTTGCTTTATGTTGTATCACACTAAAGCAAAATACTGGGAAATTGACTGAGGTGGAGCTGCCAAAAGGTTAACCGTTCAATTGGTGTGAATGGATACCTACTGTCTGTGGGCCACACCTTTATCTGCTTTCAGAACATGGTAGTTGTTCTGTTCGCCAATTAACAAGTGTTTATGATGTTCTCTTTAGGAAGTTTTTGAAAATTCCAGCATGTTTGCCTTAGTTCTAAAGGTAGATATGCTTGTTCAGCTCGAGAAATGTCTTTGTGACATACTCAGGCACCCCCCAACTTGCATCCACAAACTGGAATGAGTTGGATAGAGCATTGTGAGAGCATTGATAGCTCGTGACAGAAATGTTCACTTAAGCTTCAAACAGCTATAGATGGAAGGCATTAGTATAGGGTTTCTTAACAATTGGAAAGGGTTAGTGAGGACTCTGAGGACAGACACACAAACGGTTTAGTACAGCTTATGGTAGGTATGCTTTCCGATGAATATTGCAAAGGTAGAAGGCAGATAGTAAAGTTAGTATAGATACACGTTCTGACTTCTTCTTTCCCATGGATCGAAATCCATTGCTGTCACACTCACACTGAATTTCCTGCAGCACTTATGGGCCAATGCTGCTTGCCATGTTCATCCTCCATTAGAACTTAGTAGATGGTCAGTTTGCTGTATGATAAGTGCATTACAGTCACTGCACATAATGGTTTATTGGACATATGCTACGTTGTCACGGACTACCCTTGTTTCACTTTCCTCAGTTCATAGTTTATGATGTTATCTTTTGAACATTTCCAGCATGTTTGCCTTAGTTTCAAAGGTAGATATGCTTGCTCAGCTCGGGAAATGGCTTTGCGGCATACTCGAGCACCCCGCAACTTGCATTCACAAACTGGAAGGAGTTGGATTTAGCATAGTAAGTGCACTAAAGTTGCCTGAAAGGCATTATTATAGGTTCACTGGGCATGCGTTTGGTAACATTCTGGAAGAAGGAGTTGGAGACTTGACAGGTAGGTAAAATATAGTCAAAGTCATTATGTCTTGTGGCATGTGAATTATGATATCTTTTGAAAATTTCCAGCATGTTGCCTTAGTTTCAAAGGTAGTCAAATTCATTATGTCTTGTGGCATATGAATGTGATGGACACTTGCATGGCGGCAGTATGTTTGTGTGAGTGCAATTGATATGGTTGTTTGGGGCCATGGCTGGCGGTATGGAAGTCTTGTGAGTGGTGTGTGAATTGCGTGTGAATGGACCATAAAGTGGTTGGTGCATTGACGTGGCTTCATGGTTCCCCTTCAAAAGGCTTGGCTTCAATATGTATATACTTTAAGTATGTGTGCTTTGAAGCCAGCGTTTCTGGAGGTGCTAAAACCAATCAGTGTAAGTGGTGGATTAGCATTATCAAATTAGTGTTAGATTTTTATTTGTGTTGATTTAATTGCCTTTTGTACGATATTTTTTATGTCAAAATGGGTAGCAGGGAACTTTCTGCCCTAGCTCAATCATCACCTAGGCAAACCTTTACATTTTTGAGTAGTAGACAAAGGGGGAAGTACAAGGGTGAATGACTTGCGTGGCTTACGCTGCTTTTTTTTACCCAACATGCCCTGCTAGCCTCATACCATTTTTATCCAGAGACCTTGGGGAACACTGGGTGGTAGGGAATGCGTGTCTGCCCGACGATGCCACCACTTTCCCACAAAAAAATGGGTAGAAAAAGTGATTTTTCCAGCTAAATTTGAGGTTTATAGGGGGTTCTGGGTAAGAAAAGTTTGGGGGATCCACGCAAGCCATACCTCCATGGAATCCCCTGGGTGTCTAGTTTTCAGAAATGTGTGGGTTTTATTGGTTTCCCTAGCTGGCCGCCGAGCACCGGGCCAAAAACCGAAGTGACCCCCCTTGCAAAACAAGGTTGTTTTGTGAGAGCCAATTTTGAAGTCGCCTCAATACGTTTTGGGCCCTAGCCTGTCGCGGGTACTTGGGCCTCCCACATGAGTGAGGTACCATTTTTATTGGGAAACCTTGGGGAACACTGGGTGGTAGGAAATGCGTGTCTGCCAGCGATGCCACCACTTTCCCACACAAAAATGCGTGGAAAAAGTGATTTTTCCAGCTAAATTTGAGGTTTGCAGGGGATTCTGGGTAAGAAAACGTTGGGGGATCCTCGCAAGCCATACCTCCCTGGAACCCCCCCAGGTGTCTAGTTTTCAGAAATGTGTGTGTTTTATAGGTTTCCTTAGCTGGCCGCCGGGCACTAGGCCAAAATCCAAGGTGACCCCCTTGCAAAACCAGGTTGTTTTGTGATAGCCAATTTTGAAGTCGCCTCAATACGTTTTGGGCCCTAGCCTGTCGCGGCTACTTGGGCTTCCCACACAAGTGAGGTACCATTTTTATTGGGAGACCTTGGGGAATACTGGGTGATAAGAATTGCGTGTCTGTCCAGCGATGCCACCACTTTCCCAAACGAAAATGTGTGGAAAGAGTGATTTCTCAAGCTAAATTTGAGGTTTGCAGGGGATTCTGGGTAAGAAAACATTGGGGGATCCATGCAAGCCATACCTACCTTGAACCCCCCGGTGTCTAGTTTTCAGAAATGTGTGGGTTTCATGTGTTTCCCTAGCTGGCCGCTGAGCACCAGGCCAAAAACCGAGGTGACCCCCCTTGCAAAACCAGGTTCTTTTGTAATGGTAATTTTGAAGTCGTCTCAAAACGTTTTCGGCCCTAGCCTGTCGCAGGTACTTGGGCCTCCCACACGAGTGAGGAACTATTTTTATTGGGAGACCTTGGGGAACACTGGGTGGCAGAAAATGCGTGTCTGTCCAGTGAAGCCACCACCTTCCCACACAAAAATTTGAGAAAAAAAGTGATTTTTCCAGCTATATTTGAGATTTGCAGGGGATTATAGGTAAGAAAACATTGGGGGATCCATGCAAGCCATACCTCCCTGGAACCCCCTGGTGTCTAGTTTTCACAAATGTGTGGGTTTTATAGCTTTCCTTAGCTGGCCGCTGAGCACCAGGCCAAAAACCGAGGTGACTGCCTTGCAAAACCAGGTTGTTTTGTTATAGCCAATTTTGAAGTCGCTTTAATACGTTTTGGGCCCTAGCCTGTCGCGGGTACTTGGGCTTCCCACACGAGTGAGGTACAATTTTTATTGGGAGACCTTGGGGGATGCTGGGTGGTAAGAATTGCGTGTCTGTCCAGCGATGCCACCACTTTCCCACACATAAATGTGTGGAAAAAGTGATTTTTCAGGCTAAAGTTGAGGTTAGCAGGGGATTCTGGGTAAGAAAACGTTGGGGTATCCTTGCAAGCCATAACTCCCTTGAACCCCCTGGGTGTCTAGTTTTCAGAAATGTGTGGGTTTTATATGTTTCCTTAGCTGGCCGCTGAGCACCAGGCCAAAAATCGAGGTGACCCCCTTGCAAAACCAGGTTGTTTTGTTATGGTCAATTTTGAAGTCACCTCAATACGTTTTGGGCCCTAGCCTGACGCGGGTACTTGGGCATCCTACACGAGTGAGGTACAGTTTTTATCGAGAGACCTTGAGGAACACTGGGTGGTAGGAAATGTGTGTCTGCCCGGCATTGCCACCACTTTGCCATACGAAAATGTGTGGGAAAAGTGATTTTTCCAGCTAAATTTGAGGTTTGCAGGGAATTCTGGTTAAGAAAACGTTGGGGGATCCATGCAAGCCATACCTCCCTGGAACCCCCTGGGTGTCTAGTTTTCAGAAATGTGTGGGTTTTATAGGTTTCTCTGGCTGGCCGCCGAGCACCGGGCCAAAAACCGAGCTGACCCCCTTGCAAAAACAGGTTGTTTTGATAGCCAATTTTAAAGTCGCCTCAATACGTTTTGGGCCCTAGCCTGTCGCGGGTACTTGGGCCTCCCACATGAGTGAGGAACCATTTTTATCAGGAGACCTTGGGGTACACGGGGTGGGTAGAATTTTGTGGATCCACACAGATTAAAGAACTTTTCACCACTGAAATGTGAGGAAAATGTGTTTTTTAGACTTTTTTTAGGTTTGCAAGGGATTCTGGGTAACAGCACCTAGTGAGAGGCAGTCAAGTCACTCCATCCTGGATTCCTCTGGGTGTCTAGCTTTAAAAAATGTATAGGTTTTATAGGTTTCCCAAGGTGCCGGCAGAGCTAGGGTTCAAAATCTACGGCTAGGCACTTTGTTGAAAAAGGGTCAGTTTTCGCTGCGAAAATGTGATGTATACACATTGGGGCAGATTTATGAAGGCCTTGCGCCGCCGGTGCGTCACTTTTTCCCATGTTAAAAATGACGCACCGGCGGCGCAAGGCCTTCATAAATCTGCCCCATTGAGTTTTGGGCTGTTTCCTGTTGTGGGTACTTATGCCTTCCACACAAGTGAGGTACCATTTTTATCGGAAGACTTTGGGGAACGCGGGGTGGGTGGAATTTTGTCACTATTAGAATTACACAGTTATCCATACAGTCACTCATACAATCACTGAGTCTTAGGTATACTTATTTATATACAACTGTCACATACACTGCCTTTTATATTTCTAGTTTGTTGGACATATATCATTGAGAAATATATTTACTCATCACCACACCCATAAAGAGATTCACTCACCCAAACAACTGTTTCCACATACAGTCTTAACCTCATATACCTACTAAATCAACTATTTACACATATTTGGACAGTCACACACGTCCCACCCAACCACACACACACATTTATTCACTATCCCATACAAATACTCACTTAACTAATTAATAACTAATATAGACTTTCACATAGCTAGTAACCAACTTATGTAGTAGTTTACACAACAAGAGATAGAGTGATGCAGGTATTCACACAGTTTAATCACTATCCCATATATTTAGTGAGACACTTTAAATACGTCACTTAAACAGTCAATCACATGGCTACTAAATCCTCCATTCAGACATTTATACATCCACTCAGTCTTGAAGGTAGATTGCTATATATATATATATATATATATAATACTTATTTAAATATCGAAGCAAACCACATTCACTGGATAATGTCATCAGTGATGTCATCAGTGATGTAATTTGAGACGTTATCAGTGATGTCATCAGTGATGTCACTGACCATGTCATGAATGATGTAATATGTGACATCATCAGCAGTGGATTGCGGGCGCGTGAGTTATAGTTAGTACAACTAACTATAACAGGGGAATTTCAATGGTTTTGTATGAGTGAAATGTCTAGCTAACTATAACACCCCTAAAACCTATGTTTTTTTCAGTGAATATATATATATATATATATATATATATATATATATATATATATATATATATATATATTATCACCTTCACAATGGTATCCTTAAACTTCCCTTCCACGGGTAAGAACGGAATGCGAACCCAAGTTCAGTGCTCAGTAGATATTTTTTTAAGTCATCAAACCACCATAACCGCCATGATGCGTTTCTGCCTTAACCACATTTCGTGCACTTGGAGTCACATTACCATTTTTAAAGTGCTTACTGCCTGCACACGTGATTGATTGGTGCTTGCTTGTAGACAGAGCAGTAATACATACATTATACATCTTTATGAGTGCAAATCAGCAATAAATAGATGAATCTATATGATTTTCATCTTTTTTAGGAGGAAGGGATGCACACCTGTTTTTTCTGTTTATTTTCAGTTTCATTAGTTCATGTCCAAGTTCATTCTGTATAGCGTGCTCAATGGTGAAGTGCCTTGCCCTGGTGGCACTTGTGTACTAAATTACTGTGTAGTGGGGCGGAATCCCATCCCCAAGCCAGTGGCACAGCTCTGATAATCTGTTTAGACATATATCAAAACCATTGTACTCCATTTTTTGACTATATTCAAACTTAATCCAATCTTTCACATGATTCTTTCACATTTAATCCAATTTTTGCCACACGCTGGATAAAGATATTTTCAACGATTTCTGATGTTCAAGATATGCCCATCCGGACCCTTTTCCAAGAACACCTACAAGCGCATATCTTTATCGAAGGCAGTTTATTGAGACCCAATGCATTTCGGGCAGCTGGGGCCCTTCCTCAGGGGTAACTACAAATAACAAAGAGACATAATCAATCTAAATACGTGTAAACCATGACTTTCAACATACCAATACTAATAATTGCACTCTCGATCTCTACAGATACCTCATTCCCAAGTGTTAATTATGTAACCCAATTATCTGACAAGAACCTTAAACAGATCATCTCATGGTCTCACAACCAATGAGCCCACTCACATAACCCTGGCAGTATTTTCCATGCTTTTACAACATGCATCCTAGACACCCCCAACCATGCCTCTACCTCCGTTATGTTTGACTTCCTCTGTCTCTCTTACTCTCCTGTTTGGAAACAATGTAAACACTGTCAAAACCTTTCCCCTTCCCCTGACATTCCAACCCCATATTTTCTCCTGTTTCTCCCATCCCTGTTTACGCACTCTTGATACTGTATGCTATGCAATCAACACCCTTCTTTCACAATCCCTCATCCGACTGCTTTCCTGTTTTGATGTACTCAACTTTATACCGTCATCCACTGCCTCTAAACAGTTAACCAACCTCATATAGCTTACACTAACAATGTTCCCTTCTCATGTACCTGCCAAACACAACAGTTCGTTCTCCTCTCTTTTTCCCAGGAAATGTTAGCCTTCAATTTCAACCACCCTCCTTTAGTCCATATGATACTATCAGAACAAATATTAAAAGAAATAATTCCATGTAAAATTCATAAACATGTTGAAATATTCAAAATTGGGATTCAACTTTCAATCTCACAATATCTGTATTATATAGTATGGATCCCCCCATTCCATTTCTCATGTGATGATTTATTTGCACAAGGAATTTGGTCTATTTAACATACCATTTGTAAAACCTCTGTCCAGCTGTTTTTTTTTGTTATGCTAAATATAATTATATACATATTTCTGGCCCCTGTGGGCCAATATTGCACGGTACCCTATCTAAAAAAGTGCTTAGTGAATGTAAAGTGCAAAAAGTGTAACCCTTTGAACAAAAATGTTCATAAAGTGCAAAGTGTGCAATAATGTTAATATTAATAACTATTGGATTACAGCATAATGCTGTATGCAGCAAACATCAGATATTTCCAGGGATAGTTCATAATTTAATCCATTCATACAAATTCGGATTTCTTTGTGTCTGTACCTGATTTTACCATTTTACAGATATGTAAAGAAATCCTCACTGGGATTGTGTCTATGGGAGTCTTGGTGTCAAGTTCAAGGATATATTTGTTTTCGACACGTTGGAGTTTTGCCTCACGATTGCCACCTCTTCTTGACACTGGAATGGAATCAATCAAGAAATATTTGAGGTGTTCTAAATTATTTTCCTGCACCCCCCTAAAATGTTGTGCAACCGAGTAGGTTTGATCAGAATTGTTTATTGCTCTCATGTGTCGCAGTATTCTCTTGTGGGCCTGCAACTTGGTGCTGCCCACATACTGCAACCCAGAAGCGCATTACAATACGTACACCACAAATTCCGCACAACAGATTAAGAATTTTGTAATTTTTATGGGATCCTCCGGAAATGGGATGTTATAAGTTGTTATACTGGTCCCATACCTGCAGGCCCGACAGTTATTACACTTGACACATCCCTTGCGGGCCATTATCCAGTTGGTAATCAGTTTTACCTCAGGGCTGCTGCTTACCAACCCATCCCTCATGGATTTTGTTTTTCTAAACATGATGCAGGGATTGTTTGGTAATCCTTTACCAATTACAGGATCACACCATGTAACTGGGCAATTCTTATTGATGATCTTATGTAATGTATTTTATTGTTTACTGTACGTAAGTATCAATCTTGTTTGTGAGTCTGTTTCCTCCTTGTTTCTTATTAGTTTAGAAGCTATTCTAGATAGCATCCCAGTCCAGTCTTGTAAGTTTTCTTTTTTGAAAGGCCGTGTCAATAGTACTTTCTTTGTAGCCCCTAGCTATAAACTTGGCTTTGCTTAGTTCGTGGACAGACATCAAATTGTACTCAGTACTACAGACTCGTCTTATCCTCAGCATTTCCCCATAGGGGATACTGTGTATGAGATGCTGGGGATGACGATATATATGTGTGTGTGTGCTTATATATACATTTATACACACATAAATATGTGGAGTTAGGTGTAGTAAATCGTTACATAGTTATACATCCTTACCTTTACAATATTGTGGTAGTTGATATTCTGGCTACAATGTTTTTGAAGGACAATATTTAACATGCAATATTCTGGTAGACTGCCTTCCTGAATGCAGGTGGAAGCAATATTGTTCCATAGTTCTTGAAAAAATTACAAAACGTACTAGAAGATTAATGAATGCCATGTCTTACAAACATCAACCATGAAAAACAAGTAAATAAGAAAATTAATATTTATTTATTTATAAAGTTTTATATAGCGCGAACAAGAACCCGAAGGTTATCAGAGCACTTTAAAAAAGGGTGGAAAGAAGGTCAAAAATCCAATATCTACATTAAGTAAGAATACAAAAAATGAATAATCGCATGATTCACAGACAAATGACACAAAAGAGAGTAACAGAAAAACAGGTATATAGTGGGCTACGAGGGGGGCACACAATGTGGTAAAGAAGAGCAGCATTACATGATGGAACAGTGGTTGTAGCATCAATGATTCTGAGCCAATGGACCTAGCCCAGCTTAAGGTAGGAATTTGTCCATTAGGAATCTTTGGGTTTCCAGTTTTTTAAAGCAGTCGTTGAGGAGATTCTGCGTACTTCCGGTGGAAGAGAGTTCCTTATCTTTGGGGCCGCGCCAGAGAAGGCTCTGTGACAAGTTCTCTTTTTGCTAAGGATGAGTGGTTTCAGTAGGAAAGTGTAAGCGCTGCTTGAGGCTCTCCCACCACAGGATAATTCAAGCTTTTGCACTAGGTATCTGGGAGTTTTGAAATGTAGGGCTTTGTGCGTCAGAACTGCAATCTTTAACTAAATTCGAGTTTCGTAGGGTAACCCTTTGAGAGATATTAGACTGGGGACATGTGCTCATTTCGTTTGGTATCTATGACTAGTCTGGCTGCAGCATTCAACGATGCCCTTAGTGGAGCCAGGGTGTATTTGGGAAGGCCACAGAGCCTAGCCCTGCTGTAGTCTAGTTTCAGCAAGACCAGTGCTTGGACCACCTGCTTGAAATCCTTTTGTGGCAGGAATGGTTTAATGTTACTCAGGGTCCTCATCAGGTGGTTAGCTCCCTTACACACATCGCTGATATGATTTTTCATGTTCAGGTGCTTGTCCAGGGTGATTCCAAGAGATTTGGCTGAATCAATGATGAGGGGGGGTGAAATTGAAGGCCGTGAGGTGATTGAGCCAAAGGTCTAGCTTGGAGAAGTGGTTTGGGGGAGAGATGGGAATGAAGTCAGTTTTGGAAGTGTTGAGTAGTTGATGGTTCTCAGTTAACCAATTTTGTGTGGCCTGAAGGGTAGTGTTGAGTGAGATGATGTTATCCGTGGATGAGATTTAGTGATTTTGCTAAAGGTTCCAAGAAAAGATTAAGAGGATAGGAGGGTAAACAGACAAAATATCGACTGAAAAATATCGAATGGACATAATATCGAGTCCAAAATATAGGCTGGACAAAATATCGAATGGACAGAATATAGACATCAAAAATGTTGTTTTGAAGGTAAGTAATGTAATATCGAATTTTAAAATATAGATAGGGAAAATATCGAAGTACATAATATAGGTTAATTAAAATATAAATAATTTAAAAATATCGAATTTAATTAATTAATTTAATGTTATTTAAATTTTGCGTAATTTAATTCTGTAGCGGGTTGTGGGTTTATAGGGGAATAGGGTGGGAAGTAATTTAATTATAATTAATTAAATATGTAAATGTATTTATTGATATTTGTTTATAATTAATTGCTAATTAATTTTTATTTTGTAATTAATTAAATGTTAATTGCCAATTAATTTTATTTAATTGATTAATTGATAATTATGTTAATTTAACTAATTTATTTTCTGTAGCGGGTTGTGGCTTTATAGGGGAATAGGGTGGGAAGTAATTTAATTATAAATAATTAAATATGTACATTTATTTATTGGTATTTGTTTATAATTAATTGTTAATTAATTTTTATTTTGTAATTAATTAAATGTTAATTGCCAATTAATTTTATTTAATTGATTAATTGATAATTATGTTAATGTAACTAATTTATTTTCTGTAGTGGGTTGTGGGTTTATAGGGGAATAGGGTGGGAAGTAAATTAATTATAACTAATTACATATGTTAATTTTTTTGGGTATTTATTAGATTGTAATTGTTAAGTAACTTTTTAATTACTAATTAATTAGTTGTTAATTTGTAATTAATTAGTATTAATAGATACCTAATTGTAATTTTAATTTAAATTAGTATTTGTAATTAATTAATTATTATATTATATTACATTGGTTATTACTTTTATTTTTTTTTATAGATATTAATATATATTACCTACTGGCCGTCGCCAGTAGGTATATATAGTTAGGATTTTTTCTCTATGGGTTTTTTGAAAATTCTATGTCTAATAACTTTGGCGTTTGTGGACGGAATTGGCTGAAATTTTCAGGAAAATGGCACATTTTGTTTCTGAGCAGCCCTTGAAAATTTGGGGGGGTTCGTCCAGTGGGGGCCGAGAAAAAAGGGGGGTCCCAAAACGCGTTTTTCCCATGTTAATTTCCATAGGGCGGTTGGCCTCACTTTTAGCCCGAACGGCTGAATGGATTTGCACGAAACTTGGCAAAATTGTAGGGACTGGTAGCCCGATGTGCCTTTTGTAGGTCTCAATATATGTGCTCCAGTGGATTTTGAGAAATTAACGTTTAAAAAAAGATATATATCTGTAACAGCGGACTGGGCAGCGGCCAAGGACGCGTACTTTTCGCGCAACGGAGCTTTGTGAAGCGAAGCTGATTGGTTCTCCGGCGTCTGTCAACATTCCAAACAGTCCGTAGCGGCCGCCATCTTGTCTCTCGGTAGGATCGAGAGACAAGAGGAGGTCAAAACAAAGGGGGAAATAACTATAAGGGGGCATAGTAGATCCTCGCTGACCCCCTAGGTTTGATGTGGAGGTTTTAAAAGGGCCCCGCGGGGCAAAAAAAAAAAATAATAATAATAATCGAACGGCTGAATGGATTTGCACGAAACTTGGCAAAATTGTAGGGACTGGTAGCCCGATGTGCCTTTGCTAGGTCTCAATATATGTGCTTCAGTGGATTTTGAGAAATTAACGTTCAAAAAAAGATATATATCTGTAACAGCGCACCGCTTCGCGTACTTTTCGCGTTACGGAGCTTTGCGAAGCGAAGCTGATTGGCTCTCCGGTGTCTGTAAACATTCCAAACAGTATGTAGCGGCCGCCATCTTGTCTCTCGGTAGGATCGAGAGACAAGAGGAGGCCAAAGCGAAGGGGCAAATGACCATAAGGGGGCATAGTAGATCCTCGCTGACCCCCTAGGTTTGATGTGGAGGTTTTAAAAGGGCCCCGCGGGGCAAAAAAAAAAAATAATAATAATAATCGAACGGCTGAATGGATTTGCACGAAACTTGGTAAAATATTAGGGACTGGTAGCCTGATGTGCCTTTGCTATGTCTCAATATATGTGCTTCAGTGCATTTTGAGAAATTAACGTTCAAAAACAAGATATATATCTGTAACAGCGCTCCGCTTCGCGGAGATAAAATTATATCTGTATTACCTAGCTGTTGCTAACACCAGTTAGCGACGGCTAGTAGGAGATAGCGACCATCTTGGGTCCCACTTTGCATGTGAGTGATATTTATCACTAATGACATGCAAAGTGGGCATGCCAAGATGTTAGCGACTGGAAACAGTCGCTAACATCGCTATCTCCTAGGGACTGGTAGCCCGATGTGCCTTTGCTGTGTCTCAATATATGTGCTTCAGTGCATTTTGAGAAATTAACGTTCAAAAACAAGATATATATCTGTAACAGCGCTCCGCTTCGCGGAGATAAAATTATATCTGTATTACCTAGCTGTTGCTAACACCAGTTAGCGACGGCTAGTAGGAGATAGCGACCATCTTGGGTCCCACTTTGCATGTGAGTGATATTTATCACTAATGACATGCAAAGTGGGCATGCCAAGATGTTAGCGACTGGAAACAGTCGCTAACATCGCTATCTCCTATTATCAACTTTTGGAAATATTCGAGATAAGCGCGAATATCTCCAAAAAGTAACAGCTGCCCTGAGCAGTTCTTAGCCATGTTATCCAATGGGAGGTGGATAACATGGCTAAGAGCATTAGCTCGGTAATGCATGCATATCGCTGAGTTTTCAGCGATATTAATGCATTGCGGTCGTTTTTTATCGTATTTGCGATAAACCTTGATAATAGCAAGGTTTATCTGCGATAATTTCTGACGGTAAAAAAATCTTTGCAATGCATCGTTAGGGATAAATATCGCTTAACTTTGGTAATATGCCCCAACGTCTGTTAACGTTCGATTCGAAGGAAATCAGGAATTGTTGAAAAACATTGTGTGCGCCATCTTGTCTTTTTTCAAATGCCACACTTTTGTCGTGCACGGCAGCCATTTTAGATGCCTTGACCAGACCCACTCTGTGCACGCTGTCGATCCTTAGCATGGCTCCCCACCCTCGCAAGCATCTCACCCAGGCAGTGGTCACCCCCGCTCTCTGTCTTATGCATGGGTAATAAACCTCCCCCCATCTGCGCTGCTCTTCCCTGAGAATCACACCCTGTGCCCGCCCGACACCTCCCTTTTGCCCTATTCACTACCGCACCCTCTGACACTCCTTTTCCTCTGTGTCCGATTGTCCAGGCCGGTCCTAGGCTATCAGCTAGCCCTGCAGATGTAGTTTATGGCCACAGCTGTAAAGAATCACCCCTCTTCAAAGGAGTTATAGTAGATCAAGGCCCACACTCGATGAGATCCGTCACAGCAGAAGCGTTGCTATTATCTGAAAACCATCCTGTATTGTGATTGGGGAGGGGACCGAGCGTGAAGCGGAAGATTCCAGGGATGACTCTTTGTACATCAAAGTTTTTACAATTATGTGTCACATTAAAAATATATAGCACTCCGACAAAGTAGTAAGATTATAAAACTTTAATAATTTATAAATATATACAAGAAAACAAAAATAGTAATAACATATAAACATTTTTAGGGAAAAACAACGAAGTAGCGGTCGGCTGTGCGAATAGTCCCAACGCAGCACAACGTCCAGATTTCCGGCGTGGGGCGTCGCGGGGGGTGGGTCATCAGTAGCAAACTGTTGTGCGAATAGTTCCAAGGCAGCAGAACGCGCCGAAATCTAGATGACACGAAAGTGATGTCTAGTAAGTTGCCACCCAGCAAATAACGGCGTGGGGCGTCGCGGGGGGGTGGGTCATCAGTAGCAAACTGTTGTGCGAATAGTTCCAAGGCAGCAGAACGATGGCACCAAGGTGATGTCCAGTAAGTTGCCGCACTGGTTTTGGTATCCTACAATGCTGCTCCGAATAACGGCGTGGGGCGCCCCGGGGGAGGCGGCGTGAACGGGCCTCTCCAGGTGGAGTCTCATCTGTTTTAGTGGGGCGCCCCTTTACCGTTTCAGTTGCCATTCCGTCCGCTTTTGGTCCACTGTGTCAAAATCCGCCATTCAGCTGAGTTGCGCCCACTCTTGCGGTGCAGCGATAGGCGGCTGCCACAGGACTCTCAAAATGGCGGCAGGCTCTTTCCTTTTTGGGCGTGGTCCACTGAAATGGCCCTGGGACACCTTGGAATTCGGACGCTTGTCTGCTAGGTCTTGGACCCCATTCTCGAAAGCGTCCCCTCCGCCTTGAGAATTCATCAAAAGTTTTGGGGGCCCCGACTCCTGCAGGCTTCTGGTGGGGAGCGGCTGCCATGATTGCTCGCGGAATGACCACGACGGAGCTACGAGATGGTGGTGCTCTCATGCTGACGCCAGTTTAGTCTGAAACATCCAGAAACAAGGTGGGGCTTTCATCGTTTGGGGGAAAAAAAAAGTTTTCATCCAATGAAAAGTGTTGTTTTTAGGTCATATGATCAAGCCTTCCATCATTAGGAAACCAAAAGTAAAATGAACCAATGAAAAGTTTTATAAACAAGTCACATGACCTGTTATGCGGCATAGGGTATAAAATGCGGAGAAAATACGTTGGCACGTGAGGCGGCGTCAGTAGCGGACCGATGTGCGAATAGGCCGAAGGCAATACAACGCGCCAAGATCCGGATGGCACCGAGGTGGTGTCCAGCAAGTTGCAGCACTGGTGTGGCCATCCTACAATGCTGAAAGTCGGCGTGGGGCGCCTCGTTGGCCTGTGAGTTTGCGTCAGTAGCGGACCGATGTGCGAATAGGCCGAAGGCAGCACAACGCGCCAAGATCCGGATGGCACCGAGGTGGTGTCTAGTAAGTTGTCGCACTTCTGTGGCCATCCTACAATGTTGAAAGTCGGCGTGGGGCGCCCCGTTGGCCTGTGAGATGGCGTCAGTAGCGGACCGATGTGCGAATGGGGCCAAAGGCAGCGCAACAATATTTTCTGACTGACACCACAAGGCGCTGAGATGCCAAGATCCGGATGGCACCGAGGTGATGTCTAAGTTGCGGACTGATGTGCGAATGGGGCCAAAGGCAGCGTAACAATATTTTTTGTATGGAAGATACCACTAGGCGTTGAGATGCCAAGATTCGGATGGCACTGAGGTGATGTCTAGCAAGTTGGTGTGGTCATCCTACAATGCTGAAACTCGGCGTGGGTCGCCCCATTAGCCTGTGAGATGGCGTCAGTAGCGGACCGATGTGCGAATAGGCCGAAGGCAGCACAACGCGCCAAGATCCGGATGTCACCGTGGTGGTTTCATAGTTGAGAGGCACTTCATCTGCAGTGGGGCGCCGAGATCCGGATGGCACCGAGGTGATGTCTAGCAAGTTGCTGTACTGGTGTGGTTATTCTACAATGCTGAAACTCGGCGTGGGGCGCCCCATTAGCCTGTGAGATGGCGTCAGTAGCGGACCGATGTGCGAATGGGGCCAAAGGCAGCGCAACAATATTTTCTGAAGAGAAGACACCAAAAGGTGCTGACATTCCAAGATCCGGATGGCACCGAGGTGGTGTCTAGCAAGCTATGCAGTTGAGTTGTGTGCGCACTTGCGGCGAATAGGTCGAAGGCAGCATAACAATGTTTTCTGAATAGGAGACACCACAAGGCGTTGAGATTCGGTTACCACCGAGGTGATGTCTAGCAAGTTGCCGCACTGGTGTGGCCATCCTACAATACTGCTCCGAATAACGGCGTGGGGTGCCCGAAGGGGGGGGGAGCCGGCGTGAATGGGCCTTCCTAGGTGGAGGCTCGTCTGCTGTAGTGGGGCGCCCCTTTACCATTTCAGTTGCCATTCAGCTGAGTTTCGGCTGCCCTTGATGCTACAGCGACAGGCGGCTGCAAGAGGACTCTCAAAATGGCGGCCTGTTCTTTGGATTTGGGCCTGGTCCACTAAAATGGCCCTGGGACACCTTAGAACTCGGACGCTCGATTTTTTTTTCCTTTCCTGTACATGCAAAAAAAGGTAAATGCCCGGTACGTTACACGCTTCATCTGCCACGATGAACTCTCCAGAGGAACCGAAAAAAAATATAGTTGTGGTAACTATACCATGCATCGTCATATGGAGAGGTGGCACCAATTAATTATAGTGCTGCATAAAAGAGAGATTTGGAGGAGAACCCCTGACCTGCTAGTACATTCATCAAAGAAGTGGCACTGAGAGCTTCAGAGGCAAGGGAAACGGTCCCAAATATTTAGAAGAACTTTGGAAAGATTAAAATGACATGTTTAGATTGTGGCAAATTAATTTCATGTGGACAGATGAGTGTTACTCTAATAAATACAGCATATGAACATCATCATAGTCGATGGTTGGTAGAGACATTTTGACTATATCCTGGACCTGCCCGTCCTCGCCCAAAATGGCGCCGGAATAAATGGGACTCGTAACTCCTTGTTGTGTACTGGTTGCAGAACCTTGAAATCACGAGATACGTATGCAGTTTTGAAGCACATGGCGGGCGGGGACGAGAATTGATTGAATATTTCGACATCCCTATTGATATTAAGTTCTGATGTGTTATTGATTACTGTACTGTTGAAAGTTCGAATTAACGTCACCCATGGTACTTGCCCGCAAATGTATATCTAGATAATTTTATTGTAACTGGCCCTGTCGTATTTTAATTATAAAATGTACGTCCACCGATTCCGTAACTGTTAGACACCTTAGTTCTTGCAACCTAATGGCCCGCCCGTTACGTTCCTCTACAGTGTAAATGTCTATTCATCATATACGATTACAGTTTGCTCTGTGGCAGGCCCACGTGGTTATAGGCTCGTATTTGTATAATGAAATTTTCACAATAAAGGTTTTTAAAAGAAAACATGGTAGTAGTATATACATTGGTAAAGTTTTTAATAATAGTGACTGTTTTAGAATCATTAAAAGGCAAGTCAAATAAAGCAGACCAATTACATGAAGGGTAAAAGGTATAATACGAAGAAACGCAGTAAAGATAAATGGTCAAGGGCTGTTGTGTTTTCTATTCCTGCAACATAAAGTGATCGATAAGAATCTCATATTCAGGCGTATCGGCGACTAAGACAGCAGGTCGACCCTCTTTTGCTCAACGGCTCCGTCATGGGACAAAGAAACGCTCTTTTTCTCGAAAAAAGAATATATTTTACTTGCAGGACAGTTGTAAAATTTCCGGGAAAGTACATTAGCCTGGAACATTATAACATATATTTAAGAAAAAATAATGTTCGGAAGTAATGAAAAGCGTAATTTTTAGGTCATATGACCAAGCCTTTCATCATTACAATAAGAAAAGTAAAATGAACCAATGAAAAGTTTTATTAACAAGTCACATGACTTGTTATGCTTACGTTACGCGCTGCGCGCCCCGGATGACTTCCGGATGCGCTAACGCGGCGCGTCATATGACGCATTACGCGACAACGCAGGTACAGAATATAGTCAAAATGTCTCCACCAACCAGCGGTCGGAACACAACCCCTTTCAGCAGGCTAAATAGTTCTGTTAAATGACAACAGAAGGGACAGGCAACAAGAACCATCAGTCAAAGAGGGGAGGGCTAGTTCTTCTCTACCGGGTTACATTGGGGCGCTACCGGAACTGATCGAATTGGTAGTCTACAGTGTTTCTGGATGTTTCAGACTGAAGCTGGGGTTAGCATGAGAGCAGCACCATTTCGTAGCTCCGTCGTGGTCATTCCGCAACCAATCATGGCAGCCGTTCTTTATCGTTATTTTGGGCGGGGTGGGTGGCGGAGCCGAGCTGTTTTGCAGCCATCATTGTGTGGAGTTCAGTTAATCTCACTAGTTTTGTATTTGTCATGAGGGGTTGTTCCTAATGTTTCTATTTTAGCGAGGTCAAAAAGAGATCCCATTAGTGACCTACTGATTTTGCTCGATTCCTTTTCTTTTTTTTTACACGATTTTTCGTTATCTGCAAAGACTAAACAGAGTATTGCGACTCTGTGTTTGTTTGTAAATAGAGAATGAACCAAAGAGAACTAATTCTAAAACAGTAAATACTTGGATAACAATCAATCAAATGGAGAGAGAAGCAGGCACGACGGATTACAATGGGGGCAAAGGCCTGCGTTAACTACCTTTCACTATCTGCAAAGAGAGAGTACTCCTAATAGAAATGAGGGGGGGGGGGCACCATTCAAAGCAGATCAGTGTGCATAAACACCAAAATGTTTTCACTTACCACGTACTTGACATTCGACAGCTTATGATATTTGCTATTAAAAAACCATTGAAATTCACTGAAAAAACCATAGGTTATAGACCATATATAGTTAGGAATTAGCATTTACAAAACCTTGAAAATTCACTGAAAAAACCATAGGTTATAGACCATATATAGTTAGGAATTAGCATTTAAAAAACCTTATTTTACTCACACAAAACCATTGAAATTCCATATATAGTTAGTTGCACTAACTATATATCGCGCACCCGCAATCCACTGCTGATCATGTCACATATTACATCATTCATGACATGGTCAGTGACATCACTGATGACATCACTGATGACATCTCAAATGACATCACTGATGACATCACTGATGACATCTCATTTGACATCATTCTTGTGCTAATACGATAAACCTCTTCAGACTCTAATATAACCTTAGATACACTCAGTGTATACAGACACTCACACACTGCCACTCATCCATGGAGTTACTCACACACCCAGTCAGTCATGCAAAGAAACAATCTCACCTCCATTTCTTCAACTATACAGTTAAACACACCTTACTTATTGAAACATATACTAACACATATTTACTCTCTTATACAATCCCTGATACAAGTTCACAATGATCGATACAACTACTCACTCATTCAGTGGCTCTCATGCACAGTTATTTATATATGCCAACTCTCACATGTACTGTGTTTTACATATGTACTTACTATGACATGTAGCATTGAGATATCCATTCACTCATCAATACACTCATGCACACAGTCAACTGCCCATGTAGCTGTTTCCACATGCACTCTTGAACTCATACACCTAGTGAATAAACTGCTCACACATCTATGCATAGAGTCACACACCTTCCAGCCACCCCTACACAAACTCAATCTCCCATAGAAATACTTGGGCAACCAATTAATAACACATATAGCCTCTCGTATAGCTAATGATCAACACATGCAGCAGTTTACAGAACAACAGACATAATGATGCACAAATTAAGACAGTTTAGTCACTAACCCATGCATTCAGTGAGACACATTTAATCACTCACTCATACAGTCAGTCACGCACCTACTAAATCCTTCATCCAGACACTTATACATCCACTCATTCTTCAATATGTAAAACATATTTAAACTTTACAAAAACACACAGACACTAGATGATGTCATCAGTGATGTCATTTGAGATGTCATCAGTGATGTCATTTGAGATGTCATCAGTGATGTCATCAGTGATGTCACTGACCATGTCATGAATGATGTAATATGTGACATGATCAGCAGTGGATTGCGGGTGCGCGATATATAGTTAGTGCAACTAACTATATATGGAATTTCAATGGTTTTGTGTGAGTAAAATAAGGTTTTTTAAATGCTAATTCCTAACTATATATGGTCTATAACCTATGGTTTTTTCAGTGAATATATATATATTTAAATAACATAAGTATGCGTACAGAGAGTTCCAATAATATATGAAGTATCTACTTTCCCTACTGTTGCACTCACTGGAGTGGGAATAGTAATTTTTACCCCTATGCTATCCAACGCTTTCCCTACTGTTGCACTCTCTGGAGTGGGAATAGTAATTTTTACCCCTACGCTATCCAACGCTTTCCCTACTGTTGCACTCTCTGGAGTGGGAATAGTAATTTTTACCCCTACGCTATCCAACGCTTTCCCTACTGTTGCACTCTCTGGAGTGGGAATAGTCATTTTAACCCCTACACTATCCAACCCTTTCCCTACTGTTGCACTCTCTGGAGTGGGAATAGTAATTTGTACCCCTACGCTATCCAACGCTTTCCCTACTGTTGCACTCTCTGGAGTGGAAATAGTAATTTTTACCCCTACGCTATCCAACGCTTTCCCTACTGTTGCACTCTCTGGAGTGGGAATAGTAATTTTTACCCCTACGCTATCCAACGCATTCCCTACTGTTGCACTCTCTGGAGTGGGAATAGTAATTTTTACCCCTAGGCTATCCAACGCTTTCCCTACTGTTGCACTCTCTGGAGTGGGAATAGTACATTTTACCCCTACGCTATCCAATGCTTTCCCTACTGTTGCACTCTCTGGAGTGGGAATAGTAATTTTTACCCCTACGCTATCCAACGCTTTCCCTACTGTTGCACTCTCTGGAGTGGGAATAGTAATTTTTACCCCTACGCTATCCAACCCTTTCCCTACTGTTGCACTCTCTGGCGTGGGAATAGTAATTTTTACTCCTACTCTATCCAACGCTTTCCCTACTGTTGCACTCTCTGGAGTGGGAATAGTAATTTTAACTCTACGCTATCTAACGCCGTACCTACTGTTGCACTTTCTGGAGTGGGAATAGTAATTTTTACACCTACGCTATCCAACACTTTCCCTACTGTTGCACTCTTTGGAGTGGGAATAGTAATTTTTGCCCCTTCGCTATCCAACGCTTTTCCTACTGTTGCACTGTCTGGAGTGGGAATAGTAATTTTTACCCCTACGCTATCCAACGCTTTCCCTACTGTTGCACTCTCTGGAGTGGGAGTAGTAATTTTTACCTCTACGCTATCCAACGCCTTACCTACTGTTGCACTCTCTGGAGTGGGAATAGTAATTTTTACACTTCCGCTTTCCTACGGTAATAATATTGGATATTTTTTAATTATATCATGTAACTATATATATATGTTTTAACAAATATGATTGTAACATTTTTTTTACTTTAATTGATTATTTAATTATTATAAGGTAATTTAAGTATTTTAAAGCATATTTTAGTAATTAATTTTTAATATTAATTTAATTTAACATTGTTTTTAATAAAGTCGATATTTTTATGAACTATATTTTTGTAAACGATATTTTTTACTCGATATTTTTGTACTTACCTGTTTGTAGATACAAAGTTTATATTCTGTCTGTCGATATTTTGTCGCCGATATTTTTGCTAGTCGATATTATGTCCCTCGATATTATGTCAGTGATCCTGTTCGGAGATAGGGTGGATCCTTGGGGGACACCCACGAGTACCGGAGAGGACTGGGAGAGGGAGTAGTTTGCCTTTCTCTTTGTGATCTGTGGTGAAGGAAGGAGGAGAACCATTGTAACACCAGACCAGAGAAACCCATCCTGTTCTCCAGAATGGATAGGAGGTTGTCATGATTAACCATGTCGAATGCGGAGGAATGGTCAAGGAGGATTAGGGGGCAGGAATCACTTTGGTCAAGCATTTCTAGAATGTCTTTAATAACATGTGTGAGAGCCGATTCGGTACTGTGCCCCTTCTGAAAGCCGGATTGATGTTGGTCTAGTAGTTGGAAATTCTCTTTCAGAGCACAAAGTTGGGATTGTACACATTTCTCCAGTAGTTTGGCTAGTGTAGGGATGTTGGAGATAGGGCGGAAATTATTGAGGTCAGTTTTATCTGCGTACGTTTTTTTTAGTATAGGTGACACCTGAGCTGCTTTTAGGCAGTCTGGAATCCTGCCTTGTGCTAGAGAGGCATTTACAATCCTTGTCCAGGTGGGGATGCGTGTATTCTTAATTTATTTGAAGATGGGCGGGGGCAACGGGTCAATGAAGTGGTTAGATGGATTGATGTTCTGAAGAATCTTGTTGATGTCTTTTTCACTGAATGGGGTAGAGGTGCCCCATGACTCATTGTTCTTAGTGATCAGACTGATAGGTTTGCACTTATCTAAGAGGTCAAGGGATGGCAGCAGAGCCTTCTTGGAGGCGAGTACAATGGTGATGACTCTTGATTTCTCATTGAAGAAAGCAGAAAGATCTTCGCAAGAAGGTGGGATGACTACAGAATCCGAGTGGTTTGGGACTGCCACTGATTGCTGTTTGACCAATTCGAAAAGTTTCTTGGGGCGGTTTGCAGCTTGATCGAGTTTGTGTCTGAAATAGTCTGCCTTGGCACTCTTGATTTCTTTGTTATAGAAACTCATAACATTTCTAAGGAGTTTTAGTTGTTCCAAGGAGGGTTTGGATTTCCAGGAGCGTTCAGCTGGCCTAAGGTAGCGGCGTTCAGTGTTTAAATTGTCATTGTACCTTGGATATTTTTGTGAAGTGTTTTTTTGTTGGAAAGGTGCAATGTCATCCATGATGTTGGAGATGGTCGAATTGTAGGAGTCAGTGAGTAACTGAACATCAACTAAGCCAGCTTGGGGGAGCGGGCAGATTTGCAGTAGGCTGCTAGTTCAGTTGCATTTATTGATCTGAGGTCCCTTTTCCAGATCTTTGATTTCGTTGGCTGGGCCTTCCTCAACAACACCTCCCTGTTAATATAGAAGAGGATGCTATGGTGGTCGGACCAATCGCAAGGGGTAATGGTATCCAAAGTGAGGGTCTGCCCTTTCGAGATAATGAAGTCTAGTGTTTCTCCTTTATTGTGAGTCGGTTGGTCAGAGTGCTGGATCAGCTCATGATCATTCAGATATGCTTTAAGGCAGGATACCGCCTGGTCATTGGGGTTAGACCAGTGAAGGTTGAAGTCACCAAGGAAGATTTGGGACTCGGCTGAGTCAACATTGCCCGAGTTGATTTCCATCAGTTGCTCGATAAAGGGGAGATTGTCTCCCAGAGGTGATAGAAATTGTGTATATTGCAAATCGGCAGATTATTACTTGAGATACTGAGACAAAGGTATTCACAGGAGTAGGGCGAAGGGGACTTCAAGTCAGAAATCGAAAGTGTGTTCCTATGAATACAGGCTAGGCCACCCTCCAGCTTCAGAACTCTGTCTAGCCTAATTATGTCATGAGAATGAAGTTCAAGTAGGTCTAAGATAGGAGAGGAGGCAGGATTTAGCCAAGTTTCAGTGAGGATAATGATGTCTAAATCCATGTGTTGGATGAGGTCAAAGATGTCGGAGACGTGTTTACTGGCTGACCTGCAATTGAGTAGTACACATTTAAGTTGTGGTGGATTAGTGTGGGAGGGAGTCTGTATGACGTTCACTTTCATGAGGTTGTCTTTATTAATGACTCTAAGATTGTGAGGAGGTTCTCTGTACGGGTTGGAATGGATGGTTTGAATTTGTCTCGGTGGGATCAAGAAGGAGTTGGACCTAGTGGAGTACGAGTTGTGAAGATGACTTATCCTCCCCTAGAAACTGGACCATTCTCAAGAGGTAACATCAGATCTAAAATTGCTGAACCGAAGTGTATTTCAAGACTACACATGAACTCGGCAAGTCAAATAACAAGCACAAGGAAAATGTCGAAAATGTGCTTATTTACTTTATAACTGCAACTGGAGAGACAATCTGAATATGAGGTGATATTCTCTAACACATATTTTAATAGCTCGCAAAGATGTTAAATAGACCTAAATTGAAACACCTAATGAACAACAGTAGGTCATTTCCTTTATACTCCTATACATTTAAGTAGGCGAGAACCATGATTTTCTGTTCCATAAAAATGTAACATCCAAGTTACGTGATACGGTCACCTCATTCGGACAAGGACCTTGACCTCATTCTAATAATGATAATGCACTGAGTCCTCTGTATTGGCTACCGCTAGGAGCTAGCTATTCACTGGAGACAGATATGCGGCAAAAGACAAAACAGTTGTTGCATTTTGGCCAAATCTACTATGCATTTGGAAGGAGATCAGTCTGTGACTCCCGGTGGAGTCCTGGGACCCTCTGCTCCTGATCCAAAAGACAAAGGTATGTCACTAGTAGTGTTCCACTTAACGATGTTACACAGAGTATATCTGAGGTTCTCTGAAATTGCATGTGGAATATGATGTAGGTGCATATGCAAAGGCCCTCCTCCGTGATTTTATGCCCACATGCAGTAGGTGGACTACTTGATCACATTGAACTCACTGCAAAGCTTTCCACTCTGTAGATCCGGCACAAATTGGAGAATTTCCAAGTAAAGTTACCGCTCCTAGGACCGGTGGTTCCCAAACTTTTTAGCATCACAACTCACTTTTTAGAACAACAAATGCTTGTGATCTACCTACTTTTAATGGACTTGTGGGTGTGTGATTTTTTAATGTAAATAAAGCACCATGTGGTAGCGCATTGTCGTTTACAGGCAACACATTTTCCATCTTGCTGCTTCTCCATCATTTCTCGAGCTGTCTGCAGGTGCACCTGGACTCTTGGAAGGCAGGGAAAACCAGCTGGCTTTCTTGGAGGGCTGCTTGCCTGAGGGGAACCAGTGTGTTGGCGCAGTTGGAGAACCAGTGGTGGAATTTGACTACTGAGGGGTTGGCGTACATGGATGTCAGTGAGACAGTTTTGCTGAGTGAGGGATGAGCTAGTCTTCCATTACCTTGTTCCAGCTTCTGAGAGGATGGTGGAGGGCATGGTGTCATAACGTGGGTTTGGTGTAGGAGAAGCGGACACAATGGTGGCTGGTCCAGTGTGGTCCAGTGTGGCTCATAGGTGTGGCTGATGGAGAAGTTTATTGCTTGCAGAGATGGGGCGATTGTGTGTCCTGCTGAGTGGGTTGGTGTTGTGACCAGTTGTTTAAGTCCAATGGTGGCAAGGTTCTCCGGTAAGGATGAGGTTTTGTGGCTTTTGAGGTCGCCCAAGTGGAAATTGAGGTCATGACGAAGGATGTAGTCCATTGAGGGGAGAGCGTGGTGAGGGATGAAGTCAGCTATGGCTTTGCTTAAAGGGAGAAGCGACGTCCAGGAGGTCTGTAGAGAAGGGTGAGGTGGGGTTCATACAGCTTTCTGTAAATAAGGCAATATCAGGGGAGATGGAGTCGAGCAGGTCCCAGATCTCCACTGTGTATTTTATGAGGGAGCAGGTGTTGAGCAGGATGCATCTGAGGTGGTCAAGTCTGGTTCTTGATGGTCGTGCAGTTGTGTGGCTTTGGTATGCGGAGGCCTTGGGTGGGATGTATGACGTTACTCCGCATACCGTTACAACTACCTACCATTACAACGCGACCATTACAACGCATACCATTACAACGCATAGCGCTTTGGGGTGCTGGATAGTGGTAAGTATAATTTACTATTCTAACTCCAGTCCCCGTGGACCCTAGGGAAGGTGTTGGATAGTAAATTATACCATTCCCTATCCTATAGCGCCCCCCAGTGCAATGCGTTGTAATGGTATGCGTTATAAAAGTCGCGTTGTAATGGTAGTGCGGAGTAACGAATGCGTTGTAACAGGTGCATACCCCTTGGGTGTTCTTCGGCGACATGAGGTGGCAGGCAGTAGACAATCTGTTGTTAAGGGCATGGAGGGTGCTGGAGTCTTAGCAGTGGATGGCCCGAGGACCAGGGTCTGCAGTGCTGGGAGTGATCCACGCGTGGACGGGTGCAGGCAGGTTTGCCTTTGGCGTACCTTTGACACGCCAGTGGCATGGCCGCCATTAAGTAGTGTTAGGGAGGGCTGTGCAGCTGGGACGCATGAAGCAGGAAAATGGCACTGGAAGGGGTGGGGCCACTGAGGCCAAGCAGCAGCAAAGGCACGAGAAGGGAAAAAAGGTGCAAAAAAAGAGGAGAAATAAAAGAAAGTGAAAAAGCAATAATAGAAAGAAAGGCAACAGATAGATAAAAGAAAGAAGTTGTGAATAATTCCACCCAACTCGCTGAGGTGGGCATTGAAGTCCAGAAGTTATCGCTCCCAAAATACCCACACGTCTTAGTCCCAGACTCAGGGGGCAAGACCTCCCGGTCTGTCTTGCATGGGACAAATAGCTCAGGACCCTCGGATAGAAGCCAGGTGGGCCAAATGGACCTAACGGGCAGCAGGATCTCATGCCAAAACAACCATCGGATCATACGCACCATCCCCCCTAAAACAGATCAAAAGGGACTCGCAAGAAGGAGGCCAAAGTATTCCTAACCATGACAAAAGCCAGGCGGTCAGCGGAGATGCTGGTCCAGGTCTAACCCACAAACAGCAATTAACAATAATATCCTGGAATATTGCAGGGATTAGCAAAATCTGCAAAAATGAAAATCTGAAGCAGTTCCTGGAAAGTGGGGACATAATCTGTTTCCAAGAAACATGGGCTTTGTCCAGCACTCCCTTGGCTGGGTACTACAAACATCAGGTCCCAGCCTTTAAACGGAATCTCTTTGGCCGTCCAGCCGGTGGTTTATCGGTTTTCATAAAACATGAATGTGCCCCCACACAGCTATCAACTCGCAATCTAACGGTCTACAAGCCCTACAGATCAGAGGTCTGAATCTTAATAAACATCCAATGCGCCTCTTATTACTAAACTGTTATATCAACCCAGCACAGACCCTTATGAAAGATCAGCTGGAGGCAATGGCACAGAACCTCTAAGACTTGCTAAACAAACATAAATCACACCAGATCATCCTAACCGGGGATTTCAATCTGAAGGACCTTGACAAAATTGATTTACTCCCTTGGGGCTCAGGCAGGGCAGCTCCCCTGTACAACCTGCTCAAGTTACAAGCTGACGTCAACCCACATACTGAAAAAAGCTAGCTTGGCCTCATGGCATCCTGAGTTTACCTTCCGGGACGCGTCAAGAATAGACTACATTATGGCCACGAAGAAATGGCAGCCAGAATGGAAGACTTCGAAGTCACAGACCCGGAACGATAGCGATCACAGGCCATTAATAGCAGCGTTTAAGCTAGAAGTTCCGCCAGCTACCATCTACCAACCCATTGGGGTGGCCAGTGGGGAGGAAACACACATAGTTTTGAGGAGGATCAAGTGGTCAGACAAGACTGGGAACAGACTTCAAGCTTGGTTGGCCCAGAATCAGGAAGGGAGCTTGCTCGCCGAGCCTTCACCCATAAAAGGATGGGAGACCATTATTGAGGACCTACAAATCAAGTGCGGGAATACCAAGATCCATAATCCGAGATTGAAAGGGCAACCGAGACCAGGAAGTATCTGCCCAAACAAAGATATACGAGAATGCAAAAGGCTTCTGCCCAAGGCCTTCGCAGAAAAGAAAAGAGGGGTTAGTCGAACAGAGGGACCATCAATCGCATCACTGAGGTCATCCTTTAGGAAGAAATTATGTGAACGCAAAAAAGCCAACATGGAGAGCGAATGGCTTAAAGTCTTTTCTTTGCTCAAACAAAGGAACCCAGCGCAACTCTGGAGATACATAAACCGGAAGAGTAATCAAGGACCCTCAAGAGAAAATGGAGTGTCTGAAAGAGAATGGTTGCTACATGTGAAACAGCTAAATTTAACAGAGCCCTCCAACAGAGATCCAACAAGTGGAAGGGGGGACCCAGCTGGCAAAGCTGAGCCAGTCAATACAAAGCCAGGAGTCAGGCTCTCAAGCCCAGGCAAGTTCTCCACGGACAATAGATCCCCGGCCAATGCCCAGGGCCCCTTACCAGCCCAGATAAATGCCCAACATGTCATTAACATCATCAGGAGTATGAAAAATGATGGGGCCCCGGGGCCTAATGGGATCCCGGCACCAGCTTTCAAATTGGCACCAGATTTCTGGGCATCACTCCTGACCCCGCTCTTCAATTACATCTACTCGACCGCCTTAACTCCGGAGTCCTGGAGGGGCTCCATATTGGTCCCCATTTTCAAAAAAGGAGACCGCCTCAAGCCGTCTACTTATAGGCTCATCGCCCTCCTCGGCTTGGAAGCTAAGGCTTACACCCGTCTACTTCTGACAGACTTGGAAAAGTGGGTTGAAGAGAGAAACATAATACCATTGCATTCTGACTGGCTTTAGGCAGCAGGCATCAACCATGAACAATGTCCTGGCGATATTGTATTTTTCAGCCAAGGCAACCGTGAAGAATCAGCCCCCACTCTTCTGCCGCTTCGTGGATTATTGTACAGCTTTCGACAAAGTAGACAGAAAAAGACTATGGTGGAAGTTAGAAAACTGGGGCATTCCATCACACCTCCTGAGGGCAATAAGATCATTATATGAGGACATCTGGGTGCGGATTAAAACAAGTACCAGCACAGTGTCCCCCAAAATAAGCACGGAGAATGGGCTAAAGCAAGGATACGTGCTGGCATCATCCTCTTCAACCTATACACGGCGGATCTGGGGGAGGCCCTAAAAGGAGCCAGTTTAGTAGCGCCAAGACTAGTAAGCGTGAGGCTGCCAGTGTTACAGTATGCTGACGACACCGTCATAATGGACCACATGAAGGTGGGCCTACGAAGAGCCCTAGACGCATTAAATAACTTCAACATCACTAATAACTTGACAGTCAGCCAAGGAAAAACCTAGGTCATCATTTTTGGGTCCTACCATCTGAAATTTTTTTTACAGTGGCAACTGGGAAACATGCAAATCAACATGGCGGCCTCATACAATTACCTAGGGGACTGGCTGACGGAACGTGCTAAGGCGAATGTACACCTAAAGCAGCAGAGCTCCAAGGCCAGCAAGGTTATACATCTACTAAAACAACTAAGCCAGCCTCTGATTAGCAAGTCCGCCAGCCCAATTCTTACAGTCTTAAGAGTGAAGCTCCTTCCAGAAATTAAATATGGCCATTTTGCCTTACCCGGGAAATTGGCCGCCCTCTTCAAAACAGCCCAAGCCAAGGCGCACAAGGCAGTGCTTCTGATTCCGAGGACAGCCAGAAAAACAAGGCTAAGACTGGAGTTAGGTCTGGCAAGGCCAGATTTGATGTGTCAGGGGGAGATTATAAAGGAATACCTAAGGACATTAAGGGCACCAGCCAACTCTTTAAAAAATCATCTGAGACTAATCTTTGAGACGCCGGGCTCGGTCTGGCACTCTAGCCTAGGAAACGCGATTAAAGCATTGAAAATCGAGGAAGAAGGTATCCGGCGGCTGGACATCCCCCTGAATGCCTGGAAGAGAGCAATCAACAAACAAGTGCGCAAAATCTCCTTTCAACAAGACTTTAAATCTCTCCGCCACAGCTCTCATTTAGACCCGTTAAATAATTCCTACACAGTAGGTAAAGCACAACCTTACCTAAGTGAGTCCATCACCACAGAAGTCCGATGCAAAATCTTATACATGAGGGTGACCATGATAGGGATTTCAGAATTCAGCCCTGCATGGGCCTGAAGAGGGAAATCCATAACCTGTAGACTGTGCCCCTACAACAGGGAATCCTGGCTGCATCTCTTGTGCTGCTGCCCCAACTTTAATAACGAACGCCGGCGACTTCTGCGCCCGATCTGTCTCGATAAAGGCATAAAGTCGTGCAGCGAAGCATCAGCCCTGTGTTTCAAAACCACCAACATCTTGGCACTAGCGAGACTGGCAAAACTCATCCATCAAATTAGGATAGCCCTAAAAGTCCCCAACGAAAGCAGCGAAATCCCTGGGAAGAACACGGTAACCTCTGTGGAGGATAGCTGATGGGTTTTCTTAATGATGCACCAAAGATCCACAGACAGTACCCCTCTCGCATGGTCTCTAAAGACAGCATCGCCCCTCGAGAGGGACCAATTGAGCCATAGAGGATAGTTCAAGAGCTCCGCAAAGCAGTTCATCTGCAAGGCATAAACAGGGGCTCCAAGAACACGTCCCCAAATGCCAAGGAAAGACTAAGTGGGAATTGAGGAGGGCTGTCAAATGTTATTTAGTACTGAGGTCTGAAACCACTGTTTTTAGCTTTTTTATACTGATGGTTTCTACTGTAAAGATTTTAATTTATTATACAGTTCAAATAAAAGAAAGGTTGAAAAAAGAGCAGAAGAGTGAAAGGCAGAAAGAAGAAAAAACAGAGGGCAGAGAGCAGCAGCAGGGTAGAGATTGCTCCACACTGGACCACCAGGGATCGGGGCCTCAAACTCAGGACCTGGAAGGGTCAGGGAACAAAAACGTCCCGGTGCAGCTGTGCGGCGAGGGAAGCAATTTACTGACAAGGTCAGTAAGATCTGGTGTTGTCAGAGGGGGGCTAGAGAGCCCACAGGAAGATGGCTGCACTTAAGTGCAGTTATGCCAGCTGTGAGCCGTAATACTTCATCTATGCTGCCGTTTGGCCACATTCCTGCCTACAGACAAAGATCCAGGCACAAAAGACCATTCTGTGCTACCACGTTTGCTGCAAGAATAAGCAAAAAAAACCCTGCATTTTGCTTGCATCCTATGGACTGAATGCCGTTGGTCCCAAAATAGGGGCCGTGCATGAGGCAGCAGTGGTCGCCTGACTGCGGCGAAGTTGCTACCCTACAGTCGGTGAGGCAACTAATGCTGATGCGACAAGGTCTTGATGCGATGAACTAAACCATTGGAGCATGCTGAGGGGCCCCCAGTTGAAACTTGAGATGAGGTAAGTAGCACAGATTCATGAGGCTGCCGCTGGTCGTGCACATCATGGGTGTGAGCTGGCAGAAGAGTGCAGGCGGCCTTTGTCCTGCATGGGCCACGGCGGCCGAGAAGATCCTGTCCTGTGAGGCTGTAGGGAAAAAGAGACCTGGAGGCTGCAGGCAGCAGCGGCTCATAGTGCAGATATGATAAAATGAGGGCCGAAAGATGACCTGAACAAAGTGAGCCCAGCCTGCAAACTGCTGAAAGACCAGAGTGGTGTCACCTATAAACGCGGCCTACTGCGCTGGTCCCAATATGAGGTCCAGTGAGAGGGCTCCATTGCCAAAACCGATGAGTGTTAGCATGGAACTGTTGCCTTATGGAAAATATTAACATTAACTACTAGTGGCCATGAAATCTCATACATGGTGTGCGGCAGTGTGGAGCAGCACAAACAGACTGCTCATCAGGTGATAGTAAGAGACCAATGCCCCAGAAGCAATATTGACATTGGCAGCTTTGGATGTGAAGCTTCATGTGAAGGAAGGGATGGCACAGAACAGTGCAACCAGACTAGCCAACAGGTGAGCACTGCTGACACTTGCCCCATGCAAAGATTTGATGCAGCCAAGTGCTGCAAGGCCTCATAAGCAGAGCGCGGCAGCACAGGACAGCACAATCAGACTGACCGCTGGATTGAAGACACAAATATTGCATCATGCAAGGAATTACCACAGGCAGCCAAGTGTGGCAGTGAAGGACCCCTTAAAAAAACTAAGAACTGGTGAAGGGCTCCAGTGCTCCCCACAATCATTGCACTCCAGTGCATAGACCTCGGGTCTGGCGCAAATGCCTAACAACATATTTGGGTTGCGGTCCAACCATAGCACATGTGACTCATCCAGTGCCCCTTTTACGACCTTTCCTGTGTGTGTGTGTGCCAACAGAGGCCCTCCAACACGTACCACAAGCTCTACAGAAAGTGACCAGGGCCCCCTCTGCACCGGAGAAACAACCTTAGTTCCGCTGCCATGGACAGCCACATTTTGAAAGGTGAACACCACTGCAGGGACCCATTGCTACCCTGTATACCTTGAGCATTGCCTATGAGTTGCTTGGGCCTCCCTGACAGTGTATACTAATAAGACATGCTGAGAACTGCACAGTACTGCACACAGCTGTGAAGTTACAGCAGAGATTGATGATTGACAGCGCTCCAATGCCTACCAAACAGGGGGTCTGTGTGGCAAATGGAGAGCCTGGGTTTGCCCCGGCGGCTGCAGAATGATCCTTGCTGTCCCCAATGGGTAAAACGAACAAGAACCAATAACAGCTCACATTTGAGGCATGACGGACTACCAGAACACCGCAAGCTGTGGTCACAGATCAAGATATGGATGCACCGAGCCAGGTCACATCGGCACTTGAAGCCACTCTGCTCATCATGTAGCAGTGTTTACAGTCCATTGCCAGCAAAATCGGCACCATAAATCTGCGCATCTCAACAACTGGGGATAAAATACAATCAATCAATCAAATAATTTGTAAAGCGCATTACCTACCGCAAGGGTTTCAAGGTGCTGAGGGTGGGGAGATGGGGGGTGCTGTTGCTACTGGTCGAACATCCAGGTCTTGAGTTATCTCCTGAAGGTCAGAAGGTCTTCGGTTTGTCATAGGATGATGGGGAGGGTGTTCTAGGTCTTGGAGGCGCGGTGGGAGAAGGATTTGCCTCCGGCTGTGGTTCTACGGATGCATGGGACGTTAGACAGGGAGAGGTCTGCGGAGCCGAGTTTCCTGTTGGGTAAGAAGAAGGAGAGTCGACAGTTAAGATAGGCTGGGATGGTCTTGTGGAGCGCCTTGTGTGCGTGGATCAGGAGCCTAAAGGAGATTCTTTTGTCGACAGGGAGCCAGTGCAGGATCCTCATGTGGGGGGTGATGTGGTCTCGGCGCGGGACATCGAGGATCAGGAGTGCAGAGGCATTCTGGATTCTTTGCAGTCTGTTGATGAGCTTGGTCGGGGCTCCGGCATTGAGGGTGTTTCGGTAGTCGAGTCTGAGACAGACTAGGGACTAGGTAACTGTTTTCCTTGTGTCTGTTGGGATTCATCTGTAGATGTTGCGGAGCATACGGAGGGTGTTGAAGCAGGTGGTGGAGACAGCATTGACTTGTTTGGTCATGGTGAGTTTCGAGTCGAGGATGACTCCCAGGTTGTGTGCGTAGTTGGTTGGTGCGGGGGTGTCCCCAGCGACGCGGGCCACCAGGATTCATCCCATGCTGAGGGGTTGTGCCCAAGGATGAGGATCTCTGTCTTGTCTGTGTTCAGCTTAAGGCGGTTATCCTCCATCCAGTCGGCGACGGCCTTCATTCCCTGGTGCAGATTGGATTTGGCGGTGAGGGGGTCCTTGGTGAGGGAGATGATCAGTTGCGTGTCGTCAGCGTAGGAGATTATGTTGGGGTCATGATGTCCGGCGATGCGTGCGAAAGGGGCCATGACGTTGAACAGCGTCGGGCTGAGGGAGGATCCCTGCGGGGCGCCGCAGATGATCTTGGAGGCTTCGTATCGGAACAGGGGAGGCAGACTCTCTGGGTTCTGCCTGAGAGGAAGGAGGAGGTCCAGTCCAGGGCCTTGTCTCGGATCCCTGCGTCGTGGGGCAAGAAAGCTTGAATACGCCAAAGTGGAGTGGCAGTAATTCCTGCCAAGAATGAATGCTTAGGGGCATGCTCCAGACGTAATAATTTCCGCATCATAGGGGTCCCTTAGTTGACAAACACTGGCATGATGGAACTGTATCTAGAAACACTACAAACTAGCATCTTTACCTCTGACAACTGCTTGGCTCCCCCCAGCGCCGTAATAGCAAAAGCTGCTTAATTACAGGGATGGCGATAGAGCTCTCCCAATGGCCCATGAAAAGCAGGACATTAACTGAAAGGGGAACATTCTTTCCAGACTTTATGGAATTGGTACAGGCAGCCCATAAAGAATTCCTTACGTTAAAAAAGAGACTACAAAAGGCAGAAATCCCCTACGTGATTCTGTACCCATCCTGCCTATGCATAGAACAACATGGATCCACAAAGATTTTTACAACACCTAAAGCATCAATAGAGTTTCTCAAAAAGTTATCTCTGTGATGTCAGGAGTTACCAGACACAGAAAATGACACAGAGAATGATTGACCTGCTGCAATTCAAGATAACCTTGTGGCCATAGACTGATATATTGCCAGTGACTGGGGCTATCAGACGCCCCACAAAGAAACACTGCAACACGTGTTTCCATAAAACAAGGCCTAGTCTATATTAAGAAGCAGGGGATAAGCAGAAATGGCTGTGACCCCACCCGCCCTACCGAGACTCTCTATGCTACATCTTACTTGGTCTGCCACCAACAAGTCCCTGGCTGGGAACACCAAACTTTCCCCTCATGTGGCCTGACTCCAAGTTTAAAAAGACAGACCTGCAATGGCTGATATCTCATGTGTCTCCTAGCACCCCCATCCAATGGGAGAGTACTGGGCATCTGGCTACCCCCATGAGGGTACAACCCACATCTTTTCATGCTGTGTTTCACCAGCAAACACTGGAGACTATTATTGTTTTTTAATCACAGTTACATGCTTTTTGCTTTCAGATTTTGGGACAGCCTTTGACATAGTTGGGATGTTGAAGTGGGGGGGGGAATAAAGTTCTACCTTTCTGTTGCCACGGATACATCATTATTGACCATCGACTACCTCTCATCACAGAACATGCTGTACAACACAAAACACATTTATATCATGCTACAATGGCCCGACCACCCAGACATATATCCTTTTTAACTTGGAAAGAACAATCACCTTAAAACACGTCAGGCACTGGCGTACCTGGACTGGCACCGGATTCAAATCGCCCTCCTCCAGGAGCCGCACTTGATATGACACACGGAAAACACGGTGGGCAGCTCCTCCGATAGGGGTGTTATCATAATAATTAAGAGAGGGGTGCCATTCACTGCTACTCACACTGAAACCGTTGACCAAGGCTGATATGCAATAATACAGGCGAACCTATGCCGCGTATTGATGACCCTGATAAACACTTATGGGGCCAATAGGGATGATCCTGACTTCTACATACTGCTATGGAACATATTACACTACCTACACCCCTTTGCCATCATTTGGGGTATGAACCTAAATACATGCCTTGACCTATCACAGGATAGATCAGCATATGCAGGTTGCCATGGAAAACAATCCAACAAGGTCTTGGGTGAGGGCATGGAGGAATATGGACTAGTAGACCTATGGGGACTGCCCAACAGTGACAAGTGGGCGGGGCACATTTGCCTCCTCAGTACATGGCTCATGGTTCCACCTGGATTACTTTTTGGTGAACCAATAGGTGAACTCCTTGACATGAGATGTGCAACAGCTTGCCAAAACTTTATTGGACCAGGCACTAGTTCAACTGGTAGTGTCGATACCCATGCATATCCCCACACAATTTGAATGGAAATTTCAGACATCAGAGATGCTAGACTAAGTATATTAGGAAGGATGGTGATCAGCCATTGCAGAATGTTTTGAAAAAAATGTGGGATCAGTGGAGGAGACTAACGTCTCTGGGAGGCATTTAAGGTCATAATCAGAGGTATTTGTGTAAGTACATAAAAACGCAATTTCATAAGATTAAACCAGATAAAACAAAAATAAAGAGATAAAAAGATATAACACATTGAAGGCACTGAAGAGCGACTATGAGGCTATGCCCCAGCCTTGAACCCTCACCACCATTAGAAAACAAATTTCAAAATACAATGCTATGGCTGAGAGTGAGCCGTGACAACTCTTGGCACCAGCGTGGCAAAGGCGTATGGGAAAGGTGATTGCCCGGGCCATAGCCTGGCAACTAGAATGAAGCAAACCTGCCCACCTGGTCACATTGTCGAAATCACAGACTACTGGAGAAGACAGATATAGTACGCTAGTAAATCTGCCTTCTCAGACGCTTACATGGGCCTATACGCCCCCAGAGGCTCTGCCACAGAGGCAGAAACTGTTGAGTCCTTGCACGATGTGGCCCCATGACGTTGACCCTGGGCCAACGAGAATATCTTGCATAGCCTGTCACAAAACAGGAGATTTTGGGGGATATACACTCACTTCCCAATGGCAAGGTACTAGGCCAAGATGGCCTGATGGGTGAATTTTATAAAGAATACGCTGACCTGCTGGTCTCACACCTACATGCAATGTATGTAGAGATATACACTAGGCAGGTGCTCCCCCCTCCCTCTGTGAAGCCCTCATTATTGCGTTATTAATGCCCTAAAAACAACCCAAGTATTGCAAGTCCTAACAACCACTATCACTGATAAACACGATGCCAAAGTACTAGTGAAAAAACTGGCCACTAGGTTCCAACATCTAATGATGAATAAGGTCCTGCCAGGCCAATTTGGATTTATACACAGCCGTTCCACGACACATAATTTTCATACACAACTTGCTCTGCTACACAAGCTTGACAAATCCTTGGAGGCAGCGACAGTACTATTAGGTGCTGCTAACGCCTTAGACTCCATCAAATGGAAGTATATATTCACAATACTGAGTTATATGGGGATGCCCAAGCCTGTTTTCAGATGGGTGCACTTACTATATACTGACCCAGTGTCAAAGGTGCATGTCAATGGGTACACATCGAAACTGCTGCTGGTACACAGAGACATGCATGAAGGGTGCTCCTTGTTCCCAGCTCTTTTTGCACTCACTCTTAGACCCCTAGAGTGCATGCTTCAACAGAGACAGGCGCATTCTGTGTTGCGCTTTAGACTGCATCCCATCAGTGTTTCTCTCTATGCAAATGACATGGTGTTGCCCATACTCCGAGAATATATACACTTTGAATGTTAATCTGGACTCAGTATCAACTGGCCAAAGTCAGTTGTATTTTCCTTGATACTGAGCACACAGCCACACTCACTCACTGTATTTCCCACTGGAATGGAAGACGGACTCTGTTAAATATCTAGGGGTATGGATGCACAGAGACCCGGACCTAGTAATCCATGCGAACTATGGGAAGGGCATGATGAAGCTTGAGGAACAGGTGACCAAATGGCCTAGGATGCCTTCTGTCTGGCAGACAGAGTGATGATAAAAAGAATTATAGTGCTCCCCAGATTTTTATACCAGTTTTACTAACATTCCAGTAGTGCTGCCACAACACTTCTTCAAAACTATCCCGTCACACATGTTTACATTGTCTTGGGATGGAAAACAGCTCAGGATCAGCTGGGACATCTAATACTCCCAAATGCACAAGGCATTTTTTGCACCAGACTTATCTCTAAACTACCTCAGTGAACAGGCGCAATAGCACATTAATGGTATAGCCCACATGCGCACACACCGCACTTGGCAGTGGAGGCTGATGACGTGTACCCCATTCTACTCAACTCCATCTTAACACACAGGAAGACAGCTGTGCCTGGAGGGGAAATGAATACCATTAACTGTGCCACAAACGCATGGAGAAAACTAGGCGCAAATGGCAAGAAGCTCCCATTGTATGCTCCTGCAAACTCCCACCCTGCCATATAAGTCACAAACGGAACAGGTGCGCTCACCATGTTTGACAAAGCAGTGTTGCAGACATTAAAGTTTGTGTACCCAGCAGGACAATTTATTAATATGGCTGAAAACCAATGCACGCAACATCAGATCCTGCTTCTGACATTTACATACTTTCATCTTAGGGCAGCAATACACAAGCTATATATTCCTCTTTCCCACCAGAAACCCTCACGCTCGTAGCGCACCAAACTTTGCTCAATAGCCCTAAGTGCAGAAAGCTTATTACAAGATTTTATAATGCAGATCAAAGAATTAGACAGTCAGGCCAAAATCTGTCACTGGACAGATGGAATGATGCTCTTGACCCACATTTGAAACTGGAAGACGGGTTTCTTCAGTACAGTAACAGAAATACTCACATCAAATTGCAATTTGCATATCATTCACTGCAAATGCCTGCAGCAAATGCATTGCACTCCAGTTAGACTGTGTCGATATATGCTGCGGGGAGAGTCAAACTGCTCCATGTGTGGGGCACTAGAAGCAGACTGCATTTGCTTTGACTATTCAACCCGGTTCAGTAGTTCTGGATACGGGCGACAACGACCCAGTCTGTTGTGGTACTGGAACATGTAGACTGCACCTCTCAAATAGGTTACCTTGGCCTGGTTAAATGGCTACGTCCAGCAAATTGTACATTTTTAGCAGGGCACTACTACTAGCAAAATACAGAGGAGCAGATTTATGTTAACTGGTGCATCCCCAGGGATGCGCCAGTTAATGTGCGCCACAGTGCGCCACTGCTCCGCCACCCATGGTGCAAGGCAGTGAAGATGCGTGACGCATCTCTCGCCGTACGGGCGGCGCATTGCAGGAGTCATGTCGTAAGTGCGACATGACTCCTGCAAGGCACAGGGGCCACCTCTTCAATGCATGGTGCGTCACCCTTACGGAATTGACGTAGAAAGTGACTGAGTGAAATCTCATAGATTTCACTCAGCCAATTTTAGGAGGCGTTCCTGCGCAGGAATGCCACCCCCTGCGCAGGAACGCCTCCTTATGGCGCAGGGCTTTCCAACGTGACGCATCTGCTAGATGCGTCACGTTGGAAATAGGGCGCATTGTTTGCTCCGCTGTTGCGTCACATTAAGTGACGCAATTGCGGCGCAACGAGGCGCAAGGGCCTCATAAATCTGCCCCAGAGTAGTTATACACAGGGGTAATACATCTGTACCTCTGTACCTAAACCTAAGCAATGGCTACTAGATATGTCTTTCTGTAAGGAACAATTTTAAACTTTGCTGAGGAACTGCCACTACGTCGCACCCCACAAATATTTGGGACCCACTAACAACCCATCTTATGTCAACACCGGATGTGCTATAAAGTATAGTGTGAACTGAAAGGGGAGTCTGGGTGAAAAATAGGTGGATCTGTTTGTTTTGGAATTATTATTATTGTTCCACCAATGTGACTTTTGTCTAAGAAATGCAGTGATGGCATATTGTTTAGTATCTGTTTATATGCTGAACAAAGTTTAAACAACTTGTTGTTGTTCTTGACTGAACATTTACCTTTTGTAATCTACATCTGGCATTGGATTGAACTTGAGATTCAAGGACTCTTTGATTCAACAGTATGTAATTTGGTCAGCTTGCAACATTTTCTTTATGACTTCTTTTACACCTTCACCACCAGGATCCCTAAGGTACTTCATAATCTTCTTGCTCTTTGCTTCTTCTAGAGCATCAATAAAATCATCAAATGTCTCTACCAAGTAGTTGATCTGTGTCTAATAATCTGCTTTTTGGTGGTACTGAATGGTGGTGGTGGGTTTCGGAAGGTAACAGCAATGTAACCATTTATTAGATTGGCTGATACTGAAAGTGGAGATCTCTCAGACACTGTCTGCTGTCAGCTAGGACCCACTTCATTCATGATATCCCTAAGGTCCTGTACTGTGATGGCCTCTGGGTAATCTTCGACAGTCTGTGAAACTTTGATCTCGCTCTTGGTCTCCATTGGAGCCCTTTACTTTTCTGGAGTCCTTTGGAGTTGTTCTGAGCTGCCAATATGGCAGCTTTGGTGGTGTGCCACTTTGTGGACAGATGGCTCAGTGAGCACAACCCTGGGCACTTCCTCTGAGGCTCCTCGACCCAACGCTGTGGTATGATGATTCTCTTTACTCAGTTCTGGTAAGCAGCTGACTGTTTCTTTTACCTGAATCACTTTGCTTTTAGGCATCTCTATGTGCTCACACCTGGTTGATTTCAGCCTCACGGCGTTTCAGATCACATTGTTATCAAGCAATTTACTTTAGTTATTTGTTGCTCTTCCAAAACTTGGTTGCATCCACCTTTAGCAATAATACTACATACGATGTATAGCTTTAAGTTGCATAGTAGTGCAGTGTCTCTCTTTGCGGACTTACCTGCAGGTTCTTGGCAAACAATGTTTAGACTTCTCAGTGAAGCTTTTGTTATCTTCCAATACTTCACACTGGCTAATGTTGCCCCTTGACTCCACATATGCCAAACGTCGATTCTGCACTTGGACTAAGGCACACATGGCATGAACTAGCAGTTTTGCTGGACCATAGCAAACTCTCTCGGAGGGCACTCCCAATCTTCGTGTTATTAATCCCATATCTCATCGCCAATTGTAGCATCCTACCCAGCCTAGGCACCCACTATTGACTAGGCCACAAAGGGATTTGGATTACTCATGTTTATTTGGCTGCATGTAACTGCAAACTCAACATTCTAAACCTGCTTTCACTTCACTACATGCTGACACATACATCACAGTTCTACGGAGTCCATCAAGATCCAAAAGGGTTCCGTTATTTCTTAACTTGCACAAGACTATAAACAGTGTGCATGAGTAGCTGTCAGCATGAACATTTAACCCAATGTAAGTTTTTGTAAACACAATATGTTTCATCTAGCGAAGATTACTAGCACAACACAAGGAACTGTGATACATTTCTCGTTTCATAATTTCTGAAGGACATTTTTTTAAAAGCCATAAGAATTGTTTGACTAATCACATATAATTCCTGTTATTTTACACTATATTTACCCAATGAAATGCACAAGATTATGCCATTAGGCCATGTCACATAATTGACTTTTGTCCTGGTAAAATCCCTAATATGGGAGCTCAGGAAAAATGCTAACAAACCAAATATGAGTGGCTGCTGTTTACATCACATGTAATTCAGAATGTTTTGAGTTCAAAATGAGTCATTTAACTTAAAGTAGATATTTGTATTTTGTTTTGTATTTAATTATACTTATAGAGCTCCTATCACCCAAGGTCTCTAAGCGCTAAAATGTGAGACTCCATACAGATTATGCTACTAACTAAGACCTGCATTTACTAACATAGAAGGCAAGGTTTGTCTAATCATGCTGCTAGAACATTCAACAACTCCATTTGATATATCTTTAAATGGGTTGCTGCTGAATTGGAGATAAACGCCCAGAGCAGACACTGAATCCATGTAAGCCTCACAAGCAAATGCTGGACTGTTATCTGAATGAAATGAATTAACTGCCCCAATCGCTACCAGACACTGCATGTATTTCTCTTTAGCCAAACACATAGGAATTGAGAAAATAAATCAATTTTGATCATTATGTATATTGTATCAGTTGGCTGAGGGAAGTGGACCGATGTGGTCCAAAAAAATCACTAGAAAGAAGATGGTAGAGATTGTGCAAGGAGTTGGTGAGGGTCTTTTGGCAGTTGATTGGTTAATCTGCTGAGAAATGTTACACTTATTTACAACACTGACATAATTCCTAGTCTGTTCATATAAACCAGGCAACCAGTAGCATTGCTGCAGCATTGTTTCTGTTGCTGTTGCTGAATGAGCAGATGCCACGCCCTTATTGGCTGCATTGATTAAATCTATTCTGGACAGAATATTAGGTATTATCCTGTCTCCCACTCCTGGTACTATGTCTACAGGGATGTTATCTGAATTAAGGGTGCAGGAGTATTTGGGAGGAAATCCGGTGGGAGTCTTCCCACCTTGCTTACTTGTGTTTATGGCTGTTAAGGTATTTGTATCGATCTTCGGTGGATATCTGGTTGTGACTGCTACTCTAGCAGTCTGAATTGCAGCCTTAGCAGCTAAGTCGCCTGCACAGGTCCCTTTTGTTTGAATGACATCATGCTGATGACGCAGATTGTGCCTCAGACGGACCAATGAAAGCTTATCTTATAAGATAGCTTCCTTTCCCCAAGCTGTTAATTCTTTATAGGTTTCCCCTTTGGATACTTAAATCCATTTAGATGCCGATGCTGTAGTCAACATTGTAACCTTGCACATAGACGAGAAAGATGAGTCAGACACAATAAGGTTGTGAACTGACGAGTCAGCCTTTTGTCATGCAAGTCACAGGGCATGCATTTCTCCACGCCGTGCAGTGCTGTCACCTAGCATTTATTGTGAGTGCGCTGCAGATGGAATTCACCTTCTTTCACTATACCTTGCAAAGCTGAGCAGGCTATGGAATATTTGTAGTTTGCTCCTACTGCTGGTTAGGCAGAGCTATCCATGTAGAATACACTCTGGTAAGACATGATGGGCAAGGTAGTTGGAGTTGGGCAACATGTTCATATTTGAGAAAACTTTGTGTATCATACTTTAGGTTCATTGAGTGGGATCATACTGAAACTTACATCCACTGCATTTCAAGAAGGGGTCCCTGCTTGATTCGTGTATAAGGCCCGGGCTTCTCTTACAGCCCATTCCGTGGTATATATTGTTCTGATATTTCCAGGGACTATGGGAGAAAAAGCTACCCTAGTAGCATTCTCTCCTCTTTGCACTTCCCTCGTAAAGACTGGAGTCCTGGTTTATTCTGCTAGGATCAGGTCACGATCAATGGACAATTGTGACCAGACAACTGCTTTAACAGTATGTGGTATATCACCTTCAATTGGTATGTTTATATGATAAAATCAATTAGGAGGATTGCAATGTTTATCTGAAGACTCGATTTGTACTAATGCATTAGTTGGATTCACAACCAAAGACCTCTAAAGCATCGGATTCACTATTGTAACTTCTGCTGCGCTGTCTAGAAATGCTCTCAGCCATGTCCTGTTTCACAGGAGCACTCATAGCTGTATCATTATCTTTCTTACAATGTCCTGCAGCTTTCTTCTTCTTAACTGGTGTTTTAGAGTACACCTCTTTCTTCTCCTTCTTCATTGACCACAGTCTTGCGTCCTGCTTCACTTTGCCTCCTATACTCCTCTTTTCTTCAGTACTCATATCGACTCCCTTCTCTGTTCCTTTAAAGTTTAATGTTTAATGCCATGCGTGCGGCACATTTTCCCGCTGTACGCTAAGGTTTTTAAAAATCCGCGGTTCATGACGAGCTCAGCTCGTCATCAGCGTACGAGAGGTGTACGAGAGGTGTACGTCATGACGAGCTGAGCTCGTCATGAGCATCGATGGGGTTAATGAATGCTTTCTTTTGAAATCACATGGGATTCGAGCACTCTACGCGCAACCAGCGCACACCTGGTGCGATTCCCGAAAAATATATTTAACAATAATATATCTTTATTCCAGTTACAAATATATTATATTTACAATTGTGTTAAATAATCTCTTGATATAATATATATAATAAAGTTATATACATATACTTTTAAAATAAAATAAACTTACAGTGGATTCGCGCACCTGGGGCAACCCCTGGAAACACGTATGTGACGTTGTGCGGGGCTGAGAACCATGCACCCTTCGCATACCGAACGCGTGTCGTACACGACTTATTCAATATGGCAGCAACATTCTTTGATTTTCATACCCACCGTGACTGGTACAAGATCGGTACGTGAATCCACTTAAAATAAAAATGTAAATACATATTTTTGAAAGGAGAAAACATCACTTTATTTTTTATAAAAGTTTAAACATTTTTAAAAATCATTTTTTGGACATTACAATTGGAAATTAGCATTTAAAAAAACCTTTGAAATTAACTAAAAACCCATAGGTTTGAGGGACGTTATAGTTAGGAATTAGCATTTAAAAAACCTTTAAAATTCACTGAAGAAACCATAGGTTGGAGGGATGTTATAGTTAGAAATTAGCAATTAGAAACCTTCGAAATTCAGTGAAAAAACCATAGGTTTCAGGGACGTTATAGTTAGAAATTGCCATTTAAAAAACTTTTGAAATTCAGTGAAAAAACAGAGGTTTGAGGGACATTATAGTCAGAAATTACTATTTAAAAAACCTTTGAAATTCAGTAAAAAAAACACAGGTTTCCGGGACATTATAGTTAGTTGGACATTTCACTCGTACAAAATCAGAGAAATCCAGCTGTTATAGTTAGGTGTGCTAACTATAACCTGCGCCCCCACGATGCACTGCTGATGATGTCACATATTACATCATTCATGACATGGTCAGTGACATCACTGATGACATCACTGATGACATCTCAGACTACATCACTGATGACATCATCCATGTGATAATGTGATGCACTTCCTCATACCCTAATATAACATTTGTAACACCCACTCTAAAATACAGACTACCATTTTCAAAACCATAGACACACCAATGCCAGTTACTACATACCCACTCACTGATTCCTAGGTCTACACACACATCCACTCTTTCACCCATACAGTCACTCATACATGCAGTCACTCATCAATACAGCACTATCATATGCACTCATACACCTAAACAGACACCTACACACCGCCATTCATCCATAGAGTTACTCACACACCTAGTCAGTCATGTAAAGAATCAATCATACTCCCATTTACTCACCTATACAGTTATACACACACCACCTCACCTATTCATACTGATACATTACTCTCTTATACAGTCACTGATACAAGCACACACTCATCCATACAACCTCTCTCGCAATCACTCACTCTCACATATAGTCATTTATATTCTCCAACACCCACATATACTGCCTTTTACATATGTAGTTACTCACAAAGGTACCACTGAGACATCCATTTACTAACCAAAACACCCATACACACACTCACTCACCCATACCGCCCTTCACATATGCAAGCTTGAACCCATACACCCAGTGAATCACCTACTCACACATCTCTGTACAGAGTCACACACCTTCCACTCACCCACACAGTCACTCAGGTACCCATACAGATACTCAGACAACCAGTCAATAACCCATACAGACACTCATGTAGCTACTTACCAACCCATACAGCCGCTTACACACCAACTGACAGACTGATACAGACGTTCACACAAATTAGTCACTAACCCATGCAATCAATAAGATACATTTAATCACTCACTTATGCAGTCAGTCACGCACGTACTTAATTATCCATTCAGGCACTTATACACCCACTCATTCTTCAATACACCTTCGCAAATGTAGATATATATATATATATATATAAAACATGTTTACACTTTACAGAAACACACAGTCCCTGGATGATGTCATCAGTGATGTCATTTAAGATGTCATTATTGATGTCACTGACCATGTCATGAATGATGTAATATGTGATGTCATTAGCAGTGCATTGCAGGAGTGCAAGTTATAGTTATCTCAACTAACTATAACAGTCTTAATTAACTGGTTTTGTATGAGTGAAATGTTCAACTAACTATAACATCCCTGAAACTTGTGTTTTTTTCAGTGAATTAGGTTTTTCAAAGGCTAATTTCTAACTGTAACATCCCTGAAACCTGTGTTTTTTCAGTGAATATATATATATATATATATATATATATATATATATACACACACACACACACACACACACACATCAGGTGAAAGAACATCAATTCAGACTACACTATTTTGACTATATGTCTTTATTTACTTCTATGTGACCTTTACATGTAGACACTTGCCCTAGTCTGATGTTGCATCAGGTGTTATATCTTTGTTATTAGACAAATGACTTGACACTTTCACAGTTGTTAGAAAGATAAGGTCAGACAACATATGTATCAATGTCGGGAAAAGATGGTGATTGACATTATCTAAAATCGAGACGGGCCTACTGAAAAATGGAGCTAGATCTTAGGACCTTACATCAGTTGCTGGCATTTCTTGTAATTACACATAATGTTGCGTAATATTTTGGGCATTTAACATTATTTCCTCAAAGGAAATTACACCTATTTGAACTAGGCCTAATTTTCTGCTCAATTCAATGCTTCTATGAGTGAACATTTTGCAAGTAACACAAGCAAAACAAATTAAATATGGGTAAACCAACAGTTCCAAATGAAACAAGAGTTTTGCTGAGTTATAGCAATTTCGGACACTCCCAACCAGTTGCTCCCGAGAGCAATCTCTAAAACTCTCACAGAAAGAAAACAGCTGGCAATTACAGCACAAGCTTTTAGAAAAAAAAGGAAACTAAGATATTGAGTTGTGTCTCTTTGTCTGTTTGTGACCTGCACTTTTGAACACCTTGCATAAATTAATATTCCTCAGTCCCTTTCAACCCAGTTTGCCTATGTCCATTCCTACACAAGTATACACCACAAAAGTCGAGAGAAATACATTTATTATTTTAGACATAAAGTTTCAAAATGGATAAAATAAAAAGAAATGTAAATAAAATGCTCAGATTAGGACTATTTCTACTTTTTAATACTAGAATAGAGGATCGGGTTAAATTCAGTGGCTGAATATGTCTGACATGTCTGAGCACACTGCCCCCATCATTCAGCATTTAAATATCACTCAACGTCCTTGGAAGCAAATATTATTTTACCAGATGTTCGCAATCAAAACCTTCACTTTCACATTCCTCATGTGGAAATGTCTTTGCATTATTGCCTTGAGTCACATTGTTCTTTGGACAGATTGATTTTCCACTGCAGCGTTTCATTTAATGTCCCCTTGATGTGCAGCAATGATATGAAGCCGGCTTTGTTTCCTTTATTACTCTAAAAGACTTTCAATATAGCTGTTTCCAGAGGGGAGCATTAAAGTAATGTGCAGTAACTTCAGCTCTAGAAACCTGTTTGTCCTTGTAATGGGACATCTGGGGCAAATATTGTGTATGGGGCCGTATATGTCATATTTTCAGAAGCAGTCGTATCGTTTGTCTTCTTTTTTAATTGTCTGGATGGGTACTAGTCTAATATCGGATTGTCCAAAATGAATGGACTTAATTCTTTAAAAAATCCCCAGTGTCAAAAGGTTTTCAAAAGTTCACATACCAGCAGAATAGGGTCCCACGCAGCAGCTTTGTGATGAATAATGTAAGAATGACTGCCCGATAAACAAGCGAGTCACTTTCAACAAATGCAATTAAACATTACAGCATTCTTTATGACTATTCTAAAATTGCCTATCTAGGAGCAAATAGGAGTTTGTGGCCCCGATCCGTACTTCCAATTTGTCAAGAAATGTACTCTGAATGAGGAGAAGTTTGTGGAAATCAAAGCTAAATATTGATTTCTTGACCTAGAGGACAAAGATTCTCAACAGAAGAGAAGTATGCACCTTAGAAATATACTTTTTTTGGGAAATTACAAACATTGGGCTATGTGTCTTTCTACTTTCCCTACGCTTTTTTTTTTGCTGACCGATGAGTTAGTTTGAGCAAAAAATATCTTGTGGCAATTGGGAAAGTAGATGTACTTCACCGCATCACTTGAGAAACAATACTGGCAATAAATTAAAGTGGTATATCTCATATAGTTGTACAGAAGGAAATACCACCTGTACAATTTTCACTCAGTTTATCACAGGAAGACAATTCGTATGACACCCACATCTCTCATGTGAATTACCATATTATATTAACTTTCATCTACTTCTCTCATAATGAGGTCAAAAATGTGTATTGTATATTCTTTGCCAAGTCATTTTGTCCCCACGAACCTTCTCACACTTGGCTGTGAGTTGAGACATGAATTATAGAAAGCTAGCGGTACATTTGGACTGAGTAGATAGGGCCTACTAGTGGAGTACATTGGTTAAGATCCCTGGTTAGTTACTAATTTTCACCAAGCAAATTAAGCTGCACTGTACCTATATTTGATAAGATCATGGCTGCCCAACTCAGACTTTCAAACTCCCAAGACTGATAAAATGGCTACCATTGAGTTGAGTAACAATTAGTATGCAGCAAGAAACCCCTGTGGGGATTGTGCACTTAACGAAAAACATGCTGTAGAAAGTGTGATGCTGTTATGCCAGTGCCTAATTTGAGCTGCTGGTTGCCGGTAGGGGCCCAAGCATTTATTTTTGGCGGCAGGCACTTATTTTTCTACATCAGACATTTACCAAGAGCAAGAGGGAAAACACACATCTGAAAGATGCAGGAAGAGAAAGACCAGAAAACCGTTGCAAGGGGAAAAAAGCAGACACCTGCAGGAGTGAGAGAAAGGACATGGGAGTGTCTATTAGTGGATTTAAGAGGCATGTGGTGGATTAACGACTATCAGCCTTGGTGTTTGGTGCGCCCACATTTCATTACACCAGCTGTGGCTGTGGCTTTTCAAACAGAGTTCAAGCACTGGCACTCATTCTTTTACAAATTAAGCAATATTTAGGCAAGAAAGTAAGGACACATCACTCTTACAATCTAAGGACCAATCCTCATTTATTTTTAAATGTTTGCACAAATACCACGTTTGGCATGTAATACTAGGGTAATTAGAGATGGAACAAAAAATAAAAAAGAATGAACCATAATTGTACAGTGAATGAAATCTTTACATGATTTCCAAATTGCGACAAATGACAAATAATCTGAATTGATAAATTCTATGAGGAAACAAACTCTTATGTTGTTTATTAGTAATACACATATATCCAAGGTAACTCTAATAATTCTCAAATCCGTCTACTGAATAGTTCAGTGTAAGAAACCAGGGCTGTTTGCAGTGTCACTCCACTTTTTTCCCCATTTGGATGATACTAGATTCTGTTTTTCTGACTCTGATAGTGCCCTGGGCTCTGCTAACCAGACACAGCGCCTGTGCTCTGATTAAACGTACATGGCAATTAAGTGTAATTACAATTTGTACAGGCAACCTACCTGTAAGTCCCTAGTATATGGTAGGGCATATAGGTTTAGAGGCCCAGAAGAATTAACACACTACTGTGCAGCCTGCTGTCATTTTAAAAGTCTGCCTGCTTTCTACATATAGGTCACCCCAAGATGCACCAGGGGTAGGTCGCCTTTTGACTATAAGCTGAGAAGTTATAAAAGATGTCTTACAACCCCTGGTGACTGAAAAATTTCTGCAATTTCGTTTCCCCCCATCGTAGTGCATTAGAACTATAGGCTAACATGAGAAGGCTTTATTAAACTTTAGTAAAGTCTACCTACTCACAAGAGTAAGCTAAAATGATACTTCAAAGCTTTTCAGTAATAGTAAGAATACATCTAACTAGTTGCCAAGGTTATATTTATCATAACTATGACTGAAAAGAAGTTATAGAATTTGCTTTTCTGTTATACAAAAATCCAGCCTTCTAGAAGCCTCTCCTGATTGGCCAGCCTTGGATAAGCTTAGACAAACTGCTCTGTTGAGGTATGAAATGGCCTGCCTTGAGACAAAGGATACATCTGGTGAGTGGAGAAGAGCTGCTGCAAAGCATACAACAGCAAGGGGGCGGGGTAGCCAAACTGGTCTTCCTACGACATTTTTGAACAGTTATGGATGTTAGGCTTATCACAGTCTTTTTGGATATATGGTTTATGAAGTTGAAGTTCAATAATCAATATGGCAACCCTTATGTGACGGACCCACAAAGTGTAGCAGATGTGCTGTTTACAATTGTCTACATATTTGAAAATCTGATATTTTTAGCCTTGAAAAAGTCTTGTAGACAAAACACGTGCTGGCTGCTTCTATAGAGAAAATGTTTCATGAAATGCACAGAAGTTTGTACCAAATAAACAGAGGAATTAAACATACTTGTTTATTGACTACGGGGCATATGCATCAAAAATCGGTATTACATGTCCTTAATAGCGAAAAATAAGGAATCGCTATTAAGGACATGCAAACCGCGATCAATGAATTCGGTATTAATTACCGAATCGGTAAAAATCGGTATTAAATAGCGAAACAACGTCAGCGAGACTAGCAAATACCGATTTAGCAAATACCGATTCGGTATTAGTGATTCTGGTATTTGCGAAATCGGTAATAGCGAAAACGGCAAAAATACGCGACGCATCGGAAGCAGGCTGATGACATGACAACCAGGAAGTAGGACAGTCCATGCTCCATTCTGTGCCCGAGGAGCTCAGAGGAGGAGGCAGAGCACAGGAGCTGAGGAGCCAGACTGAACCAGCAGCAACCAGGACTAGGCAAGCAGGTCAAGATGGAGAAGGAGGCCCCCCAGCAGGGAAAGGACACACACAGAAAGAGGAAGCGCAAGTTCTCAGACAAGGAACTCGAAATCCTGATAGAGTGTGTGACCAGCAACAATGACAAACTGTTTGGGAAGTTGTCACTGAAGGTGCCTGAGGCAGAAAAACGAAAGATGTGGCTGCGCATCAAGGACAAGGTCAATGCCTGCGGAGTCACCCACCGCAGCATCGACGATTTAAAAAAATGCTGGTATGACCTGCGTAAAAGGGCCAAGGAGAGGATTGCGCAGAGGGTCAAGGATGCTGAAGGCACAGGTGGGGGCACATCCAATGTGACACCTAACACAGCCCTGGAGGACCTAGTGGAGTCTACCATTGAGCCGGAAGCTGTTGTGGGGGTCACCCATCTGGACACCTCTGGTGCTGCGGAAGGAGGACAAGGTAAGATGCATGGCAGCGTAGCAATGCAGCGTGTAGTCAATCCCTGCCCACTCCCCCCATGCCAGACCCAGTGCACCTGTAGCTGTGCCACAAACACATAGCCCCACCACAGTGTTGCACCATGGGAGTTGTAGTCAATACATGAATGAGTGCATGTCTGACCCCAGAGGTGAATGAAATGAATACAGCAGCAAAGGGCCAAATGTCTGTCCAAAAACAGCTTTATTTTGAGACAACAATGCTATATCCACATACAATACATTTATATTAACTATGCACTGTTTCACACACAGATGCATCCCCCATGGATTCTGACGGCAGTGACCGCCTCGTCATCTCGGAGTCACCAGTGCTGACCGATGCGGAGTGCTCACAGGGACATGAAGCCATGTCCTCCCCTTCACCACCACCACGGACAACACCTCCACCATCCATGCGGAAAAAGACACCACCACCACCACCATCCTCACGGAAAAAGACACCACCACCACCACCATCCTCACGGAAAAAGACACCACCACCACCACCACCGCCATCCTCGCGGGCAAAGACACCACCACCACCACCACCAGTGCGGTCAACTCTGCAGAGTCGCAGGGCAGATGTTCCCTCCCTGGTCGAGATGGAGTCGGAGCAGAGTTCAGCACCCCAAAATGTCCCACGCCAGGCTGTCGTCACTCCAACCACCCAATCTGCAGCACGTCAGCGGGTCAGACAGAGGGCTGTGCCCCTGGTCAGGGCAGCAGCAAGACAAGTGGATCCGTCTGAAGGGTACGGAGTTGTGGAGGCCCGGATGCTGCGTGTCCAGCGCCTGCAGGGGAGACACATGGGTGCTATGAAACTCTCCATGACAAAACTGTGCAACAAAATAGGCAACATGACTGACGCTGTGCGTGAGCACACCACTGCCGTTGCTGCGGCCAACAATGAGATCAAGATTTGCCTGCAGGAAATGACACGTGCCATAGTCACAGGCCAACAAAGTGAGCGCCGGCGTCACAAGCAAGTCATGCTCGCTTTGAATTCCACCAACAAGGCCATCAATAAGCTGTGCAACAGCACAGCTGTGCTGTCCCGCAGGTCCGTGTCCCTGCAAGTGGACCTAGGGCATTATTGTGGGGATGTGGCAAAGGCCCTTGAGAGGGTGACCACTGCAGTGGAGCAACTGCAGCCTGGGTCAGCCAGTGTCAGCAGTGTGGGAGTGGATGAGGGGAGTGAGGCAGCCTCCAGTGTGAGCAGCGTCTCCCTGCCGGAGACTAGCGGGAGGAGGTGCAGTGTGCGCAGCGCAACTGCCACTGACACCCATCGTGGAGAAGCAGAGGAGTCCCAGGACAAGAGACTGGGGGTACGCGGCAAACGCAAGTAGACATGTGGCAAAGTCAGACTATCCATGGTGACGTAACCATGGGCCAACTATAGTGCCACATGCATCACCCGTGTCGAGAAGGGACAATTTAAGTTTAACTTCTACTGCAGCTGCATCATGTTTGAGTTACATATTTCTGCACCTGTCAGGTGTTCATTTACATTAAACCCTTCCAAATCAAATACTGTTGTCAAGGCACTCTCTTACCTGTCTCAGAAATGATGCTGTGTGATGTATGTCCGCCTCCGTTGCCCTTCTGCTTTGTTGGGCACATGCGCCTGTTCGTGTTGGGGTGGGGGGCTTGCTGTGCACGTAGTTCATCCTCTCCGTCCACCTCTATGGGTATCCCCCTGCGGACGGCGATGTTGTGCAGGATGGCACAGACTGCTGTGATCTGGCAGCAGGTCACTGGGTTGTACTGCAAGGCACCTCCAGTCTTGTGCAGTATTCGGAAGCGACTTTTGAGGATGCCGAAAGTACGCTCGACCACATTCCGTGTGCTGATGTGTGGTCTGTTGTAGCACTGCTCTTGCGGTGTAGCTGGGTTGAGGTAGGGAGTCAGTAGATATTCACGCAATGCGTAAGCGCTGTCACCTGCAGGATGGGGAGAGAAAGGTCATCAGCATGAATGCAATGATACATGTGGGGATGGAGTGGACGATGATGCATCAATATGTACCTAGTAGGTGTCCCTCTCGAAATTCACCGTTGATCAGGCACCTGTGGAGATCACAGTGACGGAATATGTAAGTGTCGTGTGTGCTCCCAGGGAATTGGGCTACAAGGTCCGTAATTATGTACTTAGCATTGCACACAACCTGCACATTAATAGAATGATATGACTTCCGATTGCGGTATATGTATTCGGTGGCTGATGGAGGACAGATGGGGACATGCGTGCAGTCAACACACCCTATCACATGGGGGAATTGTGCCACCTGGTAGAATTCCCGTTTGGTGCGGGTCAGCTGCTGGGGGGTTGTGGGGAAGGTGATTTGGCGATTCATGAATGTCAGCATGGCCTCTAGGAACCGGTGGAAGAAGCGTGATATTGCGCTTTGCGACATGCCTCCAGTCTCAGCTATTACCCCCTGGAAGCTTCCAGACGCCAGCAGGTGTAGGCAGCATAGGACCTGGACATGGGCTGGTATGGCGTTGGTCCGACGGGTCTCATGCTGCAGTAATGGTTCCAGATCTGCTATTAGGCGCATGATCATGGCACGGTTGAGTCTGTACTTATCGTACACCTGTTCCTCGGTCTGCCCCAGCAAAGTGATGCGCACCCTGAAGACCCTGTCCTGGATCATCCTCCTGTGCTGAGCCTGGGCGTTGATCCTCCTCCTCCTAGCAAGCACATAGAGGGCAGCCATTTTGGATGACTTGTGGGGTTTCCCAGGGCATATTTGAAGGGTTACTGATTGGTAACCACAATAGCCAGATAAATCTGGACTGAGGGAACCAGAGGCACGGGGTACTGGTAGACGGTAGTCTCCAACATAAACTGTGTACCACAAAGAACCGCTACCAGTCTAAGTATTGCTAATGAAAGTAAAGTGTTATATTGTGAGTGTAGGCATCTCACAAAAAGTGAAGGACTGGTCTCACACACCACCAGGTGTCATGCTTCATCATTGACCAGTCCTCGCCCTCTAAAAACTTGGTTTGATAGAGGGCGGGCATACACCTGATGACAGGGATGCACTTCTAAACTAAGTGGGGGCCCAAAGAAAAATGTAAAGTGAGTTAAAAGGCCATTATGGGTGTCAGCTTGATTTTAATAGTGCCGACATCCATATGGTAATTAAAACAAGGTGATCGGTGTCATGGGGATATTAGTGTCCCCCCACCGCTGTATGTGAGGTCAACATGTTTCTGCCTGTAGGCCCAACTGGGTCCGCGGCATTCATCAGGACCTATGTATAACGGCTCCGCTCTTACCAAAGATTCTTTAGTGAGAGGTTTCCACTTGGTGAAAGCACAGAGTTGTAATTGTTTGAAAAAAGCCAGTGCCAGTATTCACCAGTGATTGTTGGTACTATATGTCGGCTGGTGAGTATAAGTGTACATGAGGAATCTAGTGTCAACACATCATTCACAGTCGCAAACGTCCACAGGCCACAACATATGCTCATTTGTTTTCGAATGGTACAGAAGGTTGAGGAAGGTATCAGTTATGTTTTACGTGGGAGTCAGAGAAACCAAGTTTATAGAAACTTGAGAGTAAGAGTATTTAAAGGAGATTTCAATTTGTGTGGAGGAGTGGAATTTAGATTGCTGTGTGTGATGAGAACATCCTAAACTAGTTTGGGTTACTGGCTGAGTTGGAGCCACGAGATGTCATCATTAAGTCCTTCTTTTCAGGTGCGGAGGTGGTGGGGGCACACCTTATCCCAAATCAGGGTAAGCACAATGGGAAAAGGTTTTCCCATCCTGGTGCACAGTCTGTTTTTCTTCACATACGGCACCAATAGCCACTCACGCTAAAAATCCGGTATTTTTGGCTTAATTTGTTGTTTTTTTGTATGCTAATGTTTAAGTATTAGTGCTATTAGGTTTATATTGTTTTTCTTTCAGTTCTACTAAAGACCCAGTCATTGTAAACAGTAGAGTGTGAATAATACTCACCTCACCAAGTGGAAACCTCTCACTAAAGAATCTCTGGTAAGAGCGGAGCCGTTATACATAGGTCCTGATGAATGCCGCAGACCCAGTTGGGCCTACAGGCAGAAAATGTTGACCTCACATAGAGCGGTGGGGGGACACTAATATCCCCATGACACCGATCACCTTGTTTTAATTACCATATGGATGTCGGCACTATTAAAATCAAGCTGACACCCATAATGGCCTTTTAACTCACTTTACATTTTTCTTTGGGCCCCCACTTAGTTTAGAAGTGCATCCCTGTCGTCAGGTGTATGCCCGCCCTCTATCAAACCAAGTTTTTAGAGGGCGAGGACTGGTCAATGATGAAGCATGACACCTGGTGGTGTGTGAGACCAGTCCTTCACTTTGTGTGAGATGCCTACACTCACAATATAACACTTTACTTTCATTAGCAATACTTAGACTGGTAGCGGTTCTTTGTGGTACACAAGGGTTACTGATTGTCAGCACCTGCTGAGATTTTTTTTTTCTATCCTTCAAATAACTTTACCTCCTGATTCAGATTCCCCTTATTTTGCTCATGCTAAATAGCGATTTTTGCGTTTTTCGGTATTAGCGATTGTTCATGCATTCCATTGCGTTCGTTAATAGTGATTCGGTATTACCGAGGTCAGCTTTGGTGTTCGTTATTTCCGATTGCCTGATTAGCGATTCGGTAATTTACCGAGGGGATGTTGTTAGCGATTCTTTATTTTTTTCCGATTTTTGGTTGATGCTTGGCATTTTCAGGTTTAGCGTTCGGTAACGGCCTGTTTTACCGATTCGGTATTTTACCGGGAGGTATTTTGCTTGATGCATCTGCCAGTACATCTATTAACTTCAAGAGAGTTTGAAATTCCGCACACAAAAAAATCATCAATACATTCAAAGAATATTGAGACCGAAGTTAATATTGATAATCTGAAGAAATTCTTCAAGTCAATGCACTCTTGTTTTCTTTTAAAAGTAATTCTTTATTGAAGAAGATGAATGAATCTAGCAGATGAAATTCAATATTCACAATCCTATTAGCCGAAGTATTTCACCCCTGCAAGGGACTTTTTCAAGGCTATTGAAAAACATATATAGAAAATATTTAAAATACACACACAACAAATGTAAATACAGACACATCTACACATATTAAATAACTATTTACCAACGATTTATATTTTTACAACTTATATCCATGAGTTGGCTACTCATATAAACAAGGGGCACATTTTTAATAGATCTGTATAGTAACACACAGGTATACATAACAACATACCTCTAGAATTAGATCAGGATATATGATCACACTCAAAGTCACTCTGCCAGCAAATGATTCTTGTGACAAGAGGATAACATTTCAGTATAGTTACCTGAAACAATAACATTTTTATATCTGTTATGCATATGTACAATATTTACATGTTTTACATTTCATATACTCGTTAATATATTTGTTACAGTGTCCCAAATATAATTATGAATTCATGGATATATAAGTTTTAAAATGTAAATTGTTTTTATATAGTTGGTGGATATATGTAGATGCGTCTGTATTTACATTTCTTGTGTATGTATTTTAAATATAATTTTTCCTGATACGCTTTGAATTGGATGTATGAACATTCAGCATTGCCACCCTGGTTTTGATATTCATGATCTTCAAAGAGAGACTGGCACTTTGGACAGAACCCTGGCTCACCCCGCTTGCTGCAACTCCAACCAGATGGGGGCCTCAGTAATTGAATTAGCTGAGGGACTGGAAGGTAATTGTTAGGGAAAGCTAGCCACACCAGTAGGCTGGCTTAGCCAGCCATTAATCTCCAGGAGAGATATTCTCCATTTTCGATTTTGACAAACAGTGCCTTCTGAGAGAAAAGTATGCAGCACTTTGGAGGAAGTTCTAATACCTGAGAGTCGCCCCCTGTACCATATTGTTCAGGTGCGCTCACCCTGTTTGTTACTCAGAAGAATGGATACATATTGGAGAACTGTCCAGTAACTCAGAACCCTGCCTAGAAGAAACAAGACTTAGAAAGACTGCCCTGCTTAAGCCCTGGCCTGCACCAAGAGGACTGCACTCTGAAGGACTGCACCTGCTACACACTTTGGGCTGCAGCAAAAGAAAGACTTTGCATGAGTGGACTCCCTGAAAGCAAAAGGTTAAAGGAGCCCCCCTGCATCATCTCCTCTAAGAAGAACCCAGCTAGACAGCGTTCAGTGAACTTTTAAGGATTTGGCCAGGTGCATTCTGGGTCTTGGAGTCCCAACTTCACAAGGAGCAGCTCACAGATTCTGGAACTTTGGATTGGTGTTGTGGATGCTGAATACTCAAAAGAACATCTAGAGAAGAAGTACTGCCCTGCTGGACCCTTGAATTGTACAAGTGAGGACTGCACTTTTACCATCTGCACCTACAGCACTCACAAGGCTTCAGAACAAAATAACTTTGCCTGTCTTAAAGGATGAGGAGTGGACTCCCCGATCCGCAACATGTAGAAATGTGCCGGAAGGGCTATGTACACATCAACAACTAGGACAACTCCCTCTGACAAGGTCCATCAGGATTTCACTTGAATTGTTCAGGGGCTTTTTGGAAGTTGTACTCCCAGACCCCAGAAGTGTTTCATTTATAGGTGGCTTGAACTCTTTACGAGCTCGACTTATGTTTAACCCTTAGAGTGTTATTTGCTTCCAAGTGCCCGTTTTACTTTTAATCTTTAAAAATGTCTAATTATGGTTCCCTACAATGGATTTTGGTGTCATTTTAATCATTAAAAAAATTCCTATGCGTATACATTGGTGCTGGGTTTTTATATTGTGTTGGGTCTTACTTATTTAATGTATTGCTGTTTTAAATGCTTTACACATTTGTCTCCCATGTTAAGCCTGCCTACTCGCAGCCAGCTACCAAGGGTATAGCAAGGGAATAATTTATTACCTTCTGTACCGATCTACACGTACTAAAAAGCCACCTTCCTACATTCAGTAAACAGCAATACCAAACAAATAACTAAGTAAGTGAATTCTAGAAAGTGTGGTCCACGGCTCTCTCCCAAATCGAACATGTAGTCAGGATGAAAATGAATACACATGAGTGAATATGATTGTAGAGCAAGTAGGGAGGGTGAGGGCAGCAAGCGAAACATACCAAAATTGTGACTACAAAAATTTGATTATTCAATAAACTTCAAAAGTTATACATAATGTGCCTTTTTTCTATCTTTTGAAGTCTGACACAAGACAATGCGCATACACTTGTATGTCTAAGAAACAATCACACAGCTAGGCGACATTAGAAGTAACCTAACAAAATATTGAAACAAAGCTACTAGATCTATCATTTGAATGAAATATGTACTGATTTTTACCTATATCAATGTGCACCGATTGACAGGTCTGGGGTAGTGACTTAATTATTTAAATGAAAAACTCTATAATCAAGCAAGCATTTTGCCAAAATTTAGTTATGAGAAAATGTATTTAATGGGAAAATGCATGTAAGGCATTGTGAAAATCTCACCAAAATTAAAGGCTAATACAAAAATAATGATAAAAAAATAAAGCACCACTGCATATTTGTCAAGAATGGGATTAGTAATTTGGTAGGGGACTACCATATCAATTTACTCAATCCACTCCAGTAATTTAAAAACTCAGAAAATTATCCAACCGACAGTCCACAGTGTCAAGCAATGTTAGGAATTTTCAGTGAGCAATCTCCAAAGTTCCAGAGCATCAACATTACCAGCGTTCTTCAGGAACCCACCCTTTCATTCTATCGCAGCAGCTACAGTTCAGCAGCAACCGACACAGGGAGGACTTTTCTTCTTAAAAAGTGTCAAAGTCCATTTCTGTGTTGGAACTTGGACACGTTTTGACTTCCAGACTTTTACGGGGACCTATCCACTTGGTGTATCCCACCCAGAATCCATTGCAGTTGACCTCAAATCACACCTCGCTCTCGGTCTCCTGCTTACACAGACTATGATTATCGCTTAGTTCTTTGTGGCAATATTTTTACATAAATCTATACATGTTCATATTGTTAGTGAATCCTATTAGAATATTGACACTTTGGCGTCATTGAGTTTATTAAATCTTTCTTTCATTTGACAAATTAGTGTGGGTTTTTTATTTAGTTTTATCTTTGACCTTTTTACTGGTGCTTCTAAATAATTTACACATTTTCTTCAAGTTATTCCTGTCTGCTCTGTGTCATAAGGACCGGGGGCTTATCGCAGATTTGTATTATTGAAAGTTTTGAGTGAAATTAACAGGCTATTGATGTTGTTACTTGTAGTGGGCATTGACAGGACCAAGAGTGGGCCTATTTGTACCTGGCAGAGTTCAGCAGAGACTGGGCTGGGCCACCCCTCTTGGCTCCCTTGCTCAGAGTCGAAAGACATTTTACAATCTTAATAGGAAAGCCAATGCTATATAGGGAGGGAGACAAAAGGCGAGGCCATCAACAGTATCTGTTGCCAGCTATCTTAACTGCATCATGAGAGCAATCAATATGGAAATAGTGATTGTGTAAGAGAGACTCTGCAGTATGCATCGTGAAGTTTCCCATGCCTCAAATAAAAGTGCACACTCATTAGAAGGGTCACACACTTTGAGAGTTTCCTCTTAAAGGCCTATTAGTAAGAAAGGGGTGCAAATCATTTCTGAGCCTATTGTTATCAAATATTCCTTAAATTCTGTTACTGATGTACCTATAGTGACATTAAACTCCCCACTGCTAAAAAGAGAAAAATAGGAGATAATCAGGTCTAACTGGGGGAAGGCGATAGATATTGAAAGTAATATCATTGTTATTAATCATGAGCCAAGCCACCTCAAGACAGACCACTAATGCAAGTTACAGAAACGTTGAATGAAATAAAATAATTGGAATGAGAATCCAATGCTAATTTGATTAAAATTATTGAAACCTTCTAATTATAATTCACTTCTTCAACTGTTTGCTAAAACTGGAGGAAATGAAAAGGGGCTTCTCTAACTCAGTCTTCGACAAATTAAAGGGACTAGAAAACAAATTGTTAGCCTACCTAACTTGGAAATACCTCACTTGGACAGATGGGAAAATGTAGTTGTCACCTCAAAGTGAAGAACAATAGATTCAAACATCCCAGCAAGCAAGGTGGCACAAGCTGAAGAGCAGATTCCTGGCAATCAAACAAAGATCCAACTAAAGGTTATGCCAAGGCATGAGGTAGACAGAAGTGAGAGCTTAAGCATCAATAACATGGTAGAGTATATGGCAAACTTTGTTAATAATTTAAAAGATTCACCAGCCTTATTACCCAGGCACCAGGGGGCCCGCACAGTCTACAACTGCAACCTTCATGGTACCCCATAAGTAAATACCTTGGAGAATGTTCCTGTTCTATCCAAACACAAAAGGGGGAACTGGCATGACATGGGGAGCAAAGTAGCCCATTAACTCAAGAAACATTTTAATTGGGTGTATGATTTATGTGGAGAAATAATAATGGAGAGAAGGATTACATGGATATGCAATGGGCAGAAAATTAGTCAACGAGACTGTGAGGTGATACAGTTTAAAAACTCATCACTTATTGGGAACTGTTTGTATAGGCTGCAACATGAGAATAACCTGGACAGGAAAATTAAGGCCTTACTTCTCGGGCTATTTTATAGACCAGAATACATCCGCTTTCAGTCACATGGAGATTGGATGCCAAATTATGGGAAAACGTGCCTGGACTTTTCAATGCTACCACCAGAAATATTTTTGAAACACTCCAAGATGTAGATCAAATTGACTGACTCTCACTACACAGTATAAGTGGTGTTAACCTCCTGATGCAGATCACACAGGTCAATGATCAGGAAAGGAAGACCCCAGATTATCATTTCAAATTAGACAACACCTAATTAGTGACGGGAACAACCATGCACAGGAATGAATTTAGTATTGTGATATGCTGCTGGAATTCAAAGCAAATTGGAAATCACAACTAGTTGTCTTTTATTAATAACTTTGATATAATTTACTGCCACAAAACTTGGGCTAGAGATGGATTTCATAAAATTGGCTCTATACTATGGGTACTGCTGCTATAAAATGCAATGCCGATGGAAAAATATCGGGGCAGGGTGTTCTAGTATCAATAAATCGCCCTGACTTTTATTGTAAGCTCAGTGAGTAATTCACCATATTATCACATCTTGTTCCTGAAAATTGTCGGTTCTGGTGCTTTATTCCTGGTCAACGTTTACCATAATATTTTTGACTAATGATATACTGATGCAGTAAAAGATCTATTGTGAAACTTATCAACAGATGGTGAAATACCAAGTCCCCCGGAGCAATTATAAGGGTGGAAGATTTTAATACAATATAATGTAAATTGTCTAACTCAAGGGTTTGTGGTTTTATTATCACTATGGAGCTTCAGTTCCAATTCAGAGATGACTTTTATGGTGGCGAGTCGATGAATAATTCAATTATGATGCACAATTTAGTTATTGCATTAGATGAATTTGTGCCCCGTTCATACACACTTCCAACATTTATAGGGAGAGGTCCGTGTACCACTATAGATTTTAATATGTTATCAGATAACATTTTAGACATGGTGTCTAAGTTCATTTTATCTAGATATGTGAACAATCATAAACCGTTAACAATTATTCCAAAATTTGGGGCTAAAATTTAACTCAAGGAAGGAGTACCCATAAATTATTCTTTAAACAAAGGATTAAGGCTGAAAATGAACAAACTTGACCCACCTCTATTTCTGGCAGTTTTTTTTTTGATAAATGATGATGCATATTGTGGATGCTTGAAACTTGATGTAGAGTCATAAGCTATATCTATTTCTTTTATTTTTTGTATGTAAAACCATTACGTATCCGTTAACCTCTAAAACACCCCATCAGGAGACCAGCCATGCTGCTTGCATAACCGTGCTTGCTCCCCTGTGTATAAAAGAAGCTTTATTCCCACCTTAAAAAGAATCCTAATCAATGGCAGATATTCGGATATGCAGGAAATCTTATCAGATTGTAAGAACCATAAGAAAGAATGAAATCAGGAAATGGGAGGATTTGGCATCAGCGGGAAAATCAAATAATTTTGGGGCATTCTGGAGGGTGGTGGCTATCCCATCCATTTACAAAACTAACTGCCCTAAAAAAGGAGAATTTAATCTCTGCTCATAATTGAGTAAAACATCATGCAAATGTTTTCAACTCAGAAAATGTCCCCTCAGATCTATCCCTGCAAAGGTTATATCTGATAGACAAGGAACATTAGTTTTATATTTTTCAATTCAGAATTGCCTAGCTGCAAAACGTCCTGGCCAGGTTGGTGTGCTGGTCATACTCTTAAAGCATAATATAACCCTATTGGCTCCACTCACAACAAATGTAAAAAGAGCAGCCAATATCACTACAATCCCTAAGTCATGGACTGAGGCAATTATAGTGGCAACTTTAAAAAAATGGCAATAAAAGCCTTCCCAGTTGTTATTGGACCATATCATTACTCAATTCAACAATAACAATTCTAAGCAGAGTATTACTTTAAAGATTGGGGCATAAGCGGAGAAAAATGAAATCCTTTCAGATGTCCAATACAGATTTCACCCGGGCATGGGGACGGCAGAGTATTGTTTGAATTTACACCTGATTAACAGTAAATATGTGAAGGACAAGAGGTGGGTGATCTAAGTACATTTATGGCCGTAACCAGCACATCTGATGCCATCAATTACTTTAAGTTATGGTTGATTATAAAAATATTGGGGATTGGAAAAACCTTTAAATTCTTTATTACAGCAACTATACCAGGACACCACTATTAGAGTAAGATTTGGTCATAATAGAGAACATACAGGTCAAAATTAGAATGATAAGAAGTATGCATCAGGGTTGTGTCCTGTCATTATTCGTATTTACTGTCTATACAAATGGCTTGGAGAAACATCTAATTACTAAGAGGAAAGATAGGCCACAACTGATGAAACATCCCTTACTAGGTTTAGGCAGTCAATACCTTGCTTTTATCGAGGAGGGTGAATGGCCTTCAAATTTTTCTGGATAAATTCACACGTTATATGAGGGGCTCAGATCTTAACATGGATTTAGTGAAGTCCTTTGTAATAAAATATGGACTTAAACACTTCAGGCTTAGAGCTCATCAGATTGCAAATAAAACTGTATGAAGTATAATGCATTATGCACACATATGTATCATTTTTGAATTCTCAATAATGTGGCATTATTAGCTTACCATAAGAGTAAATCAATTAAAAAGATTCATGAAGGCAATACACATATTTTTCGTAAAATTGGGCCGAAATCCAATTGATGAAAACGTTTAAATTTATAAGAGTAAATGTATCCCAATGATCCTTTAGGGAAAGTGGCATGGGGTACTCAAAGCCAGAGACCCTCCAGACGGTTGAGAATAATTTTTTACATCGATTGCCAGCAGTCACCCAAGCTTACCTCAATCATGTCTGCCGCTCAAATGTTGAGCTGCATCTTATACAAATCTGGCCTGTAAAACTTTAGCTCAAAATGTAGGCCAAAGCAGGTTTTTCTAGATCAGTAATTAAAGATTGTGTGATGCTGGAAAATGAATCACTTAGCTTTCATAAGAATTTCACGTGTACAGCCTATTTATCATTTATAAGGAATACTCGGTATAGATTCTACATCACATGTCTAAGGCTCAACACATTGCATTTTTTTATTTGCATTACCCACACAGGGTTCATTGTTCAACCTTCCGAGCTGCCTGTGCAATAATGGATCAGTACAAAGCACACTACATCTAATGGTTTGTTTGCCCATTGTATAGACCCCCTTAAAATGTTCCATCTCCTAATTCCAAGGTTTTACTATTAAACATGATAAAAAGGATATGCTTTTTACACAGCATTTAGATTCAGTTTTACTGTAATTATTTGTATTCACTCCGCTATGAAAATTAGAAAGTTATGTTAGCTAACTGTATGTTAGAGACAAATGATTAAGATGAAAAAGCTTCCTTTAAAAAAAAAAAATGAAACAGAATTTGACATGTTGTTTCTGTTCTTATCTTTATGTATATGCTGTGCTATGCCTTTATGGCTAATTGTTATTCTAATAAAGGTTTTCTGATTGATTTATTGATCAAATGATTAACTGATTGATTTGAATGACTTATGTTTTCTTCCTGAACACTGTCATTTTGCAGATGATAGGGTTGAGGGATAGGCCGTAGTTTCTATTTTTCATGGTGAGGGCAACTCTAAGCAGGTGCTCCCATTTTGACTGTCTGACTACTGTTTCAGGAAGACCCATGATAGTCGGCAGATATGTCTGATTTTTATAGTGTCCGTGTTTGTGTTCGCCTGATTAGAGTCAGCCCCATGGCTGGCTGGTATGAGAGCCATCACTCTGCACAAACGTTGTTTCTGGGGAGCAGCCTGAAAATGACATTTTGAAGAACTAACACAAAATATTCTGAAACCTTAGACAATGGATACACTCCCTGCTGTAGAAAATATGTATGAAGTGGGGTCTAACTCACCCCACTTTGCTTCAACCCTGTATGGCAGCTAGCCAATTTCGCAGAGGTGAGAGGAAATTCACTGGCTACTTCAGGAGCCGAGGTCCTATCTGAAGTGCCTAGACATCTGACTGCCTCCTGTGTCTAGCCATGCAGGAGGAATGATTGTCCAGGAGGAAGAGCCCAACATGTTCCCCACATGAGGATCAGTCAGAAAAAGCTGATTTGTTGCAAGAGCAAAGCCAGGAGTGATCCATGTTGTTGTGGAGGGGTGCACCCAGTCTGTCTGCCCAGTTTCTGTGTAAAGCACTTCAGACTGTACCAGAACAAGTATGATGATTGGCCAGCAGTTTGCCACAGATTTAAGAGGCTGGTGCTACTGCTGTCACTGCAGATGCTGTTAGTGAAAGCTCTGTCTCCATCAAAGTGGGAAGCTATGATTGGCTTGGAGCCTGCCACTGCTTGAATACACCATTGTGAGAGATTCGGCCTCGAGTCCACAACTGCCACACCAGAACACTACAGCCAGTCTGACGTCCACCTATATTTGCGTCAACAATCGCCCTGCAATCTTAGTCCCAGGCTAGGTGTCTATCTCGCTGCCACAAGAGAGTAGTAACTGCCATGAAGGCAGAATCCTAGAGAGCATCCACAACACAACCTGAACTTCTACAATCCTCAGCAGGTAAAATGATAAGACGTTATTTTGCTGAAGAGGTAAGGAGTCACTAAATTGAGTTGCACATGTTACGTGTGAGGCTATTTAAGCCTTGTAAACCTGTGGCATATCCTGCCTAAACCCATAGGGGCTCATTTACAAGCCCCTTGCGCCAACCGTACGTCACTTTTCCCATGTTAAAAATGACGCAAAAGTGGCGCAACTGGCTTGTAAATAAGCCCCGTAGTATATTAAGGACTGAGCGTATACCAGGTTGATACTGAGAAGAAGTGGGTGCAACACCTCACTGTTAAAAACAACTTAGTCAGCAACCCTGTAGATAATGTTCATTTAATGGTGTAGTATTTACTTATATTATGTCATTAAAGTACTTTCTTATTACAAAAAGATAAGCACTTGGTTGGACATTACGTTAGTGTGTCTGTTGCTTGACTGATGGGTTCTGTGTTTTGGCACTGGGCAGTAATTCTCTGAAATACCTGTAATTTCTTGCCCTATATGTCCTGAGAGTTAAATGCAGAAAGGATTCTCCATTGCCCAGTTTGCAGAGCCAGAGTTGGACCGAATTTAAGGCACATGGGGCAAATGACCTCAACCACCACAGGTTAGCGCCAATAGCCCCTGTTCTGTGCCCCCCAAAGAGGGTCTGGCATAATAAAATAAAATAGCACAAAATAGCATACACCTCATCAAATATATGACAGGACACAATTAAATGAAACCGTCAAAACTGAGCATAAAATAAATCCCATCGTACAACTCAGAAACAACTCAATGCAATAATGCAGGTGAAAATACAGCTCCATGTTAACAGCACATAACAACCAAACCAAAATGCAACTAAAAAACATATGCATAAACATTCGTTTCACATATTATCACCTGCGCAAATTTTCTTTCATATTACAACAGTAAAACATTTATGCATCAAGCGCCATCTTAGTAACCAAAAAGGGTTTGTAATAGCACTAGTCAACAATGTTTTGTCTTCCAGCGCACGGCCAGTCACATAAATTGGGCATTGAAAATCCTCCTTTAGATTGGTCTCTGCCACAGTTTTGGGCTAGCTGGTGTCTTAAATAGTTGAAGAGCTCAGTCAGCAGTATATTACACGCATAGGTTAAATGCTTATCAATGGAGCTTTTTTGGAAGGTACTTCTTTCATTTGGAAATCTAACAGTATTTGCTGACCTCTGTGAAATAAACATCAACTTAATCTTAGGGTGTTTCGATTGCCATTAGTATCTTAAAATATGGCTAGGATGGTATATTAAGAAAAAACTATTGGGCATATTACCAAGGCAGGCGAAATGAAATTATCGCCGCTTTTGCGGCTGTTTTCGGCCGCAAAGCAGTGATAATTTCATCGCCCTATTAGCAAGCTGTCGCTAACATCAGTTAGCGACAGCTTTAAGGTGATACCGAGCGGTTTGGGGCCCGCTTTGCATGTCAGCGATATTTATCGCTAATGACATGCAAAGTGGGCATACCCAACCTGTTAGCGACTGAAAGCTGTTGCTAACATCGCTTTCGCCTATTATCAATGCAGGCGTAGCAATTAAAAAATGTGCTCTAAGCGCATCTATCGATGAAAACTAACGCCTGCTCAGACCACTTCTTAACCTGTATATCCAATGGGAGTTGGATATTCAGGTTAAGACCCTATTGGCGTCAATGCCTGAATATCGCATGATTCCCAGCGATATTCACGCATTTCGCCATTATCGCCAGATATTTTATCGCATTGGAGATAAACGTTACTAATAGCACGTTATCTCTGCATTAAAATCCGGCGATGCGCGGCGCTAAAAAAAATTTGCTAAGATTATTTACCGATAAATATCGCTAGTTGTTGATAATATGCCCCTATGAGTCATTGCATATTCCTATACATAACTCTCAGTGGGGCATATTTACAAGAACGGCAATAAATAAACGCAAAGCGCACTTAGCACTTGTCTATTTATCTCCGAGTATCGCTGGATTATATCGCCCTGTTAGAGCGTTATTTACTCAACGTGTGTTCCCAGGGTGATATAATTACCAGCCATAGCGGGGAAATCGCCATTTTGCAGGGAACATCGCTGGTTTTCCAGTGATGTTCCCTGCAAAACGGCGATAACCTTGCTGATACGACCCACAGGGTCGTATCAGCACAATCCACCCCCATAATAGGTATGCCTAAGTCTGCATTTTAGCAGAAGTTAGTTTTAGGCGAAAACAGTGGTTTTCGCCCAAAACTAACGTCTGCTAAAATGCGTTGGCAGCCTTGTACATATCGCGATATGCACATCAGCGATATTTACAAGGTTGTACTGCCCAGTTGATGCCCATTTTGCATCTCTTTAGAAATGCAAAGGGAGCCGTCGAGTAAAAGGGTGCTAACATGCGCTAATGCATGTTAGCACCCTCTTGTTAATAGGGCAATAGTCTTATCTCCGCTTTTTTGGCTTTATAAGTCAAAAAAGCGGAGATAAAACCCTTGTAAATATGCCCCAGTGTTAGCAGAGAAATACATTGGGCATGGGAAGTAGTCCACTAACCAGCCTAAGTATACTCAAAAGATAGTATACCACATTATACTTTCAAGTTAAAAAAATAATAATCTCTTTAAAATTCAAATGAACTGAACATAGGAAAGTAATACTTTTTCTCAAAATATTGTTTTGTACATGAAGCCACGTAAGTCAACCTCGTTCCAGAAAATAGGGGCCTTAACAGAGGATATTAAACTTTTTCCCGGGAACAGTAGTATCCTAGTGTAATTAGGCCAACATTAAACTGTAGCCGGAAATATAAAATCATAAAAATTATATACATCAGTTTTGCTATTGGAAATTAATCACCATCCTAGGTACTCTTTATTGTGGTTTAAGAACCTTAAACTACTCAACTATTTAAAAAAATCCAAACCTCTGGTTTTAAATTCACATAGAGTACAAAGTAAAAGTCTTAGAGAAAGGATATGTTTCAGTATGATGTAAAGCTAAATAATGCATTTAGGCAAATTACTCCTAGTGACTATGGCCAGTGGTTAAAGTGTATTTGTATCGCTTTTATTTGAGCTGAGACTTATTTTTCACCTTCCGACTTTGACTCAGTGTAAGAGAGAGATAAATACAAAATGAAAAAGAGGAATGGATGATAAAGAGAAAAATAGTGAAACCATGAAAAGGGGGGACACAGGGATGAAACCTAATCTAAAAGAATTTGATAAAGGGGCAAGAATTTAAGGATGAAGGAAGAAAGATGAATGACAGGCATGAAGACTAGGCAGCTTTTGCATTTCACAACTCCTGAATTTAGCAGCACTGTTGAGAGTTCCTAAAAAGCATTCAGTACTGCAATTATTTTGATTACATCTGTAAGAAATTGAGTTATCAGTCAAAAAGGGTGGAAGCCCCAATCAGACAACAAATAAAATCCTTGTCAGGGTGAACCACAAAAGTCACTTCATCATCCTGCACTACCCCTCTGGTAGCTTGGCACAAATCAGTCAGGGTCAACTTAGAGGTACTGTGTTAAGATTTAGGCTAATCATCACAGGAAGAAAAATGAAAGCTTCTCAGACCCAATCTTTTTGCAGTCACAAGACAGAGCTCAGCCAAGCAGAGTCATTTATTTTCATTACTATGCAAAAACATATATTAAACAATATTAGTGTAAAGCGTTTCAATATCAAGAGGCGCTAATATTACTTCAGTCGGATTGTACTCCAAAGCTTCAATTAGGTTAATCATGTACGAACTATCCTGAATGAATGTCTCTAATAGTGGGATGGTCTTTAATGAAGGTGTTTATGTATTCTAAAACAAAAAACAAAAGTTTAGAAGAGGGTCCAAGGGCAAAAATGTAACGACCTACACACAGACACAAGCGTAGGAACCACTGTTCTTCTCTGTTTGACCCCCAGACACTCTTTGTTGTTATAGTTTATGTATTCTCCCACCGATTCAATTGAAGGATTAGAGTACAATCCTACTGAAGAAATGTTAGTGACTCTTGATATTGAATTGCTTTACACTAATATACTTAAAATAAGAGCATTGAGGTGATAAGACAGATTCTTGACCAACGTCCGGCACCATATCGTGTGCCCACCTCATTTATTGTAGAACTTTTAGAAATTGCTTTATCAACCGATTACTTTCTCTTTGACTCCACATACTACCAACAATGCTCATGGACCTCAATGGGAGCTATTTTTGCTCCCAATTTAGCAAATCTCTACGTGGGTCAATTTGAACAGGAGTTGATAAAAAATGTGTTGAATCCCTTTCAAGAAAACATCAGATATTGGAAGCATTGTTTGGGCAACATATTCATGATCTGGAAAGATGCACAGGACACACTGCATCAGTTCACACATTAGCAGAATACCTGTCAACATATCTAAAGTTCACCTTTGAAATGAACAGCGATGGTATCCCATTCCTAGACTTATAGTTCATAGCAATGAGCAAACATCTATTCAGATCCCTCTACAGAAAACCGATGGAACACAGCACACTAATACAATATGGCAGTTTTCACCCACAGGCACTGAAGAATGGCCTCACATATGAACAATTCCTGAGGTTGCACAGGAACATTACCCATAAAGAAGATTCCTTTAGAGAAGGAGCTATCTTGAGCTACACATTGAGGAACAGTGGATATCCCAAATGATTAGTCCAAACATCTATGAAAGGAGCAAGGTATAGCCCAAGAGAAAAATATTAATGCAGCACAAAAACAAGTGAATACACAATACAAGAACAAACCCAAACCAATTTAGAAAAAAAAATGCAATTGTAATACATAAATGAGGCCAGAATGACAAACTCCAATCAGTAGAACCAGTGATATGCAATTTTAGAGTTTTAGTAGATATAGCACCTAAAAGCACATGGGGAAGGTCAGGACAACCATGATGGAGCATGGTCGAATGCAGATACCAGGTTTGTTCAGCTGAAAAAGTTACCTTCTCAAAGGCTGGAGCGAAGAGTCCAGAACTTCAGGATTTCTCCTTTTCTTGTAGTGAAGTGCACTCTGATGACAGCCAAGTGTCGGAGACCTGGCAAGGTACCTCTTGGTGATCAGGGACTCACTCTAGCAGGGGACAGCGGGGCTCAGGCAGGTCCAGTTGCAGGTCAATGTAGCTCCAGTTGCAGCAGGTCAGCTGGGCAGTTGCAGGGAGCTTGTTGTGAGTCACTCAGGTAGCCTGGGAGGAAGTGAGAAGGTCCAGTCTTCATTTGTACAGAGCAGGGCAGGCCTCGAGGAGCCTGACAGTCATCTGTGAAACAAGGCAAGCTACAAGCATCAGGGCAGTACTCTTAGGAACAAAACAGCCATTTCTCTGTAATTTCTTTAGGTTCAGGCAGGGACTGATGGAATTGCACTGGAGGTCACCAGTAAGTAGTTATTGCTATGACCTAGTTTCTTTAGGAAAAAGTTTTTTTTTTTGTTTTGGCAATACCTTTGGTATTTATTACCAGTTTGCCACTCACTTCAGCTGCTGTGTTGAAGGTTTCGGATTTATCCATCAAGCAGGGGCCAAAAAACTCATTTTCCTCACGCAGTTTACTATAGGGATTTTTAACACAATTACATCCTTGACCACTGGAGGGAATTACACCAAGTTTGGCAGAAAGCTAGCTCCTGGTGTAGAAAGTGTGCTTTTTGTGATTTGGTGTAAATCTGTTCAGTGGTTTTAGAGATATCAACTGAAAACCAAAATTGTATATCAAGGAATGTGGCCCAGCCGAGAATCCACCCGCTGTGAATCTGTGCTCCAAAACAGGGTTCTGACTTGCTGGCTGCACCTTCTCAGAAGAATTGCTTGTATACTATTTGAAGGCAAGAGCTTTCCTCAGATCTTGTGCATGTTATAAATGAGGTGAAAGCATGTTCAATGGGCAGTAAAATGCTAGAAAGTCCCCAAGCCATTGCAGGCCCCAGTGTAGCCCCCAGTGTAAATCTGCAAATCTCACCATGAAGTTATGCAGGGGGCTATGCTTAACATTGCGGTGGATCCACGAATTCATGAAAAAAACAACCAAGACAAAGCTGTATAATCATGATGAGCAAGATGGCACCTGAATAGGATGCTGGCTTACATGCCACTCCCCCCGACCTGATCCCCCTGTCGATGGAGAAGCGCCGACCTGGAGTAGGCCATCCGGTGTCAGCTTTTGAACGTATCTCTTCTGGGCGTGACCAGAGTGAACATGCGTGGCAGATAAGGCTGGCTTCTTTGCATTGTGGCTGGCGCAGTGGTGATTGTGACTAGGAGTTTCACCAGGCCCTCTCTCTGGTTTACAGACCTCTGTGCTGTGGGGCTTAAAATGCCTGCCCGTGGAGCAAAGAGAGCGGCGTTGGCCAACCTGTCAGCTGTAGTGGCAGCTCCCTCCCCCTTTACCGCCCGCTGTGACTCAGGTAAGGAGGCGAGGCGAGGAAGAAAGTTGAAGAAAGTACCAGCAAGGGCAAAATGAAAGGTTATGAAGCTGATGGCAGACTGATGGGAGGCAAACGGCCCGGTAAGACAGGTTGGCCTGGGAACTCCATGGGGTCAGAATTGCAAATCCCAATGCGGTTTTCACAGAATTAAGCACCAGCACTCGATAACGGAGGGCAAGGTCTAAATCCAGGAACTTGCACTGAGGAGATGTCTCTGGTTAGTAACCTGCTGAATGGGGATACATCTGTCTCATTATCGGCCACCCCACTACCTTAGTTGATACTGATGTAGCCCTCAGGAATACAATTCAAACCTCAGAAAACCAACTTCAGATTAAGGAGGCGAGGATTTTGTTTAAATCCTGACCAAGGCGTACAGAGTGAGGATCAGGGCAATACCCTGGTTATGCTGCAACCCTGGTCAAGGCAGACGCATATCTGAGGGATATAAATAAATCCCCGTAAAGATGCCGGCAGCTAAATGCAATGAGCACTCGTTGAAAATCTAAGATAAATGAAACAGACAGCCAGACCTATTTGGACCAACCCAGGAGTTCTATTGGCAGGAAAACTAGTTGGAATATAGATGGGGTCCAGCTGATACCCACGGCTAGGTCTCCTGATATGGGTGAAAAGTTTTTTTTTCTGACCGATGACTCAGATCACTCAAATCTCTGTAATACGTCTTCAACCTCAACTGATGAGTCAGCCTATTAGTCCTCCTCAAGTAGTGTTCCTCATAATTCAGCTTGTCTAACACAGCACAAAATATTGGACAGGGGGAGAAGAAAAAAGGAATGAAAAGTTTCAGAGAAAATACCAATAGTAGCAAGAAGGGGGCTTCATCGCAGAAGCTGCGATGGGACTATTCCATAACCCAATTGGTATATCCAGCAAAGGAGCCAGGGGAGATTGTCAAGGAGAATAGTGGACCGTCTGGAGATTTGCCATCTGGCCTATCCACAGTAGAAGCATTGTTGACCGTAATCCTTCAATCCATAAACTAACTACAGGAAGAAACCCAGATCTCTATTTGTCGTGCATGGCTGTCTACAAAAAACTACATGGAACATTAAAGATAGTAAATAAAATGTGTTCTGACATTGCTGGAAGAATCACCATGGTGGAGGATTGGACAGAGTGTTTAGAGACTGAAATGAATGCTCCTTCTGTGAAGTAACTATGCACTCTTACCTAATGCTTGTGCATAGTAGGGCTTGCAGAGAAGCAATGGACCAAATTCCCAGCACCCTATGCAGTAACCAGTGATTAAATAGCCACGTGAGTTAAAAAAAAAAAAGGATCAGAAGGAGGGCCGGACAGGATACTGGACATTGTGTTGGCTCTTGTTGTCGACCTGTGAGGCAACAAGGTAAACTTCAAGGGTAAGTACTTGGTCTAAACACTACAGATTAAACATTCCTATCTTCTACACTACTTCCCCCTTGTATGCCAATTCCTACCTACGATCTGGAGCTGGTGTGAGGAAAGTCCTAGTATGTCTTTGTGCTGCTTCTCTTTCGTTAGCGCAGGATGTGAGGAAGAATATGTCTAGTTGAAGTGTTTCAGTTTTTCTTCTGAAGTGACATCATCTTAATGGGAAACAAAATACAGGTATTGAAACGTAGGTTCTTTTACAATATTCAAAGACTACTCTTAATTACTCTTTCTTCAATAAACATTCAAACTACAGCTTACTTTTGTTGACTCTTTAACTCTCTTCTCTAAAATATCCTTCTTTTCTAAAATGAAATAATAGAGAGATAGTTCACAACAGCACAAACTATTCAAAATTATATGTAAACGCTTTAAAATTCTGAAAGTCAAATGTTTCACAATTTCCAAAATGTCCAAAAGAATTCAGAGTTTCTTCTGTTTGGTCTTTTCCTCTTTTAGAAAAAAGTGTCCAAAAACTGTCTTTCAATAAAGATAACTCTGTCTTGCGATGGGTGCCTATTGAGAAATACGTGGGTGCTGTGGATTCTTGGAAGTCCTCTAGAAGATTCAAGAAAGTTGGAACTTCGCCGTCTCTACAGCGAGACAACTACGATGTAGTTCTTTTCACGAAGGCAAAACGAAGGCTAAGCAGCTTCTGGAAGCTGGGTGTGGTCGTAAATAGCAAGGACACACCCAAGATGGCCGTTATGTTTGTTCACGTAGGACTTGAATGTCACTCGTAGTGTATCTGATTTTCTGTACCACTGTTACCGCGAGCACAGAAATGAAGCGTCTTGTTTTTACTGAGTACCCCCTGCACTTCAGTTTTGTTCCTAGCATTACTGAGCACTTTTCTTGAGCAGTTCAAAACAAGTGCAAACAAGCAAACAAAAGAGTAAACTACATAACTAGTGAATTAGCAATGGTCCACATAAACATATAGTATGGCAAATCACATATCAGTGCACATGATATACATAACACACAACAGTGCAAATAAAATAACATAAAGCACTATACCTACACCTCTATAGTCAAATCTACCAATCACCTCATTATATACAATACGTAAAACAGGCAGTGCTAGATGCACAGAAATGGGGTGTTTTTTTTAGCAATGATGATTTGCACAGTATCGGGGAAGATGGTAGATGTCCTCTGGAAAGATGATGACCATGAGAACAGACAATTAAGGAATAACCTTATATTTCCGATGATTTCTGAAGGGTGGAGGGAAAGGATGCAAGAGCCTATGTAATCAAGTTACTGAGATGAGTCGTCCCAGATAAATCCAACTGTCAAAAAAAATTTTTATTGTATGAATAATTAAAATCTTTACAGTTATCCCAAGAAATAAAAATAGAAATGTCTTTACGATCACGATTAATACAAAACAACGTTAATAATGTCCCATTGGTTGTATAACTTAGGTGCATGTGTTTAGCCTGTGTACAAAATGTTATATATACAGTATTTAAAATTTAGATCTAGTCCATCTTCTATGAACCTGCTTACTAAGTACATTCAGTCCATATGTTACGCAATTGGCACCGTGGGGCCCAAGCCTGGTGAATCATTTTCCTCCTGATCGGTTTGCTGTAAGAGTTTTCTTACCTCTACCAGGTATTTTACTCCCCAGCAGGCCAGAATTATGGAGGAACCATCCAGCCAGCGTATTACAGCATGCCTTCATGTGCGGATATTCAGTTCATTAAAAATGAGTTTTAAGCACCATCTCCTCAGGATCATAACTGCTGGACATAGGCATAATAGATTGATTAAGGAATCCTTATTCTAGCCACACAGTTCACACTGCGCTGTTTGTTTAGTGCATTTCCAGGACGGCTGTAGGTCTTTTGAATCATGCTGCCCCATCCGATAGTCTGTGAATCTCTTTTTTAAATGCCCGCTTAAGTGTGATATTAAATATGCTTGCGGTTTTAATAATTTGTAAGAGGTGATGAGGGTCCACCCATGCTCACGTTTAGAAATTGTATTTTTATCTTGCTGCATCATTGGCCGCTTTACTGATACTTGCTATGTCTGCCCTATTTTCCCATGCTGTTTGTATTTCAAGGTCGGCCAAACAAGTTTTCAAATAACTTCCCCATGCACTAGATGTTTCTTGGTCCACCTGATATGTAATTTCTTCCCAGCATAAGCTGTCCATTGTGTCTGGGTCTGCGAAACAAAGTTTTTGGCATAGTTTCACAAAGCCGCTCATGCTTCGAAATTTCTGATTTTGGAGGCAGAATTCAAGTCGAGCGTGCGACGGAGCGGCAGATTTTGGCAGATTGAAAACTGCCTTATAGATCTTCGTCTGGAGGTCATTTAGTAGGTCGGCCTCCTTGCCACACCAAGTGACTAAACCGTAAGACAAGGTGGGCAAGATTTGCGCAGACATCACCTTTAACAGATGGTTATGATTCGGGCAATCCAATTTTGTTTTTACTAGTCTATATGCAAAGATTAGTGGTTGCACTTTGGCTTTTATTGCCAATTTATGCTCCTTATGTGTTGTGCCCTGCCCTATTGTTATGCCAAGGTATAGGACCCTTGCTCTTCCACCGTTGCTCCATTCACCGACCATTTGACCTTGATTTGTTTGGGCTTCACTAGGCGAACAATGTTTGTTTTTGCTTTGTTTAGTTCCAATGTTTCCTGGTCCAAATAGGATGCTAGGTTAATTATCGCTCTTTGTAGACCTATTGGGGTTTGACTTAGCAATACAATGTCATCCATGTATTGTAAAACAGTAATCGGCTTGTTGGTCACATTTGGCGGATGACAATCAGCTGCTTCCATGTTTTTGCTGATATCAGAAAGAAACAAGATAAATAGGCTTGATGCTAACACGCATCCTTGTTTTAAGCTTTGCTGCGTGTCAATACTCGAAGTTGTACTTCATCTGTCGCCTAGTTTCACTGTTGCCCAAGTGTCGCTGTGTAGAGCAATTATTGCATTTAGTAGTTGACTCGGCAGACCTCATACGTTTAACTTTACCCAGGGACGCTCTCTACTCACTCGGTCAAAAGCTGATTTTATATCAACGAAACATGCGTACAGCTGTGTTCTCTTTTTTACTGCTTTTTCAGTTAACCCCTTCGCTGCTAGGCCTTTTCCCCTCCTGTGCTAAGGCTTTTTTTGGCGTTTTGGAGTAGTGCGCGCTTAGGCCCTTGTAACTTTTTGACCACATAAGGTATCAACGCCAAATTTGCGTCCTTTTCTTCCAACATCATGTGGATTCTAAAGGCGCCCAGGGTTTGTGGATTCCCTTGGAGGGGTCCCAGAAATTAACCAAAATATAGTGATTTTTTTCAGAAAAATTGGAAAAATGGGCTGCAAATGAAAGCCTCTGGGTTTTTCCCTGAAAATGGTATCAAAAAAAGGTTTGTGGGGCTGAAATCTCCATTTTCTCAGCTTAGGGAATGACAGTCTTTTGTCAGACAACCGACATTTTTCACTCAGTTTTGGCATTTTTCTGGGACATAGCCTATTTTTGCTATTTGTAGAGCTTTCCACCTCCTTCCAGTTAATGGTAGAAATGAGTTTGAAAGCAATAATGGATCCTGGAAATCTTTACATTTTCAAAAGGTAGACAAAATTCTGAATTCAGAAAGGGGTCATTTGTCTAAATCCATGAAGGTTTCGTTATAGAAACTAACAGTTAGATATTGGAATAATTGAAAATTTGTTGAAAAAAACAGCCTTTTGTCTCAACGTTTTCACCTATAACTTTTTCTAATTTTGACAGCTCTTGGAAAGCAATATACCGTTACATCCGTTAGAACTTCTTGGTTGTGGGGATATATAGGACTTGTAGTTTCACCAAGTACCGACGAACCCAGATCCAAAAACTGAGCAGCAACTTGCAATGGTATTTTTTCATTTACTGGATATAGAGCACTTTGTCTTGGAAAATGTATACATGGAATAATCTGTATGAAAGACACCTATGTATTTCTGAATTTGGTACAAATTATAGAGTTCAGAAACAGTATATAATTGCACATTTTCAAAATTGGGAATACTCATACTAGCCTGAGAATTATTGGTCATTTTTCAAAAAGATTTTTTTTTTACACAATGTCTTTCATTGAAAGGGAGAAATGCATGAAAGCTCAATTGGTAATAACAGTTGATTTACAAACCTAAATTACCCCAAGTGTCCCGATAAAAACGGTACCTCACTTGTGTGGGTCGGCCTTGTGCCTGCGACAGGAAACGGCGCAAAATGCAACGTGGTCACACCTAAATTTTGCAGTTACAAATTGACCCTTTTTTGGCAAAGTGCCTACCTGTAGTTTTTGCACCCTAGCTCTGCCGGCACCTAGGGAAACCTAGCAAACCTATACATTTTTGAAAAGTAGACACCCAGGGAAATTCAGGATGGGGAGACTCGACTGCCTACCACCAGGTTTTGTTACCCAGAATCCCTTGCAAAGCTAAGATTTTGACAAAAAAAACACATTTTCCTCACTTTTCTGTGGTGGAAAGTTCTGGAATCTGCGTGGATCAACAAATTTCCACCCACCCAGCGTTCACCCAGGTCTCTTGATAAAAACGGTACCTCACTTGTGTGGGTCGGCCTTGTGCCTACGACAGGAAACGGCACAAAATGCACCGTGGTCACACCTCAATTTCCCAGTGAAATCTTGCGCTCTTTGGACAAAGAGACTACCTTTTGTTTTTGAGCCCTAGCTCAGCTGGCACCTAGGGAAACCTAGCAAACCTATATATTTTTGAAAAGTAGACACCCAGGGAAATTCAGGATGGGGTGACTCGCCTGCCTATCACCAGGTTTTGTTACCCAGAATCCCTTGCAAAGCTAAGAATTTGACAAAAAAAAAAAAAAATTCCTCACATTTCTGTGGTGGAAAGTTCTGGAATCTGCGTGGATCAACAAATTTCCACCCACCCATCGTTTCCCCAGGTCTCCCGATAAAAACGGTACCTCACTTGCGTGGGTAGGCATAGTGGCTGCGACACGAAACAGCGCAAAACGCAACATGGTCGCACCTCAATTTCCCAGTGAAATTTAGCACGTTTTGGACAAAAAGACTACCTTTTGTTTTTGCGCCGTAGCTCTGCCAGCACCTAGGGAAACCTAGCAAACCTATACATTTTTGAAATCTAGACACCCAGGGAAATTCAGGATGGGGTGACTCGTCTGCCTACCCCCAGGTTTTGTTACCCAGAATCCCTTGCAAACCTAAAAATTTGACAAAACAAACACATTTTCCTCACATTTCTGTGGTGGAAAGTTCTGGAATCTGCGTGGATCAACAAATTTCCACCCACCCAGAGTGCCCCCAGGTCTCCCGAAAAAAATGGTACCTCACTTGCGTGGGTAGGCATACTGGCTGCGACATGAAACAGCGCAAAACGCAGCATGGTCGCACTTCAATTTCCCAGTGAAATTTAGCATGTTTTGGACAAAAAGACTACCTTTTGTTTTTGCACCGTAGCTCTGCCAGCACCTAGGGAAACTTAGCAAACCTATACTTTTTTGAAAACTAGACACCCAGGGGAATTTAGGATGGGGTGACTTGTCTGCCTACCCCCAGGTTTTGTTACCCAGAATCCCTTGCAAACATAAAAATTTAACAAAAAAAACACATTTTCCTCACATTTCTGTGGTGGAAAGTTCTGGAATCTGCGTGGATCAACAAATTTCCACCCACCCAGCGTGCCCCCAGGTCTCCCGAAACAAATGGTACCTCACTTGCGTGGGTAGGCATAGTGGCTGCAACATGAAACAGCGCAAAATGCAGCATGGTCGCCCCTCAATTTCCCAGTGAAATTTAGCACGTTTTGGACAAAAAGACTACCTTTTGTTTTTGCGCTGTAGCTCTGCCAGCACCTAGGGAAACCTAGCAAACCTATACATTTTTGAAAACTAGGCACCCAGGGAAATTTAGGATGGGGTGACTCGTCTGCCTACCCCCAGGTTTTGTTACCCAGAATCCCTTGCAAACATAAAAATTTAACAAAAAAAACACATTTTCCTCACATTTCTGTGGTGGAAAGTTCTGGAATCTGCGTGGATCAACAAATTTCCACCCACCCAGCGTGCCCCCAGGTCTCCCGAAACAAATGGTACCTCACTTGCGTGGGTAGGCATAGTGGCTGCAACATGAAACAGCGCAAAACGCAGCATGGTCGCACCTCAATTTCCCAGTGAAATTTAGCACGTTTTGGACAAAAAGACTACCTTTTGTTTTTGCGCTGTAGCTCTGCCAGCACCTAGGGAAACCTAGCAAACCTCTACATTTTTGAAAACTAGACACTCAGGGGAAATCAGGATGGGGTGACTCGTCTGCCTACCCCCAGGTTTTGTTACCCAGAATCCCTTGCAAACATAAAAATGTGACAAAAAAAACACATTTTCCTCACATTTCTGTGGTGGAAAGTTCTGGAATATGCGTAGATCAACAAATTTCCACACACCCAGCGTGCCCCCAGGTCTCCCGAAAAAAATGGTACCTCACTTGCGTGGGTAGGCATAGTGGCTGCGACATGAAACAGCGCAAAACGCAGCATGGTCGCACCTCAATTTCCCAGTGAAATTTAGCACGTTTTGGACAAAAAGACTACCTTTTGTTTTTGCGCTGTAGCTCTGCCAGCACCTAGGGAAACCTAGCAAACCTCTACATTTTTGAAAACTAGACACTCAGGGGAAATCAGGATGGGGTGACTCGTCTGCCTACCCCCAGGTTTTGTTACCCAGAATCCCTTGCAAACATAAAAATGTGACAAAAAAAACACAATTTCCTCACATTTCTGTGGTGGAAAGTTCTGGAATATGCGTAGATCAACAAATTTCCACACACCCAGCGTGCCCCCAGGTCTCCCGAAAAAAATGGTACCTCACTTGCGTGGGTAGGAATAGTGGCTGCGACATGAAACAGCGCAAAACGCAGCATGGTCGCACCTCAATTTTCCAGTGAAATTTAGCACGTTTTGGACAAAAAGACTACCTTTTGTTTTTGCGCCGTAGCTCTGCCAGCACCCAGGGAAACCTAGCAAACCTATACATGTTTGAAAACTAGACACCCAGGGGAAATCAGGATGGGGTGACTCGTCTGACTACCCCCAGGTTTTGTTACCCAGAATCAATTGCAAACATAAAAATTTGACAAAAAAAGCACATTTTCTCACATTTCTGTGGTGGAAAGTTCTGGAATCTGTGTGGATCAACAAATTTCCACCCACCCAGCGTGCCCCAGGTCTCCCCAAAAAAATGGTACCTCACTTGCTCGGGTAGGCATAGTGGCTGCGACATGAAACAGCGCAATACGCAACATGGCTGCACCTCAATTTCCCAGTGAAATCCAGCACGTTTTGGCCAAAAAGACTACCTTTTGTTTTTGCACCGTAGCTCTGCCAGCACCTAGGGAAACCTTGCAAACCTATACATTTTTGAAAACTAGACACCCAGGGAAATTCAGGATGGGGTGACTCGTCTGCCTACCCCCAGGTTTTGTTACCCAGAATCCCTTGCAAACCTAAAAATTTCACAAAAAAAACACATTTTCCTCACATTTCTGTGGTGGAAAGTTCTGGAATATGCGTGGATCAACAAATTTCCACCCACCCAGCTTGACCCCAGGTCTCCCCAAAAAAATGGTACCTCACTTGCGTGGGTAGGCATAGTGGCTGCGACATGAAACAGCGCAAAACGCAACATGGCTGCACCTCAATTTCCCAGTGAAATCTAGCACGTTTTGGCCAAAAAGACTACCTTTTGTTTTTGCGCCGTAACTCTGCCAGCACCTAGGGAAACCTAGCAAACCTATACATTTTTGAAAACTAGACACCCAGGGAAATTCAGGATGGGGTGACTCGACTGCCTCCCACCAGGTTCTGTTACCCAGAATCCCTTGCAAACCTCATTCTTAGCTGGAAAAAATAAATTTGTTTCACACGTTTTAGTGTGGGAAAGCGTGGCATCACTGGGCTCACACAAATTACCTCCCACCCAGCGTGCCCCTAGGTCTCCCGATAAAAACGGTACCTCACTTGCGTGGGTAGCCATAGTGGCTGCAACAGGAAAAGGTCCAAAACGTACGGTGGTGAATTCAAAATACCCTGAAGCAATATAACTTTGATTTTGGGTGGGGGGGGCACCTGAGTTTTTGGCCCGGGCTGGGTGGTATTTTTTGGAAAGTAGCAAACCCAAACAGTTCTGAAAACTAGACACCCGGGAGAGTTCAGGGAGGTTTGGCATGCGTGGGTCTCCCAATGTTTTCCTACCCAGAACTCCTTGCAAACCTTAAAATTAGGTAAAAATAGCACTTTTCCAAACTTTTTGGCGTGGGATCGCCGTGCCGGCAAAAATGTCCTACCACCCAGCGTTCCCCTTGTTCTCCCGAGTAAAAGGATACCTCACTTGTGTGGGTGCCCCAAAGCAGAACACGCCAAAAATGAATTTTGAAAAAAGTAGTATTTAAGTTTTACAAATTAAGCCCCCCAGCCTGAGTCACATGCCTTGGGCCCACCCACACAAGTGAGGTATCATTTTACTCGGGAGAACAAGGGAAATGCTGGGTGGTAGGACATTTGTGCCGGCAGCAAGATCCCACCCAAAAAAGTACAGAAAAGTGGTTTTTTTGACCAAAATTTAAGGTTTGCAGGGGTTTCTGGATAGGAAAACATTGGGGGACCCACGCATGCCATACCTCCCTGGACTCCCCCGGGTGTCTAGTTCTCAGAACTGTTTGGGTTTGGTAGTTTGCAAAGATGCCCGCCAAGCCCCGGGCCAAAAGCTCAGGTGACCCCCTCAAAAAATAAGATTGTTTGGCTAAAGGAAATTTTTTGGTCTCCACAGTAAGAATTGGGACTTTTCCTAAAGCAGCCACTATGCCTTCCCACGCAAGTGAGGTACCATTTTTATCGGGAGACCTTGGGGAACGCTGGGTGGGAGGTAATTTGTGTGAGCCCAGTGATGCCACGCTTTCCCACACTAAAACATGTGAAAACATTGATTTTTTCCAGCTAAAAATGAGGTTTGCAAGGGATTCTGGATAAAGGATCGTTGGAGGATCCACGCAAGCCATACCTCCTTGGAAGCCCCCGGGTGTCTACTTTTCAGAAATGTGTGGGTTTGGTAGGTTTCCTTAGATGGCTGTCTCGCACGGGGCCAAAAACCCAGGTAACCCCTCTTACAAAAGCTAGTGGACTTGACATTGTCACCATTGTCAAAATCAACAGCTTTTGCAAGAGGGGTTACCTGGGTTTCTGGCCCCGTGCGAGACAGCCATCTATGGAAACCTACCAAACCCACACATTTCTGAAAAGTAGACACCCGGGGGCTTCCAAGGAGGTATGGCTTGCGTGGATCCTCCAACGTTTTTTTACCCAGAATCCCTTGCAAACCTCAATTTTAGCAGAAAAAAATCACTTTTTTCACACGTTGTAGTGTGGGAAAGCGTGGCATCACTGGGCTCACACAAATTACCTCTCACCCAGCGTTCCCCCAGGTCTCCCGATAAAAACGGTACCTCACTTGTGTGGGTAGCCATAGTGGCTGCAACAGGAAAAGGTCCAAAACGTACGGTGGTGAATTTAAAATACCCTGAAGCAATATAACTTTGATTTTGGGGGTGGGGGGGCACCTGAGTTTTTGGCCCGGGGCTGGGTGGTATTCTTTGGAAAGTAGCAAATGCAAACAGTTCTGAAAACTAGACACCCGGGAGAGTTCAGGGAGGTATGGCATGCGTGGGTCCCCCAATGTTTTCCTACCCAGAACTCCTTGCAAACCTTAAAATTAGGTAAAAATAGCACTTTTCCAAACTTTTTGGCGTGGGATCGCCGTGCCGGCAAAAATGTCCTACCACCCAGCGTTCCCCTTGTTCTCCCGAGTAAAAGGATACCTCACTTGTGTGGGTGCCCCAAAGCAGAACACGGCAAAAATGAATTTTGAAAAAAGTAGTATTTAGTAGTATTTAAGTTTTACAAATTAAGCCCCCCAGCCTGAGTCACATGCCTTGGGCCCACCCACACAAGTGAGGTATCATTTTACTCGGGAGAACAAGGGAAATGCTGGGTGGTAGGACATTTGTGCCGGCAGCGAGATCCCACCCAAAAAAGTACGGAAAAGTGTTTTTTTTACCAAAATGTAAGGTTTGCAGGGGTTTCTGGATAGGAAAACATTGGGGGACCCACGCATGCCATACCTCCCTGGACTCCCCCGGGTGTCTAGTTCTCAGAACTGTTTGGGTTTGGTAGTTTGCAAAGATGCCCGCCAAGCCCCGGGCCAAAAGCTCAGGTGACCCCCTCAAAAAATAAGATTGTTTGGCTAAAGGAAATTTTTTGGTCTCCACAGTAAGAATTGGGACTTTTCCTAAAGCAGCCACTATGCCTTCCCACGCAAGTGAGGTACCATTTTTATCGGGAGACCTTGGGGAACGCTGGGTGGGAGGTAATTTGTGTGAGCCCAGTGATGCCACGCTTTCCCACACTAAAACATGTGAAAACATTGATTTTTTCCAGCTAAAAATGAGGTTTGCAAGGGATTCTGGATAAAGGATCGTTGGAGGATCCATGCAAGCCATACCTCCTTGGAAGCCCCCGGGTGTCTACTTTTCAGAAATGTGTGGGTTTGGTAGGTTTCCTTAGATGGCTGTCTCGCACGGGGCCAAAAACCCAGGTAACCCCTCTTGCCAAAGCTAGTGGACTTGACATTGTCACCATTGTCAAAATCACCAGCTTTTGCAAGAGGGGTTACTTGGGTTTCTGGCCCCGTGCGAGACAGCCATCTATGGAAACCTACCAAACCCACACATTTCTGAAAAGTAGACACCCGGGGGCTTCCAAGGAGGTATGGCTTGCGTGGTTCCTCCAACGTTTCTTTACCCAGAATCCCTTGCAAACCTCAATTTTAGCAGAAAAAAATCAATGTTTTCACACGTTGTAGTGTGGGAAAGCGTGGCATCACTGGGCTCACACAAATTACCTCCCACCCAGTGTTCCCCCAGGTCTCCCGATAAAAACGGTACCTCACTTGCGTGGGTAGCCATAGTGGCTGCAACAGGAAAAGGTCCAAAACGTACGGTGGTGAATTCAAAATACCCTGAAGCAATATAACTTTTATTTTGGGGGGGGGCACCTGAGTTTTTGGCCCGGGGCTGGGTGGTATTCTTTGGAAAGTAGCAAACCCAAACAGTTCTGAAAACTAGATACCCGGGAGAGTCCAGGGAGGTATGGCATGCGTGGGTCCCCCAATGTTTTCCTACCCAGAACTCCTTGCAAACCTTAAAATTAGGTAAAAATAGCACTTTTCCAAACTTTTTGCCGTGGGATCGCCGTGCCCGGATAAAATGTCGTACCACCCAGCGTTCCCCTTGTTCTCCCGAGTAAAAGGATACCTCACTTGTGTGGGTGCCCCAAAGCAGAACACGCCAAAAATGAATTTTGAAAAAAGTAGTATTTAGTAGTATTTAAGTTTTACAAATTAAGCCCCCCAGCCTGAGTCACATGCCTTGGGCCCACCCACACAAGTGAGGTATCATTTTACTCGGGAGAACAAGGGAAATGCTGGGTGGTAGGACATTTGTGCCGGCAGCGAGATCCCACCCAAAAAAGTACAGAAAAGTGGGTTTTTTGACCAAAATTTAAGGTTTGCAGGGGCTTCTGGGTAGGAAAACATTGGGGGACCCACGCATGCCATACCTCCCTGGACTCCCCCAGGTGTCTAGTTCTCAGAACTGTTTGGGTTTGGTAGTTTGCAAAGATGCCCGCCAAGCCCCGGGCCAAAAGCTCAGGTGACCCCCTCAAAAAATAAGATTGTTTGGCTAAAGGAAATTTCTTGATCTCCACAGTAAGAATTGGGCCTTTTCCTAAAGCAGCCACTATGCCTACCCACGCAAGTGAGGTACCATTTTTATCGGGAGACCTTGGGGAACGCTGGGTGGGAGGTAATTTGTGTGAGCCCAGTGATGCCACGCTTTCCCACATTAAAACGTGTGAAAACATTGATTTTTTTCCAGCTAAAAATGAGGTTTGCAAGGGATTCTGGATAAAGGATTGTTGGAGGATCCACGCAAGCCATACCTCCTTGGAAGCCCCCGGGTGTCTACTTTTCAGAAATGTGTGGGTTTGGTAGGTTTCCCTAGATGGCTGTCTCGCACGGGGCCAAAAACCCAGGTAACCCCTCTTGCAAAAGCTAGTGGACTTGACATTGTCACCATTGTCAAATTCACCAGCTTTTGCAAGAGGGGTTACCTGGATTTCTGGCCCGTGCGAGACAGCCATCTATGGAAACCTACCAAACCCACACATTTCTGAAAAGTAGACACCCGGGGGCTTCCAAGGAGGTATGGCTTGCGTGGATCCTCCAATGTTCGTTTACCCAGAATCCCTTGCAAACCTCAATTTTAGCAGAAAAAAATCAATTTTTTTACACGTTGTAGTGTGGGAAAGCGTGGCATCACTGGGCTCACACAAATTACCTCCCACCCAGCGTTCCCCCAGGTCTCCCGATAAAAACGGTACCTCACTTGTGTGGGTAGCCATAGTGGCTGCAACAGGAAAAGGTCCAAAACGTACAGTGGTGAATTAAAAATACCCTGAAGCAATATAACTTTGATTTTGGGGGGGGGGCACCTGAGTTTTTTGCCCGGGGCTGGGTGGTATTCTTTGAAAAGTAGCAAACGCAAACAGTTCTGAAAACTAGACACCCGGGAGAGTCCAGGGAGGTATGGCATGCGTGGGTCCCCCAATGTTTTCCTACCCAGAACTTCTTGCAAACCTTACAATTAGGTAAAAATAGCACTTTTCCAAACTTTTTGGCGTGGGATCGCCGTGCCGGCAAAAATGTCCTACCACCCAGCGTTCCCCTTGTTCTCCCGAGTAAAAGGATACCTCACTTGTGTGGTGCCCCAAAGCAGAACACGCCAAAAATGAATTTTGAAAAAAGTAGTATTTAGTAGTATTTAAGTTTTACAAAGTAAGCCCCCCAGCCTGAGTCACATGCCTTGGGCCCACCCACACAAGTGAGGTATCATTTTACTCGGGAGAACAAGGGAAACGCTGGGTGGTAGGACATTTGTGCCGGCAGCGAGATCCCATCCAAAAAAGTACAGAAAAGTGGGGTTTTTGACCAAAATTTAAGGTTTGCAGGGGTTTCTGGATAGGAAAACATTGGGGGACCCACGCATGCCATACCTCCCTGGACTCCCCCGGGTGTCTAGTTCTCAGAACTGTTTGGGTTTGGTAGTTTGCAAAGATGCCCGCCAAGCCCCGGGCCAAAAGCTCAGGTGACCCCCTCAAAAAATAAGATTGTTTGGCTAAAGGAAATTTTTTGGTCTCCACAGTAAGAATTGGGCCTTTTCCTAAAGCAGCCACTATGCCTTCCCACGCAAGGGAGGTACCATTTTTATCGGGAGACCTTGAGGAACGCTGGGTGGGAGGTAATTTGTGTGAGCCCAGTGATGCCACGCTTTCCCACACTAAAACGTGTGAAAACATTGATTTTTTCCAGCTAAAAATGAGGTTTGCAAGGGATTCTGGATAAAGGATCGCTGGAGGATCCACGCAAGCCATACCTCCTTGGAAGCCCCCGGGTGTCTACTTTTCAGAAATGTGTGGGTTTGGTAGATTTCCCTAGATGGCTGTCTCGCACGGGGCCAAAAACCCAGGTAACCCCTCTTGCAAAAGCTAGTGGACTTGACATTGTCACCATTGTCAAAATCACCAGCTTTTGCAAGAGGGGTTACCTGGGTTTCTGGCCCCGTGCGAGACAGCCATCTATGGAAACCTACCAAACCCACACATTTCTGAAAAGTAGACACCCGGGGGCTTCCAAGGAGGTATGGCTTGCGTGGATCCTCCAACGTTCCTTTACCCAGAATCCCTTGCAAACCTCAATTTTAGCAGAAATAAATAAATTTTTTCACACGTTGTAGTGTGGGAAAGCGTGGCATCACTGGGCTCACACAAATTACCTCCCACCCAGCGTTCCCCCAGGTCTCCCGATAAAAACGGTACCTCACTTGCGTGGGTAGCCATAGTGGCTGCAACAGGAAAAGGTCCAAAACATACGGTGGTGAATTCAAAATACCCTGAAGCAATATAACTTTGATTTTGGGTTGGGGGGCACCTGAGTTTTTGGCCCGGGGCTGGGTGGTATTCTTTGGAAAGTAGCAAACGCAAACAGTTCTGAAAACTAGACACCCGGGAGAGTCCAGGGAGGTATGGCATGCGTGGGTCCCCCAATGTTTTCCTACCCAGAACTCCTTGCAAACCTTAAAATTAGGTAAATATAGCACTTTTCCAAACTTTTTGGCGTGGGATCGCCGTGCCGGCAAAAATGTCCTACCACCCTGCGTTCCCCTTGTTCTCCCGAGTAAAAGGATACCTCACTTGTGTGGGTGCCCCAAAGCAGAACACGCCAAAAATGAATTTTGAAAAAAGTAGTATTTAGTCGTATTTAAGTTTTACAAATGAAGCCCCCCAGCCTGAGTCACATGCCTTGGGCCCACCCACACAAGTGAGGTATCATTTTACTCGGGAGAACAAGGGAAACGTTGTGTGGTAGGACATTTGTGCCGGCAGCGAGATCCCACCCAAAAAAGTACGGAAAAGTGGGTTTTTTTGACCAAAATTTAAGGTTTGCAGGGGTTTCTGGGTAGGAAAACATTGGGGGACCCACGCATGCCATACCTCCCTGGACTCCCCCGGGTGTCTAGTTCTCAGAACTGTTTGGGTTTGGTAGTTTCCAAAGATGCCCGCCAAGCCCCGGGCCAAAAGCTCAGGTGACCCCCTCAAAAAATAAGATTATTTGGCTAAAGGTAATTTTTTGGTCTCCACAGTAAGAATTGGGCCTTTTCCTAAAGCAGCCACTATGCCTTCCCACGCAAGTGAGGTACCATTTTTATCGGGAGACCTTGAGGAACGCTGGGTGGGAGGTAATTTGTGTGAGCCCAGTGATGCCACGCTTTCCCACACTAAAACGTGTGAAAACATTGATTTTTTCCAGCTAAAAATGAGGTTTGCAAGGGATTCTGGATAAAGGATCGCTGGAGGATCCACGCAAGCCATACCTCCTTGGAAGCCCCCGGGTGTCTACTTTTCAGAAATGTGTGGGTTTGGTAGGTTTCCCTAGATGGCTGTCTCGCACGGGGCCAAAAACCCAGGTAACCCCTCTTGCAAAAGCTAGTGGACTTGACATTGTCACCATTGTCAAAATCACCAGCTTTTGCAAGAGGGGTTACCTGGGTTTCTGGCCCCGTGCGAGACAGCCATCTATGGCAACCTACCAAACCCACACATTTCTGAAAAGTAGACACCCGGGGGCTTCCAAGGAGGTATGGCTTGCGTGGATGCTCCAACGTTCCTTTACCCAGAATCCCTTGCAAACCTCAATTTTAGCAGAAATAAATCAATTTTTTCACACGTTGTAGTGTGGGAAAGCGTGGCATCACTGGGCTCACACAAATTACCTCCCACCCAGCGTTCCCCCAGGTCTCCCGATAAAAACGGTACCTCACTTGCGTGGGTAGCCATAGTGGCTGCAACAGGAAAAGGTCCAAAACATACGGTGGTGAATTCAAAATACCCTGAAGCAATATAACTTTGATTTTGGGGGGGGGGGCACCTGAGTTTTTGGCCCGGGGCTGGGTGGTATTCTTTGGAAAGTAGCAAACGCAAACAGTTCTGAAAACTAGACACCCGGGAGAGTCCAGGGAGGTATGGCATGCGTGGGTCCCCCAATGTTTTCCTACCCAGAACTCCTTGCAAACCTTAAAATTAGGTAAATATAGCACTTTTCCAAACTTTTTGGCGTGGGATCGCCGTGCCGGCAAAAATGTCCTACCACCCTGCATTCCCCTTGTTCTCCCGAGTAAAAGGATACCTCACTTGTGTGGGTGCCCCAAAGCAGAACACGCCAAAAATGAATTTTGAAAAAAGTAGTATTTAGTCGTATTTAAGTTTTACAAATGAAGCCCCCCAGCCTGAGTCACATGCCTTGGGCCCACCCACACAAGTGAGGTATCATTTTACTCGGGAGAACAAGGGAAACGCTGTGTGGTAGGACATTTGTGCCGGCAGCGAGATCCCACCCAAAAAAGTACGGAAAAGTGGGTTTTTTTGACCAAAATTTAAGGTTTGCAGGGGTTTCTGGGTAGGAAAACATTGGGGGACCCACGCATGCCATACCTCCCTGGACTCCCCCGGGTGTCTAGTTCTCAGAACTGTTTGGGTTTGGTAGTTTCCAAAGATGCCCGCCAAGCCCCGGGCCAAAAGCTCAGGTGACCCCCTCAAAAAATAAGATTATTTGGCTAAAGGTAATTTTTTGGTCTCCACAGTAAGAATTGGGCCTTTTCCTAAAGCAGCCACTATGCCTACCCACGCAAGTGAGGTACCATTTTTATCGGGAGACCTTGGGGAACGCTGGGTGGGAGGTAATTTGTGTGAGCCCAGTGATGCCACGCTTTCCCACACTAAAACATGTGAAAAACTGATTTTTTCCAGCTAAAAATGAGGTTTGCAAGGGATTCTGGGTGAAGGAACGTTGGAGGATCCACGCAAGCCATACCTCCTTGGAAGCCCCGGGGTGTCTACTTTTCAGAAATGTGTGTGTTTGGTAGGTTTCCCTAGATGGCTGTCTCGCACGGGGCCAAAAACCCAGGTAACCCCTCTTGCAAAAGCTTGTGGACTTGACATTGTCACCATTGTCAAATTCACCAGCTTTTGCAAGAGGGGTTACCTGGGTTTCTGGCCCCGTGCGCGACAGCCATCTATGGAAACCTACCAAACCCACACATTTATGAAAAGTAGACACCCGGGGGCTTCCAAGGAGGTATGGCTTGCGTCGATCCTCCAACGTTCCTTTACCCAGAATCCCTTGCAAACCTCAATTTTAGCAGAAAAAAATCAATTTTTCACACGTTGTAGTGTGGGAAAGCGTGGCATCACTGGGCTTATACAAATGACCTCCCACCCAGCGTTCCCCCAGGTCTCCCGATAAAAACTGTACCTTACTTGCGTGGGTAGCCATAGTGGCTGCAACAGGAAAAGGTCCAAATCGTACGGTGTTGAATTTAAAATACCCTGAAGCAATATAACTTTGATTTGGGGGGGGCACCTGGGTTTTTGGCCCAGGGCTGGGTGGTATTCTTTGGAAAGTAGCAAACCCAAACAGTTCTGAAAACTAGACACCCGGGAGAGTCCAGGGAGGTATGGCATGCGTGGGTCCCCCAATGTTTTCCTACCCAGAACTTCTTGCAAACCTTAAAATTAGGTAAAAATAGCACTTTTCCAAACTTTTTGGCATGGGATCGCCGTGCCGGCAAAAATGTCCTACCACCCTGCGTTCCCCTTGTTCTCCCGAGTAAAATGATACCACACCTTGACAGAGTTACTCAAAAGTCAAACATTCAAGCACGGCTATCTATTCCTCAAAGACACACACATACAGGTTGGATTTGGCACAAGGGCGAGTGATGGTTCAGTACATAAAATTTTATTAACTAAATATTTCAAAAAAATGAAATGCTCTGTCAATAAATAAATGCATAAAAACCGAACCAGTGACTCGCAACTCGTGAGCTGTAAAGCCACGACAAGGCACCAACCATTTTACAGGCCATTCACGCACCTTTCATACCTGATACAAACCAGACCATTGACACCATACGAATGGAAAAGCAACACATAACAACAATCACAATAAGGGACATGGTACACCCTACTGCAGAAAGAGAAAAAAAACAATTATTACTGCACACCCATCTAATCCGCAAGCACACACACATACTGGTTGGATTTGGCACGAGGGTGAGTGATGATTCAGTACATACAATTGGATACGCAAGTAATTTCATCAAAAATGAAATACACTGCGTATAATTGAAAGTATGATAAACTGAACCTCTGACTCACAGCTCGTGAGCTGTAAAGCCACATCAAGGCACCAACCTCTTTACAGGCCATTCATACACCTTTCGTACGCGTGACACATACAAAACATTCACCAGCCGCGGACCCATCACATTTAAACACTCACACCAGCAAACAGCGCCATTCAAGGGCCCATCACTTTCACACGCCCACATTTCTGACACTGCAACTACACAAAATGATGGACTGTGTGGAGTGTCACTCAACTAGCAGTGTGTGTAGTGACGACCAGAAAGTAACTACTCACACACCGCCTGCCGAGCGCCAGTCCACCCACACCACCATCCAAGCACCAGACCATGCACACCGCCAGCCAAACACCACTCAGCGCACAACGACAGCCAAGTACCACTCCACACACACCACCAGCCAAGCATCACTCCACGCACACCACCAGCCAAGCGCCACTCCACAAACACAACACCAGCCAAGCACCACTCCGTGCACAGGCAGCCAAGTACCACTCCACGCACACCGTCCAGCCAAGCGCCACTCCACACACACCGCCAGCCAAGCGCCACTCCACACACACCGCCAGCCAAGCACCACTCCGTGCACAGACAGCCAAGTACCATTCCATGCACACCACCAGCCAAGCGCCCCTCCACACACACCACCAGCCAAGCACCACTCCACAAACACAACACCAGCCAAGCACCACTCCACAAACACAACACCAGCCAAGCACCACTCCGTGCACAGACAGCCAAGTACCACTCCACGCACACCACCAGCCAAGCGCCACTCCACACACACGACCAGCCAAGCACCACTCAACACACACCACCAGCCAAGCACACCTCCACACACACCACCAGCCAAGCATCACTCCACGCACACAACCAGCCAAGCGCCACTCCACAAACACAACACCAGCCAAGCACCACTCCGTGCACAGGCAGCCAAGTACCACTCCACGCACACCGTCCAGCCAAGCGCCACTCCACACACACCGCCAGCCAAGCGCCACTCCACACACACCGCCAGCCAAGCACCACTCCGTGCACAGACAGCCAAGTACCACTCCATGCACACCACCAGCCAAGCGCCCCTCCACACACACCACCAGCCAAGCACCACTCCACAAACACAACACCAGCCAAGCACCACTCCACAAACACAACACCAGCCAAGCACCACTCCGTGCACAGACAGCCAAGTACCACTCCACGCACACCACCAGCCAAGCGCCACTCCACACACACGACCAGCCAAGCACCACTCAACACACACCACCAGCCAAGCACACCTCCACACACACCGCCAGCCAAGCACCACTCCACGAACACCACCAGCCAAAGACAAATCCAAACACAACACCAGGCAAGCGCAAGAGCACGCACACCGCCAACCAAACACCAGACCACGCACACCGCCAGTCAAGCACCAGTCCGCAGACACCGCCAGACAAGCACCAGTCCACAGACACCAGCAGCCAAGCGCCAAACCATGCACACAGTCAGACAATGGACACTACACGCAAACCAACATCATACTTTAGTTTTTTTTTTAAATAAAAGAGAAACAAAAACAAATTGCAAATTGATACAAATCTACTAACTCGACAACTAAATCTAAAAAGTCTACACAAATACAAACTTTGAAACTGAACAATAAGTTTTACAGAATAAAGACCAACCAGTTCACTTTACCACTCATTGATACTCCCAAAAATTATTTTGCGTGTGGTACAATCTGAAACAAGCAGGTACACACAGCCCGGGGTTTGAAGGGCAGTCGGGGCAGTACATGCGAACCTCCTTCCGCAAACCTCTTCGCCAACAGACTCTACATCTCCGACTGGGAAAGTCTTTTGAGGTTGTAGGAGGAATTGTATCAGGAAAGTGGTGATCTTTCAATCTGGCAACATCCTCCACCACTCCAACTCTAGGAACACTTTTCTGTTCCACTAAAACAAGGCTGCCTATTACAGACTCCTGAAACTTTACAAAAGTCATCTTTGACTGGGGACAAGATTTCTGGTACACAACAAAAGCATTAAAGGTTGCCAAGTGGAAAAGATGGATAGCCAACTTCTTGTACCAAATGTAAGCCTTACGAAGAGCAGCATACGGTTCCAACCTCTGATCTACTCTGTCAACACCACCCATGTACTTATTGTAGTGCAGTATGCACACAGGTTTGCGCACTTCTGCAACCTGACCCCAAACAGTCACTGGTTCAGTGCTTTCATCATGTATTGTAGTCAACACGTAGACATCTCTCCTGTCCGAAAACTTCACAGCTAGAAGCTCCTCACAACGCAATGCACTGCACTGACCCCGAGCAAGCTTTCGACAAACAAGTCCTTTTGGGAAACCTTTACGGTTTGAGCGGATTGTGCCATAAGCTACAGTGTCCACTTTGGCCAATTCCCTGAACAACCGCACACCAGTGTAGAAGTTATCGACATACAAATGATGGCCTTTGTTAAACAATCCACGACCAAGTTCCCACACAATTTTCTCAGTCACTCCAAAAGTCGACGGACAACCAGGGGGGTTAATCCTGGATTCCTTACCAGTGTACACCCTGAAATTAGAGACATATCCAGTCTCACTGTCACACAGCATATACAGTTTGATTCCATAGCGTGCCCTCTTACTAGGAATGTATTGCCGAAATACCAAGCGGCCCTTGAACAACAGCAAAGACTCATCCACTGCAATTTCTTTCCCAGGATAAAAGATCTCAGAAAATCAATCAACCAAATGATCAATGACAGGCCGAATCTTGAAAAGACGGTCACAATCAGGGTGATCTCGTGGCAAAGCAAGACTATTGTCAACAAAATGCATCATCCGCAGCAGAAGCAAATACCTATCACGACTCATGACTGCCGGAAATATAGCTGTTGCCATCAAGGGACTAGTAGACCAATATGAAGCCATTGATGGTTTCCTAAGCAAGCCCATCAAAAAAGTTAAACCCAAAAACTTTTTCATCTCCTCCAAATTTGTGGGAGTCCACCGGGTAGCTCTATCGTGGGGCTTAAGGCTGGCACTGTTCACCCTCAAAAAATGTTCAGCATACAAATTAGTCTGCTCTACAATCTCTACCAAAAACACATCATCCATAAACAACTTGAAAAAATCAATAGGCAAAAAGTTTTCAGTGTTCACCCTACACCCTGGAACACCAGTAAATTCAGGCAATGCCGGCTGCACCATGCCTGGTGCAACCCAGAGGTCAGAACTTTCATCATCAAGTCTTGCAGCCGCAGGCCGCCGCCCAGCTGCCTCTTGTCTCACTACACCAACTGGAAGTCTAGCAGCCCCAGGCTGCAGCCCAGATGTCTCTTGCCGCACTATTGGTACAGCAATGTCCTCCGCAACCACAGGCACAACAATGTCCTCCCCAACCAAAACCACAGCAATGTCCTCCCCAACCACAGGCACATCATCCACATCAAAAGTAGCTTCATCAGCACTCAAAGTGTCTTCATCATCAGATGAAGCCATGTGTAGAGAAAACTCACTACCTGAATCTTCACCTCCCACCTCTGGCTCAGAATCAGAGTCAGACTCTGGACCATGGTCAGAGGAAGAATCAAAAAGCATTCCAACAACTTGCTGAGCAGTAATCCGGCGGCTAGCCATTATCCTTACAAATAAAGGAGTCTGCACAAACAACTCAACAACCCCAACACTGCGCAAAGTAAGATAAAAAATGTAAGACTTTTTCACAAAAAACTATATTTAGAAAAAATATACAATTCACTTACAAGACACAACTACACTCACCAGCACCTACTCTGCAAAGACACAGCAAATAGGCAACGATATCCCACTAGAAAGAAGAAAAAAAAACTTACATCTACAGAAGGACACATCAAAAACAAATGCAAAACATGTTTTACAATCACAACAAACAGAAACAAAACATACTCGTATTACTACACACTTTGCAAAATAAACAATTACATTACAATTGAACAAAAAAAAGGTCTCTTACCAAACACATGCAACTACAGAAACAGCAGAACAACAGAACCACCAGTAACAGAACCGCACACTGCAACAATCTAAAGAGAAAAAAAAACAATACACATTAGAAGAAACAAAAACAACACACAGGCTATGTCACAGGGTATGTCACAAATGGGGTGTCTGTCCCCAAGGGGGGAAGATTATAAATCATTATAAACGTGGGCCCCCCGGAAGCAACCCTACGGAGGGCAGAGAGGCCAAATAAAGACACGGCAGAACATACTGAAAACAAATGGGCCCAAGGAAGCAACCCTTGGCCAAGGGGTCGCTCCCTATAAAAAAAAAATAACCCTGGAGTCTAGTGAGCTTTTCTATTCCCCCCCTGGGTCCAGAAACGGTAAAGAAAAACAGCCGAAAAGTCTATAAAAAAATTAGGGCCACTAGGAAGCGACCCTTCCCCAAGGGGTCGCTTCCTTTTCAAATCCAAACAAATCCCTGGTGACTAGTGGGCTTTTCTGCCCCCCCCCCCCCGGGTGCAGATCAGCCAAAAAAAATGCCGCTCTGCCCCAGGGGGGGCAGAAAAGTCTGAAAAATATTACATCCCCCTAAGGAAGCGACCCTTGCCCAAGGGGTCACTTCCTTTATAAATATAAATCAATCCCTGGTGTCTAGTGGGCTTTTCTGCCCCCCCTGGGTCCAGATGCGGCCCAAAAAAACAGCCGATCTGCCCCCGGGGGGGGGCAGAAATGTCTAAAAAAATATTAGGGCCACTAGGAAGCGACCCTTCCCCAAGGGGTCGCTTCCTTTTCAAATAAAAAACAAATCCCTGGTGACTAGTGGGCTTTTCTGCTCCCCCTGGGTGCAGATCGGCCGAAAAAATGGCCGATCTGCCCCAGGGGGGGCAGAAAAGTCTGAAAAATATTTTATCCCCCTAAGGAAGCGACCCTTGCCCAAGGGGTCGCTTCCTACACACAATTGCGGCAAAAACAACAATCCCTGGTGTCTAGTGGGGCATTCCTGGTGCACGATCGCGACGCTGTGCGCGATCGTGCACCAGATGACGCTGTGTGCGCTGACGTCACCAGGAAGCGTGGGGGGGCCAGGGAGTGGCAGCGGAAAGTCTTCCGCTGCCACCCCTGCAAAAAAACACAAGATCGCTGCACGGGGGGGGGAGCGCCAGCACTCCCCCCCAGGGCTGTACTGATGACGGAACGGTTCCGTCATCAGCACAGCCCAACTGATGCTGATGACGGAACCGCTCCGTCATCAGCATCGAAGGGGTTAAAAGCGCCAGAATAGCCAAGTTTGTTATTGTGCCCATCCCTTGCCAGAAGCCTGTTTGGAACTTGGGAATTATTTTCTTATCATCCATCGAATCTCGCAGCTGTACTAGGAGGCAAGAAGCGTAAAGTTTGGCCTCAACATCAATTAAAGATATCAACCTATAATTCGCTGGCTTGCAATGATCTCCCTGTTTAAATATTGGGTGTATTATCTTCCCTTTACTAGAGTCTGGAAGGTTGGTATGTGCATCAATATGGTAGAAGAGAGGGGTTAGGATCTCTGGCCAGAGGTCTGGGTCATTCTTAATAAGTGCGTGAGACAGCCCGTTAGGACCTGCCGCTCCTTCTGTCTTGAGTTTTTGTATTATGCCTCATAATTGTTTGCTGGTGGTTAGGGAATTTTGTTAGTTACCCCATTTCTTTTGTTCTCAATCTTAATTTTCTGCATTATCCTGACTCAAATTTGTTTGTTTTTTTCCCACTTCCAACACGGGCCCTCGGGAACCTTCAATGGTGCTTAATTCTGTACTGCCATACATGTTTCGCACATGTTGAACCCACAATTCTTCTCCAATTCCTGCTTCTTGTTGAAGTCTTGGTCCTTTATTCAAATTATTTCTAATGCCCCAGAAGTCCCTGCTATTTGGCAGTTTGCCTGCACACAATAGTTTGTTCCAGATGGTTTCCATATATGCTGTTTTAGCATTCCTCAACATCTTCCTGTAGTTGTTCTTTATTTCTGTTAATTTACTTTTGTTTGGGTTTCTTCCCATTCGAATCGCCCGCGTTTGTATTCGAACCTCTCTTGCGACCCTTCTCTATTGGTCTCGTAGGTCTGTGTTGAACTATGGCTCCTTCCTGGTGTTTATTTTTCTTTGACTACCCGGCAAGGCTGGAAATTTTTGGATGAGGACCTGGGCCAACTGTTCCCAGTTATTTACACGTTCATCCTCTGTCTGTGGCCCCAATTTACCAACCTATTCCCTAGCTGTCTCCTGGATACTTTTCAAGTCCCCACCTCGCCATTGTAGTTTTTTTTAATTAAACTTATTAGCGTGTTGTATAAGGGAATTAATTTTTTGTGCCGGAGTGAGAGAGATGTTCATTCTCATTATTTGAGAGAAATGATCACTTTCTATGTGTTGGGCGATTTGAAATGTTTCAGTACTGGGAAGTAACTTATTGCTAATAATTGTGAAGTCTATTGTTGAGCGAGCCTTACCACTCAAGTACGTAATAGCCGTTGTTATATCACCCTTTGAGTTTCCCTTCAGAATTGTCAATCCCAGGTCTTCCAGTTTGTTCGTTATTTTTCGTCCTCCCCATATCACTTGCGTCTTTCCTTCAACCCGATTTTTGGTTGTGAGTTTACAATTGAAGTCTCCTGAGATGAACATGGGGCAGAGCTTGTAGGATCTTGGCATTGCTTTTATCAGGGACATTAAAGTAGAATATTTTTCTTTCTGGGTCTTTCTCTCTGGGTGAATGTAGACATTATTCAGTAGACGCTGCCACTTTAGTTTATTTAGTTGGGACTTACCACTAATTTGAATCGCTAGTACCCAATTCACCCCAACGTCCTGTTCTTCAGCTAACCTATCATACTTTTGGGCTACGTATATCCATAAATCGCCTCGAGGATGTCCAAAAGGTGAAAATCTTTCAGCGAATCCTGGAATTGAAGTTGGAGTAATATTCCAAGTTTCCTGGAGCAAGATTATATCTTGTTGCTGTAAAAAGGCCAGGGTTTCATGGTCCTGGTCGATTTCTTTAAAACCGTGGACATTCCAAGAGCAAATCGTAACACTATGCACCCTTTTTTCCTTCAAGATTTAGACCTGCATCTCTGCTGCCGTTATTAGTTTTGATTCTTCATTAGGTATGTTTTTTGCTTAACGCCCTTGGCACCCATGACCAATGCATCCTGGCCAGTGTTCGGCTTCCGGCATGTTGACTGACTGACTGAATTATTTTTAAAGCGCTCCTATGCCGAGGCGTCTTGGCGCTGTAGTACGAAAGAAAATACAGAGGTTGGTTAGGGCATGGAAAAGAGCCTAGTTTTTAATGCCTTCCTGAAACCCACTCTGGTCTTGTCAGACCGCAGAGCGAGGGGCAAGGGGTTCCACAGTTTAGCGGCCTGATGGGAAAAGGATTTCCCACCCCTTCGGGCTCTCCGTATTCTGGGTAGGCGGAGCAGATCTTGGCTAGCTGATCTTAGTGTACGCTGCGGGGTATAGGGAGTAAAGAGTTTTGGAGAGATCTTCTGGCCCATTCCCATATTGGGATTTGTGGACCAGACAGAGGGCCTTGAATTGAATTCTGCGCTTAACTGGGAGCCAGTGCAGTTCACGTATGGCTTTGGATGTAGGGTGATGTTTTGGCAGGTTCATAAGGACTCTCGCTGCCGCATTTTGAATTGCCTGTAGTTTTGCCAACTGTTTTTCACCAGTGTCTAAATATAGTGAATTGCAATAATCCACCAGTGACATTATAAGGGCTCCCATCACCGTCTTCCTTAGGTTCAGTGGAATATACGGTAGGATTTTCCTGAGCACCTTAATGGTGAAAAGGCAGGCCGATGTTACCTGATTTATTTGTGCTGTGCAGGAGAGGTCTTTGTCGATCATAAAGCCGAGGTTTATGACCTTACTCGTTGGGACAGGGCAGATTCCAAGCCTCCGGAGGCCACCAGAGGTGGTTCCAGATAGATGGTTTCTGGCCAAACTCTATTACTTCTGTCTTTTCGGTGTTAAGTTTTGAAAAATTATGTTGTGTACTTACTGATGTATTGGCCCGTTTCCAATAGATGATGATACTGGCGTAGTGGAACGAGCGCCTCGTACGCATGTGTTCTGGCTTTTCCCGGCTCTATCTTCCTTTTTTTAATTTCTTGGGCTATTTAGGAGGAGATAAGGGTACCTTGGCCGTTTGTGTAGTATCAACGTAATTCCCCAGGCTCCGAATCTTGGTCTCGCTGAATATATCTTGTCCACTAGTTACTTTGTGACCCAAGTTGTCACAGATTCTTCAGTGTCTGGATTTAATCTTTTTTGTTGAAATTCCACAACTATTAAATTTTGGGAGGCTATCCCTTTTCATTCTGGGATTTCCTTGAACAATTTTAAGAAGTTCCCTTGGTTCAGAATATCCTGCCTTCCTTTTGTAGGATATTCTGGTACGAATGTCAATTTTAATTCTAACACCTCTGAGTGGTCTGGATAGCCTTCCAGAGATTGTGAGATTTCATCTTTAGCAGCTGTAGAATTGCTAAGTGTTAATGAGTCACGCGTAGCGTGGGCTTCTTGGTCCGATAGTTCTTCATTTACCTCCTCCTTATTTTTCTCTGTTTTTCCCAGATTCCTTGTTTTTCTTATCCCTGTTGGTTCGGGGTCTGGTTCCATGGTAGGTAGCATGCATCTTCGGTCCTTTCCAATTATTGTAACCTTTAGTGAATTATGTTGGGGTTGAGGTTTAGTTTTTTATTTTCACCAGAAACCTTTTGTTGTTGAATCTTCCTGTCTTCTTTGTGCGTTCTGTATTTTACTTCCCTCATTCCGATGTGAAGATTCCTATCATATTGCTATTTTTTGATGTGTGTTGTCCCAAGAGGTGTTTATGTCTATGATTTGAGGTGTTCCTGCTTGCCCTACACCTTTAATTGATTCAGGTTTTGCAGGTATCCGTGTTTCCTGTCTGTTTTTAGGCTCTATTTCTTTTTTTGATCGACGTCCTAGATCTATAAGGAGACATTGATTTGTCGTACTTTTTTTGAAGGGTGGAGGCGATGTTAACTGGGCTTTCTTCCATTGGAATGGGATCTAAAATACGTTTCTGTTGAACTACAGCAGTTAATGCTGCCCACGTGGATACATATTCAATGATTTGCTTTTGCCTCCTCGGGGTATTTTCATTTTAAATATCGAAAAGTTTTTTTCTGAATCTATGCTTTGTTGCTTTTTGTATTTAAGCCTTGCCTTCCTTGCGTGTTTTCTTTGCCTTTTTGTTGGTTTTACAAGGGGCGAGGTCTTAAGGGAATTCTGTATTTTTTCTGTTAGATTATCAATTGTATCCGGTTGCTCCTCGAGTACCGCTTGCTCTAGATTGCCTTTTGCTTTGCTACTTGTATTTGTTATTGAGTTGTTGCATTTTGAAATTGCCGACATATCCATCTTGTGTTGCGTTTCCTTGTTATTACAGGTTAGTTTTATGGCCCCTAAGATGTCCTTTAAAATGTCCAGTAGACTTCCTAATCTCTCAATTATACTCCCGCAGCCGCAGTTAGGCTGTTGATTGTCTTTGTGAATTTGAAACTCCGGTTTCCCCCTGTTTGTTAGTAGGGACATAATTAAGTCCATCTTGGCGTTTATGCCTGAGATGTGGCCAGCAATTAAATTTATAAGGTCTATTTGGACTTCCATTTTGTCGGATTGATAATTCAGCACCCTTATTGCTTGGTCCAGTGTGCTTAGTAAGGACTGACTCCATTGTATGCTTGGCTGTTGTTAATGGCACTTCCCCGAAACCCCTAATTCATGATCAATCACACTAACGGATGAAATTGTTATTGGTGCTGAAAAATTCAATTGGTTTTGTTTTGTTAGACAACATCTGCTATTGTCTAATACGAACCGTTGTTGATCATTGTTTGCTGGTGGGCTTCGTGGGGTTGATACCACCATTCCCAGTCTGCTCTGTTGAGCTTCTGTGCAAATTACTGATACTGATACTGATAGCAAGGCGTTCCCTTGAGGTTCTTTGTTCTGTGTTATTGTTTCCAAAATTTCTAAAAAGTTGGGATCATTGGATAAGGAAAGTGAGTTTGATCAGCGTTCCTCCTCTTGTGCTGGCTGCTTTGATGTTTCACTTAGCTTTAAGATTTCCTCCAATGCTTCCTTCGTGGGTTCCTTTGCTTTTGTGATTCCGTTGGTTGCTTTGTCTGATTTTTGTACATCTGCTTAAATTGTTTAGTTTTGATTTACATTTTTCCTCCATGGATTCCTCCACACTTCCCTTATTTGTTGCTCTTCTTGTTATTTCCCTTGCGTTTATTGGGGTTTTAAATTGGTACACTTGTGCAGTTACTGTTACCAGCTTACTTGATGGTTGATCTGTCATTGGATGCTGTAAGGGTTGCTTTCCTGTTGGAGCATCATTGTTATTTGTCAAGACTTGTGCTGAGGGAGTATTTGTACTGTCTGGAAAAGTGGGACTTGGCAATTGGAGGCCTCGGCTGTTGGTGCATAAATCGCCGTCGTAGGGTCCTTTAAATAAAAGAATTTGTAAATCCCAGTTTTCCTTCTTGGGCTCAGCGTTGTTGTTTCGGGATTCAGTGCCGAGACCAGCCTCTCTCTTGATCTTACAGACTTTCCTTTTTGGCTTGTGGGTGAACCTTCCACGAAGGATTTTTTTTATTTGATTTTTTAAATTTTTTTACCTGTCGCCACTTGACACATTTTCCACAATCTCATTTCCTTCCTTTCTTCTTTATTACTTAGCACTCCTTCTGTTTCACTTGTTCTTCCAGTAATGAACTTGTGGTGGGGTTTTTGGGCCCAAGTGGTCTTCTTGGCCACCGAGCCTTAATGGAGCCCAAAACGGAGTGACTGTGCATTCACCCAATGATAAGAAAAGGGGGTAGCAAGGGGGTGGCTAAGAGTGGCTAGGAGTGGCTGCAGGTGACTGCCGGTGACTGCGTGGGTGGAAAGCTAATCACAGCAGACTCCACTATCTCAGCCTCAGATGCAGCTGCCGGCTAATCCACCCGTTATCTTTAGTCCCGCTGTGGTCAGTGGTCGTTGGTCACCGCAATCTCTACAATCCTTAGCAGGTCCTCACGCTCCCCCTATGAACTTTCAGTCCTCCACGGCCCCCCCTTGATCCTGGAGGCCGGGACTTAGACAGGATTTTCTAGATGCACCAGCCTATATTGCTACTTGCCGCCCATATTTACCTGAAGGCACGGAGGCTCCACCCGCAGGCTGGCAAGCAGTGAGGCAGAGAGGCAGGCTGAGAGGAGAGGTGGCGGTAGGCAGAAGACAATGTAGGCAAGTAGACAAGCAGACGATATGACTGCCGACCCTCACTGTGGGCAGACAAAGCAGGCACGGCAGACAAGGCAAGGCAGGAGGAACCGGTAGGACCAGGTGGGCTTCACACCTTCGCCGCTCCTGTCCTGCCTGGCTCCTGTACTCAGCAGCACTCACCAAGGAATCGCGGGCTTGCAGGCTCCGACGGTTTTACAGGTCCCCTCCGGGCTCAGGATCTCGCTGGCCCCCTCTCACTGCCCCTGCTGCCCCCATATTCCTCATGGCCCCCCGGGCTCACGTTGTTCTAGTTTCCGCTTCTGCCGCTCACGCTCCTGCTCCCGCTCCTACTGCTACTTAGAAGGGACTGCTGCAGCTTCGACTCTCACACTCATGAGAGAGTTACAAAATCAGAACTGGAGCAAGTTGAACCGCAGTGGTCAGAAGAAAGGCTGTAGATTTTCAGGTTAAAAAATATGCGATAAATTTGCAGTGAGGAGCGCGGCAGGGCAGTGAAATGCAGGCTGCGAGATGTAAGATGCGGGCTGCGGCTGCGGGCGGGTGGCGGGTGTCTCCCTGAGCCGGCTTCCTCGTTTCCTCGCTCATACGCTCACTTCCTTCCAGCCGGAGCCCCGCTGAGCTGAGGTAACTGTACGGTGGACTGTGCGGCTGTGAGGCGGGTTGCACGGAAAACCAGGAGCAGGCGCTGTTACACTCCAGACTCGTAATTCTAACTGGAACTGGGACATAGAAATCCAACAGGCTCATAGATTTCTGCTGATGTGGAAGAAGCCAAGGCCCAATAATCCAAAGAGACCCAGGGCTTTGTTGGGTTATTTTGGAAATGTCTTGCTATGTCAAGAAATATATGATGAAGCTTGACCTAATGAGAAGAGAAGTTTGAGAGTTTTGCATTTTTTCTTAGACCTGACTATGCATATGCCACTGTAGAAGGACAATGGCAGCTATGACTACTTTTTAACCATTTTCAGAAAGTCAGGCCGAAGTATTTCTCTAAAACCCTGCTTGGTTAAAATGCATTTATAATGGTTACACTCATAGCTTTACATTTGAGATTCAGACCCAGGAGTATCTAAAAGAGCTTAGTGGGGAGTTGTGTATTGTTGCTGTTAAAAATACCTAGATTTTCATTGGTAAAGCCTGGGGTAAAATTCTGGTTGAACTGGTACAATCGGGCAGTCTAACATCTATTTATGGTATTGGTCTCTTCTCTTTTTCTCGGCTGATTATTTTCTTTCTCTGGTCTAGTCGGAGGTACGGACAAGGGTGGCGGGGGACGTCAGCTCCCTCTGGTCTCATCACTCAGGCATGTAGCCTTATTGCGCATTTGGTGATGGGGTGGGGGGACTGAGAGTAGGTGGGGTTAGAGTGTGGGTCAGGATGGTTGTGAGAGGGTATGGGATGGGGTGCTACACAATTAAAAACACTAATTCTTCAGAGATATGTTGTGAAGGGGAAAGGATCATACTCACCAGAATCTGGGAGCTCAGATATATTGATTTATGACTGGTCGGCAGATTCAAATTTTTAAAAAATGAATACGCTGAGAATTGCGATTATTATATTTGTGGACTTAATGGAACAAAAGAGGTCTAGAGGTGCTCTCAAATTACAAATGTTAAAGGCTGACATTATTTGTGATAAACATTCTTGGAAATGGCAAGAGAAATTGGCCATATCGGAATCAGGCTTCAGTGAATCTTTCTTAATGGCACACACCAGTTTACTACCATCAATTTGCAAGTGCAATACTATAAAAAATTCTTTAACCCATATTATACTCCCTGTAGAATCATTAAGTGAGGGGACGTTAGAGGAACTCGATGTCCTAGATGCCAACAAAGGGGCACCGATAGTTTACATATATTTGCAACTTGTCTAGCATTGTCAACCAATAAGGAAGAGATCACAAAATTCTTCAAGAGAAATTAAATATGAGCGCTTTTATTTATATCCATGACCATCTTGTGACTGTGTATTGCTTCGGCTTGCCTGGATAAGAACCCACCTGTTTTTCAGCAATGACTAGCCAGGGTTCTCGCAGTTCGTAATCTTGAAAAAGCAATTTATTCCAAGAGCGGGGCGCAGGGTAGATAAATAGTCCTGGTGAGGTGGGCCCACTTTTATATTGGATGTAAATGGGTTGCTGAGTTGGCTAGTCGGCTAACTTTACATTATGAATCATATAAGATTTGCAATGTACATTTTCATCATTTTTAGGGCTCTTTCTTAGTAGATATATTTATAAGGAGAATCCATTTTTTTCCCCTCTGATGTTAATATGGTGATATGTAATAATGTAATTTTATTTGATATCAGCCAGTTGTGTGGAAGGTTGGGGGGATTTGCTTGGGTGAAAAGGTAATTCTGTTTGTATAATTGTAATGTTCGGTTCAAATACTTTATTCGACTCCAAAAAAAACACAAACGTTTGTATACAAACAATTTCATTAAAAAGCAAATAAACATAGACACACTAAAATACAGATTAATAAAAAGCAGTAGTTTAAAACTCTATATATAATGCCTGTAGCTCCTAGGGAAATCAAATGGTCCATCGCTAAATCATAAACTCTTATCCCCGATGCTAATAATAATGGACAGATGAACTGTCTACTCTGAGGAGTATAAAATGTACAAAATAAAATAAAGTGATTAGTGCTTTGACATGAGGAACTGTCACAAGGACAAACAGGGAGTGAGAAAAACCATGAACCCTGGGTGGGAAAAGCAGCCAAAAAATGTATGGATTTTAGGCATGGCCTGGTCAGCAAAAATGTAATTCAAATCTATTTGCAAATAAAAGGGCAAGTTGTCTTTGTAGCTGAGAAGAAGGGACCGAGTGTCCAGGAGTATTACACAGTATACTTGGCCGCTCAAGGCTTTGATAGAAAAGTGATTTGATTGTAGCAAATGACACATTTCTCAAGGTATCAGGATGTGTATAATATTCTGAGACCCCTATCTTTGCAAAACTAGTTACATCTAAGCTGTTATCCAGTTTCATACAATCTGTTAGGATTGTTCTACAAAATTCAGCCTCTGTATTCTTCCAAATTCTTGCCCAAAGCAACAAAGGCTGCAGTGTAATATAATGTTATAAAAGACTCAGGCCAACTTCCTCATGATAAAAAGAGACAGAGGAACTCTATGGCACTCCAAGAAGTCTCCTTATGAACTTGTTTTCTGTTATTTGGAGTGTGTTGCAGTTTACATATCCCTGGAAACCAGCCCCAAAAGTTAATACTAAAAGGCTTTTGCTCCTATAAACATATAACATTTCTTTGATTGGCTTATGGCCTAATCTTTTGGCAAATCTAAAGATGGTGTCAATCAGCTTTTGGAATTGCATGGCTCTGACATTTAATACAAATAACCAACAGAGGAGCCAAAACTGGGGTTCCAATAAACAGAACTGGTTTCAATGAGGGTTGTTTTGATTAAATCAAGTAACAACCGGTTGACTTGTTAAACCGAGCAATTTTATTTTTTGCAAGCGGTCATAATTTCAAATTTTAACACATTGTTTGTTGTGCGTGGAAAATACAAAAATGAACAATGGAATACGTTTTATATACAATATATACAGACATATAAATGCAACATATCAAACACACTTGGCCATACATTCATACACAGACAATACAAAGTGAATACAAAAGATACAAAAAAACGCTATGTCCAAGCAACTGGCAAAAGATCAGTAGACAATATTTTCTATTTTACAATGTCGTTGTGATTGTCATGAGATCCCTCATGAAACCAAATTTATGAATACTCGATCTTGACAAAATAATGGTAGCCAGAAGCGGGACAGAAAAGCTGGTCGACGCGTTTCAAACCCCTAAGAGTAAGTGGGGTTCTCCTCAGGACCGAATGTTGGTTCTGAAATGTTAAAAAATAACTAGCTTTAGCAAAGTGTTATGGAGCGACTCTCAAGATAATAAGACAAGGGCTCAACTACCAGAAGACAGCTGGCACTCCCTACCTCAATCCATAGGTTCAATCGACACCTTGAGAATATTTAATCAATGTTGTGTTTCCCAACAGGTTTTTTAACAGCAGCTGTGTGAGACAACAAAACACGTACAACAACGTTTTAGTGTGGTGCGTAACTCTCAAACAACATTCATCTTGCTTGCAGAGGGAACGTAACCTTACCTGCAAGCGGGCGAATTCAATGGCGCTGCTTTGTTATTTTCTTTAGCGGCTGCTCCTAATCTGTGGGGCGGGAGCGAAAGCGTGTGTTAGTAATGAGGCGGTAACCCGTGGGCGATTAAGTTCTACATCAAACGGGTTGGCATACCGAGGCTGGAGCAAGGCAGAAGTCCTTCTCCCTCGCTGGTGTGTTACGCACCACACTAAAACGTTGTTGTACGTGTTTTGTTGTCTCACACAGCTGCTGTTAAAAAACCTGTTGGGAACCTGTTGGGAAACACAACATTGATTAAATATTCTCAAGGTGTCGATTGAACCTATGGATTGAGGTAGGGAGTGCCAGCTGTCTTCTGGTAGTTGAGCCCTTGTCTTATTATCTTGAGAGTCGCTCCATAACACTTTGCTAAAGCTAGTTATTTTTTAACATTTCAGAACCAACATTCGGTCCTGAGGAGAACCCCACTTACTCTTAGGGGTTTGAAACGCGTCGACCAGCTTTTCTGTCCCGCTTCTGGCTACCATTATTTTGTCAAGATCGAGTATTCATAAATTTGGTTTCATGAGGGATCTCATGACAATCACAACGACATTGTAAAATAGAAAATATTGTCTACTGATCTTTTGCCAGTTGCTTGGACATAGCGTTTTTTTGTATCTTTTGTATTCACTTTGTATTGTCTGTGTATGAATGTATGGCCAAGTGTGTTTGATATGTTGCATTTATATGTCTGTATATATTGTATATAAAACGTATTCCATTGTTCATTTTTGTATTTTCCACGCACAACAAACAATGTGTTAAAATTTGAAATTATGACCGCTTGCAAAAAATAAAATTGCTCGGTTTAACAAGTCAACCGGTTGTTACTTGATTTAATCAAAACAACCCTCATTGAAACCAGTTCTGTTTATTGGAACCCCAGTTTTGGCTCCTCTGTTGGTTATTTGTATTAGTTGGACTCAGCCTCACTGAGTAACGAGTCAAGGCCCTCTTTTGATTCTCTGACATTTAATAAGCATTTCCAATTAAAATCCACATCAAATGGTACTCTCAGATAAGTAAAATGGGGGACTTTCTTGATTTCTTCATCCACAAGTAAAAGTGTCCTTGTCTTACACTTTTTTGGTCCACATTTCATTATGAATGATTTAGGGCGATTAACCTTTAATCCCAGCTCATTCATAAAAGCATTAAAGAATCAAACAATATTTTTAAGCCGTTAACGGTCTTGGCTATCAGAACAGCGTCGTCTGCATATAGTAGTCCTGTGATTTGGCAGGAGTTAGTCCTTGGTGTGTCCTGCCCCACCTTACATAATTGTACTCCTAGACCATTAATATATAATAAGAAAACAAATGGTGCCAGGACACACCCCTGCCTCACCCTCATATCAGAGGGGAATTCTTCTGTTAGATCTTCCTTACTATTATAGTGAACTGAGGGTGATGTATATTCATGAAGCCTCCCGAGCAAGGTAATAATTGTTCCAACAATCCCTAACTGTGTCATTATGGACCATAATTAAGAACAGTCCACCGCATCAAAGGCACATGTTAAGTCCATAAAGGCTAAGTGTGCACAACCCTTTTGTGCCTTTGCATATTTTTGAATAATTAGTGCCAGATTCAGTGTCTGCTCCACGGTTCCGAGCCCTGGCTGTAATCCAAACTAAAAAATCTAGCGCGCCTGAGACTCAAGTGCCCGTAAGTTCTAGTCTGGCCAAAATAACTCTGCCCAATTATTTAACTGAGCCATCTAGCAGGAAGATTGGGTGGTAATAGTGGGGTAGACTTTTATCCTCCTTTTTGAAAATCAGGACTATAATGGCTTCCTGCCATGTCTTAACTAAAGGTCCCACTATAGCAGCTTTAAATACATTGGCTATAAATAGGGCCCAAAAATCTGGTAGATATTTATACAAATCAACTGGGATTCTATCTGGTCCCAGAGCTTTATCTGGACGGCGTTCATCACTTACTTCAGTTGAGTTACTCAGGCTGATCTTATATCAAAAGGAGTTTTTGGGGCAGGAACTGTGTTTACTTTCTTAGGGCTATGAGAAAATATTTCCGAGAAATGTTCTACGCAGTCTTTAGCTAATACTATAGTATCTAGTTTGGGCATTTAATCACAAAGCATAAAGGTAGAATTTAGAACCTCCCAGAAGACACGTGAGTCTTTTAGTGTAGAGTCCATTTTGAAATCTTCCCAGGCCTTGCACTTAAAATCTAATTTTCTTTTCCTAATTACCTCTTTATAGCCTTTCTTAGCTTTTGCTATTTCATGCTTATTCTACGGGATCTTTTTCTTTTTCAAAGCACACCTTAGTGTCCCGAGAGCTTCTGAACAGGCACTATTAAACTATCTTGGGGTATCAGATGTTCTGTTGTCACTTTTATTTAGTTTATCTGCCATAAAGCCATTAAGGGTAGTAAAAGCCAATCTAACATCCTCTGGGGTGGTGGAATCTAAGAGGGCTATCTCAATTTGTGTCCGATTATTAGCCATAAAATCTTCAAGGAAGGCTGCCTTGTTAATTTTCTTCCATTTAATTTTCACACCCTTATTTTTATTATATACAGCATTGTATTGAAATGTCTTGTCCCTCTTATTATTCCGTGCTAGATTTAAAGTTAGTATAATAGGATTGTGATTGCTTATACAGCTGGCCATTACCACACAATTTTTAAGAAACTGTGATATATCTTCACTGATTAAAATATAATAAATAGTTAAGTTAGATGTGGCACCCATATGTGTTGGAATCAGGGGTAGAGTGGTCCTGCCTAGATCTTGGGTAAATATCAGGATCTTAACAAAGTCATCTCTATTAAGTGAATCCACATATGGCGTATGTTTAAAATGCAACAGGGGCTGGTCCCTCTCATCACACATGCCACATGATACCTGAACAAATTCCTATATTAAAATCTCCAGCCCAGATTATTTGAAGATCCTTTGACTGATTAGATTGGGCTTGAGATATTGCATCCTCTAAATCATCTATAATCTTAGTCACGGTTTTGTCAAAGTTTAATTAATTAAAACAAAATCAAATGACTTTTGCAAAGTGATTTAAAGCAATTGGAAATACGGGGATATATAAAGCTCTCTAACCGTAATGTCTGTCAAAGTCACTGATATAAAAATAACCAGGCCTCCTTTAGCTCGGCCTGCTCGTGATGGAATTGCTGGGATACAATTAGAGGCAGATCCATATATATGAGGTGAGTCTATTAGCCAAGTCTCTTGACAGCAAATGATTATATGTTGCTTTACCAGCGTTTTCCAGTCCGGGTTATCATTCTTTGAGCAAAGACCTGCAATGTTCAGTACTATACAGTGTTCTTTTATGATTTTATCCTCCAAGCACAGTGGCTGTCAGTCTTGATATTCTAGGGTAGACAGAACCTCAAATCTACTTGACTGGGGCAATCCATTTTGGGGTCTTAAAAAGACGGTTTCACCTGTTTTGGGACTTAGCTGTAGTGGTCTGTTTGAATGTTCTTTAAATGCCTAGTCTCTCGGCTGGTAGAAATATCCTAGGGTTGTGCTCTAACACCATCAATAAAATAGAGTTTTTTTGGGAGACAGTGTAAAAGAGTTTTAACCACGTTTGGATTCCTAAAATTTACAATTATACAATCCCTAGAGGATAGCTTTGGGGCTAGACCCACCCAGTTGACTCTTCTTGTGGAAATAATTTCACTGGAAAGGTCGATTGAACAGTTTCAGTTCAGCCAGTATGATACTTTATTCACTTTATTCATACTGTGCATGCCGGAGCAAGGGAACATTTTCCAGTACTATTAAATAGGGTGTGCACGCCAATAGAATATGGGGTTGTATGTCCTTTGCATCAGGATGAATGACATTATCAAATGCATCGGTCACCCTACGATCAATGTCCTGTAGTTCTCTTGCCGCTCTGTTAACCAAAGGCTGCACACGTGCCAGTAGAGTTTTGGAATTTGGGACATGCATATGCCTTAATTCCTCTCTTTGAAGAGTAATATCATTTTTATTTGAAGGCCCAGTATTTGCCCTGTGGGTTCATTGAGAGGTCACCTGCTCCTTCAGGACAGCTACTCTGCTTATAAGCCTTACCTGAGCCGGTATTATTTTTCCTTCTAAGAGGGTTAATTTTTAAACTATACCAGAACATAGTTCAACTATGGAATTTAGTTGTTCACCCAGTCGATCAAAATGGGCTGAGTATTTCACGCCAGGCTTCTTTGTGTCAAGACCTCACTTGGGTGTCTTTCTTGTGTGTTTTGTACCCTGGATTTTTATTTTTATTTGTCCCTTGTACAGGCAGAGAGGGAGAAATAGGTTTAGGGCGTTGAGCTTCTGTTGTTCATGTTTATTCAACTCTTGTCTACTTTTCTTACATGGGGACTGTCCAGCTGAGATATAACCTCGAGTAAAGATAGCAATTGCATATCTGTAACCACACAGGGATTAGGAGTCAGGCAAGGACTATGCTCAGGGTTCCACGCTCTTTAGAAACTTGGACGTAATCTGACTAACAGAACCTTTCTGTGTAGATTCATGGTGATAGACCAGTGTGGTAGAGCCATACAATTTATTTGCTTAGTCGTTCCTTTTCCTCAACACTATCAATCTTACTTTCAGTGGCACCCATAACAGAAGTCAAATAGCTTTTAATTCAATTAGAATGGACCTCACCCTTTCCCCTTGGGTCTGGGTGACTTCCTTTTCTCTTACCCATCTTAGGGTCACAGGAAATTGACCTTTTAGAAATGTTGCTGAGTCTTGGAGCCCATCTTCACAGATGATCAACCCAAGTTGAATTGCAGGGATGCAGAAATGAAAAACCAAATGACTAGGACAATCTACCTCCGGACGCTGAGGGGTGCAAACAGGTCAGCCCTTGGTGCTGCGGGGACCGGAGTCTGCCTTAAAGGGAGCAAGTCCTCTACCACTTGTTGGTACACAGGTACAAGCTGGAGTATCGTGTCCCACCCCAGCAATGGACTGCCGGTGTAAAGTTGTGGGAATGCACTGCCTGATTCAGTCCCACAGTGTCTATTGTGGGGGGAGGGGGCAGCAAAGACAGGCTGCCAAAGGGAAGATTAAGGAGAAGAGTGATCTTCCTGTTATGCCGGCTTAATGGCTCCTTTGTCCCCAGCAGGCCCGTTTCACTGATGACTGCAGCATTTAGGGCCTAGGAGTTCATCTGACCCTATGCCAGGCTGGCACTACCTCCGTTACACTCGCCAGGCCTCGATGTTGGCCGGACCACCCACGCTGATCACTGCCTTAGGTCTCTGGAGGCTTCCGGAGGCTTCCAGAGTCATTTACTCAGTCCCTCACTGCACAGCTGGACCTCCAAAGCCCCCTCTGAGGCAACAACTCTCAGCCGGTGTTAGGGGGATTCAAGCCTCAAGTCTCTGTCTCCCGTAGCAGTTCTGATGGATGTATGACGTTACAACGCATACTTTTACAACGACTACCATTACAACAAATTTTTTACAACGCAAAAACTTTTACAACGCATACCATTACAACGCAAGATTTTACAACGCAAGTACCTTTACAACGCATACCATTACAACGTAAATATTGGTAAGTATATCATATTTTTTTTAATATATATTATTTTAAATTATTAAAATATAATTAAATGTTATGTAATTTTATTTAATTAATTTAATTTAAATATAATTTTAATGTATTTTTGCAAATTAACCCTGTACCCCAAAAACCCAAAACTGACCCTGAACCCTAAAAATATTTTTTTTAATTTAAATTAATTTAAATTATTAAAATATAAATAATTTTTATTTAATTACATTTAATTAATTTAATTTAAATATAATTTTATTTTATTTTTACAAATTAACCCTGTACCCCAAAAACTGAAAACTGACCCTGAACTCTAAAAATACCCCTTTACCCAAAAACTGAAAACTGACCCTGAACCCTAAAAATACCCCTTTACCCAAAAACTGAAAACTGACCCTGAACCCTAAAAATACCCCTTTACCCAAAAACTGAAAACTGACCCTGAACCCTAAAAATACCCCTTTACCCAAAAACTGAAAACTGACCCTGAACTCTAAAAATACCCCTTTACCCAAAAACTGAAAACTGACCCTGAACCCTAAAAATACCCCTTTACCCAAAAACTGAAAACTGACCCTGAACCCTAAAAATATCCCTTTACCCAAAAACTGAAAACTGACCCTGGACCCTAAAAATACCCCTTTACCCAAAAACTGAAAACTGACCCTGAACCCTAAAAATACCCCTTTACCCAAAAACTGAAAACTGACCCTGAACCCTAAAAATACCCCTTTACCCAAAAACTGAAAACTGACCCTGAACCCTAAAAATACCCCTTTACCCAAAAACCCAAACATATAATATTTTAAAAATAATTATATACTTACCAATACTTACGTTGTGATGGTATGCGTTGTAAAGGTACTTGCGTTGTAAAATCCTGCATTGTAATGGTATGCGTTGTAAAAGTTTTTGCGTTGTAAAAGTTTAGTTGTAATGGTAGTTCGTTGTAAAAGTTGCGTTGTAAATGTTGTTTCCCGTTCTGATGCACAAAGGAGTTTGACAAGGGGCCACATGGCCAGGCAATGCAGCAGAGGTGCGGCACTCGTGGGCCCGAGGCCAGATGGCAGCCCAAGGCCAATGTAGAACCGTGGGGGCCCAAGGGAGGTGGCACAACTCAAACGCTCCCCCTTGGCAGCAAAGCACCCTGGACTGCCCAAGGGAGAGAAACGCCGGGCCCACCAGAAGCTGGGGCAGCAGAAAAGCAGAGGGCTCAGGAGCCAGAAAACATGCAGCAGCGCCCCCCGGCAGTCCTCGGTGGTACGAGCGAGGCTCCAGCCCTCCCACAGGCCAGGCTCCCCCAGGCTGCAGAGAGCCTCGAATTGCACTAGGCAAAGTGTCATTGGTGATGTCCACAATCGCAATGACCCCAGAGACACCTGAGGTCCTGGAGTCCAATGGACCTCAGCTGCCACCCCGGTGGTCCCCTCAAGCACAGAGAGATCCCTGGTGCACTTACAGTCCAGGTTAGGCATCCTTCAGCAGTGCAGAAATCTGGAGCCACTCAAGGCAAGATTGAGGCAGAAGGCCTCGCAGCTGCGGAGGCGAGTGCTAAAGGATGAGTCCAGGAAGCAAACAGGTGTGAGCAGCTCCTTCGCTGGCTCAGTCCAGCTTAGTGGAGAATCCGGTGTCCTTGGGGGTCAGATTGTAATAAAAATTTATGAAAATGGTAATAAAAAAAGTATAAGAAAAAACAAAAACAAACAAAAAAAAATATATGGGTTTCTTAGAAGGAAACATGAAAAGGATTGAAGAAATACTGACCATTTTCAAATTGTATAACAAAAAAGAAAGATGAAAGCAAGCATGGGATTTGTTAACTAGAGCAGCATAAGTAAGAGCACATGATGAAGGGTAGCCATTTTAGCTGTTTTCCTGCTGAGAGAGGAGGTGGTTTGCAGGAGTACTAACTGGAGATTTCTTTTTGTGTTTGAAAGCTTTATTGAAATAAAGAATTAGCATACAATAAGGTGACAACAGCAAAGGAAAACTGTAATGGCAAACATATACGAATAAATCAAGTCAGCTGATGGCACCATGAAGGAACAAAGCATTTTAGAATTTTTAGGGAGGGAAAGGAAGGGATGGGAAGGGAGAGAGTATAAAATGTATAATACAGTTAAGGTTACAATATAAAAGAAGCAAATAAGGAATGGCCACTAGAAACAGTAAATGCACCAATAATTAAAAATGCACGAATTCAAGATGTCAGTAAGATATAAAAATAAAGAGAAAAACAAAGGAAAGGGATCATTTACATTAGTGAAAGACTGAAGTATAAGCTTCCAGGCAGAAGTAACAACGTTCAGGGAGGTTTAAAATTGTCAGATGTCAATGGTGTATATGTTATTTTGGCAGAATGATCTAAGTATAAAGTGAGAGATAACCAGTAAAGTTCAACATTTCGGGGGGGTTTGCAGGATGAAGCAAAGGCCACATCAAGTCTATGAGACTGACATATTAGATTCCACCAAGAGATTACAGAAAGTTTGTTCAGGGATTTCCAATTGGAGGCTATATGTTGGAGAGCAAGTGCCAAAAAAAGGTCAAAGAGACAAGATGAATGTGGGGGGAGGTCTAAAACCTCTGAAAGGCTGCCTAGAAAGATTAGAGAGGTAGAGAAAGAGATAGAAAGATGAAAGATACGAGAAATGTGGGACCAGACTTGAGCCCAGAAACAACGGACAGAAGGACAAAGAAAGAAAAGATGATAGAGATCAGCTTCGGGAGCATCACAGGTCCAACAGTTGGACGAGGAGGAAGAGAGAAAACGAGAAAGAGAAAGAGGAGAGAGATAGAGTCTGTGATAGAAGAAAAATATAGATTGAGTAAGAGAGGCCGTGCGAGAGGTCTTCAAGGTTTTAGTCCACAATTTGTCCCAAAGAGAGATCGACCAAGAGCAATTGAAGTCTTTTTCCCAAGAAAGTTCCAATTTTGATTTAGGGCGATCAGGGTCGGGAGCTGAAAAATATCGATAAATAAGGGAGGCTGTAGGGATAGTAGAGAGAATGGTAAGTAGGGAGGAAGGAGAGGTGGGTATGTCATCTGAGGGTAGAGAGTAATAACGTTCAAGAACAGTGTCCATGAGAATGCAGTATTTCTTTGCAAACGACGCAGGACAACGGAATTGGACTTGAAAGTTGGGAAAGGAACGAGGGGAGGAACCGTCAAAAAGATGACGAACCCATATGATGCCTTTTGATCTCCACGAGGCCCAAGCTATGGGTCTATTCCGTATGAGAATGGATGAATTATACCAAATGGGAGACGCTAAAAAGGAATCACGGGAGACTGAGGGTACGAAAAGCAGGGGTCGCAGAAGAGAAGAGGTATGTTTGAATAGTGGGGGGTTGAGACCAGGGGCCCTGGCAGTAAAGCGTATCGCATCTTGAAAGGAATAGGGAAGCAGCAATTCACGTTCAACCGATAACCATAAAGGGGCGAGAGGGGACAAGTCTTGCGATAACCAACGTGAGGCTTGGCGAAGAGAGAAGGATTTGTGGTAAAGACGGAAGTTTGGAAAATTAATCCCGCCATTGGACTTAGGTTTGCGAAGCGCTGAAATAGATATACGAGCTTTCTTCTGTTTCCAGAGGAATTTGGATAAAAGAGAATCAATACGACGGAAGTAGAGGGCAGGAATATGGACAGGGAGCATGGAAAGCAAATATATCAGAATCGGGGCTACCATCATTTTGATGGAGTGAAGACGACCCCACCAGGAGAGGTATAAAGGATTCCAGGAAGAAAGAAGCGAATCAATCCTAGTAGTGACCGCAGTCATATTAAGACGGACAGAAGAAGGGATAGAATTAGAAAAGAGGACGCCAAGATATTTGATTTTCGTACTGTTCCAGGCGAAACCGGTGGATGCAAAGAAATGTGGAAGGCAGAATTTAGTTATAGGAAGGATCTCCGTTTTATCCGAATTAATTTTGTACCCTGAGGCCAGGGAGAATTTCTCAAATTCTTGTAATAGAGCTGGGACAGAGGTATGTGGGTCTGAAATAAATAAAAGGATATCATCCGCGTAAGCCGATAACTTGGTGTTGACCATATGGGAAGCCAGAAATGGAAGGGTTGTGACGGATCGAAGAAATAAAGGGTTCAAGAGCTAAAATAAAAAGAAGAGGGGAAAGGGGGCAACCCTGACGGACGCCTCGTTTAAGGGTGAAGGGGGAGGTAAGCTGGCCATTAACAAGAACCGACGCTTTGGGCATAGTATATATCAAGGACACGTAGGAAATGAATTTCGGACCAAAGCCATGCCATTTTAAAGAAGCCATCAGAAAGGACCAGTCTACGCGGTCGAAAGCTTTTTCAGCATCCACCGAAATAGCCGCAAGGGGGATAGAGAGAGAGGAAGCCTTGTTAAGACCATTGAGGAGAAGCCTAGAATTATCCGAAGTGAGGCGGCCCTTAACAAATCCACATTGTTCCTTCCCAATGAGGTGAGGCATAAGAGGATCGAGACGAAGGGCTAATAGTTTGGCATAGATTTTATAGTCCACATTGACTAGGGATATTGGGCGATAATTTTTACAGAATTTTGGGTCACGACCTTCTTTAGGAATGAGACATATGGTAGCATCTTGAAAGGAGCCTTGAGCTAAACCTGTGGAACAAAAGGATTGAAAGAGAGAAAGGAGTTTGGGTAAGAGAAAATCAGAGAAGTGTAAGTAGAATTCAACGGGAAAGCCGTCTGGCCCCGGAGTTTTGCCTTTGGTTAGAGAAGAAAGCGATGCGGACACCTCAGAAAGGGTAAAGGCCGTCTCAATATCCGAAAAATTAAGTTTAGTTTAGTTTAGTGTAAAGGAGTTTGTAGAGCGCATGGTAACACCTCCCGGCGTGTCCCCGCGCTATAGAGAAAGACAGCAGCAGCAGAAGAAGGAAAGAGAGAGCCATTTCACACAGCAAAGAGGCAAGTTTTCAGCTTCTTCCTAAATACTAATTCATTACTCTCCAACCTAATCTCTAGAGGCAGGAGGTTCCATTGCCTGGCGGCTAAGGTGCGGAATGATCTGCCACCCATTTTCGCTTTTTTGGGGCAGGTAGTTTTAAGTAGACCCATTCCTTTGGATCTGAGAGATCTGTTGGGTTCGTACACAGACACCAGATCAGACATATATGCCGGCGCTCTGTGATGAATTATTTTATGGCACCATAGCATTGCTTTAAAAGCAATCCTCTTACTGATTGGTAACCAGTGGAGGGCTGCTAGAGAAGGACGTGAGGGGGCACGGCGGGGAAGCCTTAGCACCAGGCGAGCTGCCGAGTTTTGTAGAACCTGTAGTTTGTTTATATTTTTTACTGAAGTACCCATGAGTAGTACATTCCCGTAATCAATGCGGGACGTTATTAATGCCTGTGTCATGGTGCGCCTGGAGTTGGTGGGTAACAGGTCGAGGGTGCGGTTGAGGGTTTTCTGTATCTGATTTAGGAAGGTCATCAAAATAGGATTGTAGTATATCTGGAGTAGGGGGATTCTCAGGAGAGTATAAAGATTCATAAAAGGATTGAAATTGTTGTAAAATGTCTTTATCTGTGTGCAAGAGGACATTGGAAGGGGAATAGATAGCGTCTATGAGAGTTCTTTCCTTACGAGATTTCAAATAATTAGCAAGCAATTTGCCTGATTTGTTACGCCCCCCATAATACTGTGCACTACCACGAAGGAGAAAGGAGGAAGCCGAATCTGTAGTAAGTTTGTTAAATGCAATTTTAGCTTGAAGAAGTTGAGAAAGAATTTGAGTTGGAGATGAGGTGTAAAATTGATGTTCAAGTGATTTGATGTGAGCAAGAGCAACTTTACGCTTTTGGATAAACTTTTTCTTCTTTTTGGATACAAAATCAATAATAAAACCGCGTGCTGTGGCCTTGTAAGAGTCCCAAAGGACATGAGGAGAGATATCCGGATCAGAGTTAAGTTGAAAGAATTCAGAGGTGAAAGAGCGAAAAGAAGAAGAAAAAAGAGGGTCTGTAAGTAGGGAAGAGTTAAATCGCCAACGAGAGGACTTAGGAGGTGAAGGAGAGAGATCAAAGTCAGTGACAATAGGGGAATGGTCAGAGATGACAATAGGTTCAATAGAGGAGGATATAAGATTTTGAGATAATGAGGAGGAGAGAAAAATATAGTCTAGACGAGAAAAAGAGGTATGTGGTGGAGAGAAAAAGGAGAAATCTATAGTGTCTGGGTGTGTAAGTCTCCATGAGTCTATAAGGTGAACCTGTGAGATAGTATTAAGAAACTGTTTATGGGGTTTGTGGGGGGTGAATCGTACAGAGGATTTGCGATCTAAAAAGGGGTCAACAATTTGATTACAATCCCCACCTAAGAGGAAGGAAGTATCTTTATGTTGGACACATTTTGCAGTAATTACGGGCCAAAACGAAGAATCAAAACCTGTAGGACCATAAACATTGAATAAAGTAAGTGGAATATTATTAATAAGCAATTTAACAAGAATCCAACGTCCTTCATCATCTTTGTCTTCAAGGAGTACTTTACATTTGTGACGTTTGTGGATTAAAATGGCAACACCATTCTTTTTATTAGAGGCCGGAGAAAATAAAACATTCCCAACCCACAATCTTTTAAGTTTCAAGGATTCAACATCTGAAAGATGGGTTTCTTGAAGGAGAACAATATCGGGATTATAAGAGGAGAGGTGGGAGAGTACTTTCTGTCGCTTAATAGGGTGGTTAAATCCTTTCACATTCCATGAAATAACCTTGAAAATCACAACTTAATAAACTGTTCCAAATCGAGAGGTGCAAAAACATACTGCATAGGCAATAAAGCAAACAGTAACAGAATAAAAATTAAGGTAACCAATAAAACATTAGAAGGAAGAGTAAAGAGAAGTAGGAGAGAAGGAGGAAAAAAGAAGAGGGATAGAAAAAGAGGGAAAGGAAATAGAGGAGAAAAAGAGATAGGGACCGAGAAAGGTAGAAAGGAAAAAAGAGATAGAATGCATAGAAGACAGTACAAATCCATACGGATTACTGTAGTACACATACCTGAAGGGGGGAGTATACGTAAGGAAGTGGGGAGGTGGTGATGCAGAACAAGACAGGGAAGCCAGGATGAGGAACACAGCCGCGCCGAAACCTCACAGGAATACAAAGGGTAATACAAGGTGAAGGGGAAACTGAGACACATCTGAATAGGGAAGGAAGAGAAAAAACAATGAGAACAGAAACGTGTTACACACCATGTAAAACAGAAGAACTGAGTTAAACAGGTATCCACTGTAACGGTATGAATCAAAAACTGGTCAATGTGCTTGAAAGAGTCAAACAACAGCAACTAGCAAACAAATGCTCAAGGAACATAAGAGTATCTATCAGCCACTAGTAGAGGGTGAAGAGTCCATTCCATCATTATTGTGCAGGAGAAGGAAGTTACGGAGTTCTCCAGGTTCCTGAAAGGACCACGACTTATTCTGGTGGGTGACCCTGAAGGTACATGGGTGGAATAGGCCATAACGGGCACCCAGAGAACGCAGAGATGGTCGTAGAGCCAGAAATTCTTTGCGTCTTGATGCAGTGGCAGTAGAGACATCTTGAGATATGTAGATACGTTGACCTTGCCAGGCTAACTGCCGCTTGGCTCTGGCAGCAGATAGGATGGATAATAATTCCGTGAATTTCAAGAATAAGATGATAACACCACGAGGCTTAGTAGAGGTGGATGAGCGTGCTCCAAGTCTGTGGGCTCTTTGAATGCTGATGGAGGTGGATGGTGGCATATCCAACAACTTCGGGAGGAAGGAGGTGAAGAAGGTGACTGGATCATCCCCTTCAAGAGTTTCCTGTAAACCGTAGAGGCGTAGGTTGTTTCTCCTATTACGATTTTCCAAATCCTCTGTGTGTCTTTGCAAAGAGAGGACAGTCTTCTCCAGGGATTCAATACGTTGCGTATTGGAACTGACCGCAGGAAGCTGATGTTCTATGGAAGAAATCCTAGTGTCCATAACTTCCCACTTGTCCTTCAGAAGTTGCATATCCTTGCTGGTCTCCTCAATGAAGGGACGCAACGCACGAATCTCCTCCAAAATCAGGTCCATAGACGATGGGGGAGAAGAGTCAGGTGTAGGAGAGTGCTGCTTCAACCTTTTTATTGACGTTGTGGAGGATGAAGATTTATTTGATGTAGGAGTGCCTGAAGGCGAGCGCTGAGTGGTAGAATTTGACATTCTGACAGGGAGTGAGGAGGCGTCCAAGTTGGAAGGACGCACTAGACTCCGCTCAGAGGAAGTAAACACAGACTTGGATTTGCGCCACCTCACCATAGATGAAGTTGAAGGAATAAGAACACGCCTGTTATAGGAATGCAGAAATACTCCGTACAATGGACAACTGAGTACTCTAAGTTACCTGAATGTGAAGAACAGAAGCGTTAAGACACTGAAGCATTGAAATGGACTTCCAGAATGAGGCATACAAAGCCGCAAGCAATTAGCACATAGCGAGTCAATGGAAGATAGCGTGTAGTATTACAGTGTCAAAAGCTCAGGCACAACATGTCAATATAAGAGACTGATACCAAAGATCGAATGATATATTGGAGAGGACCAGGCGGAATGGCATGTAACTGTGATTTGTAGACGATGTAGGTCGAGGGTCCACTGTAAATTATAACTCCAGTAAAAGATTGAAGAAGAAGTATGAGTTCCTCAAAGGGGAGAGCGTGCGCATGGCACAGCAGCTAAGAATACCTGGATAGTCATGTAACAGCGACCTCAGACCGATGTGTAGCAAAACATCGTTGTAAATTGGAAAATCACAGACATATTAGTAGAGGAGGCGTGTGAGAGGGTGGAGGTAATTCGCCAAAAAGAGAAACCGCGACATGTACCACAGCCACAGCAACCCTAAAATGGCGGCCGTTATACCACAAGGAGAAAGAAGCGCTCGAACCCAGCAAGGGCGACGAGAGCCATGAAAGACCCTCCAACGCTCACCTCAAGGCTGCCGTTGTAATGTAGGTGCCGAGCTGAGGAATATAGTCTCAGGAGACGGAAGAGCAGAAGTCCGTCAGAGGAACTGCTGGCGCTGATGCAAAGCACAAAATGGCGGCTCTCAGGAGCGTATTCCGAATGCCGGTGATAAAAACCTCAGGAAAGGTCCAAAAAGGTCAGCAAAAGGTACAAACTGCTCACGGCATGCTCCGGTGGAGAAGTCCGACGAGCGGTGAGAGAAATATCCCCCGTCACCGTCAGGAAGCCAGGAAGAGGTAATACGGCACGGCGGAGCTCCGCACCTAGCCGTGCATCCTGCGCGGCATCCAAGCCACGCCCCCACTAACTGGAGATTTCTAATGGTAATAGATGTTACCAGACATAGAAATAAAACTGAGAGAACAGCTAAGAGCTTTTACAGGTATGTTAATTAGATTGTAGTATATAAAAGTATATTTAGATCATAAATAGTAAGTGAATGCAAGCCAAAAGAACATGTGCAGCTTCTAGACACTACACTAGAAGGAAAAATATAAGGGTGCTTAGATGAGAACATTAACTACAAATACAACCTGCAGAAAAGGAGAAAGTGGAATTGCTATACTGAATGTGTACTATATTTATTATGCTTGTATGAATGAATGTGTTAATTAGAGATGGGTGCTTGCTTATAATATGTAATTTAATTGGGATGTAATTTGCACACATTCACACATTCAGGGAGGCACTTACAGACCCAGTTACACTCTCACAAAAGCAGTTATGTACCCCTCATTCATGAAACCTTGCAGTGACTGCCACACTCACTCCCACACCCATAAGGCCAGTCACACACCCATGTACTCGTATCTACATACAAGTTTGAGTACTAGTTACCCTTAGTGCTTGGGGTGACATCTGGAGATGCAATATGTACCACAAGGAGAATTTGAGGAGGAGTACTTCAGCACTGGGAGAACCCTAATTGTAGTTGGCCCCAGAATCAGGGCCCTAAAGGCTAGTGGTTTTCAGAAGGAGGGAGAGGAGTGGATACAAAAATGGGTAAAGTCTCCATAGGAGAGAGGGAATTCCCCTAGAGAGAGACTTGTCTATTAGATACGGTGAAGTAATTACTTTTTCCTCCCACACATGAGGGTAGTCCTACAGTAGGTAATCAAATTTTCAAGTTTCAGTGTGTTTCTGTATTTGTAAAGAGTTAAATAAGTTATGTTATGTTTGTTTGTTAATTGTTTAGTTTAGTTTTTATTCGTATATGTTAATACATTGTACTTGTAAAGTTATAAATATGTTTGTTATTAATTTAACTTAAGGGTCACAAGAACACCCATACAAGTACTCACACATGTACTCACGAAAATATCCAGGTATTACATTCCATTCCCACACACTGTCACACACCCACTCAAAAACATGCACAGACATTGATATATCTATTTATACATGCAAACATCTAGTTACATACTGTTATGAAGGCACTGACCTGAACACCAGGCTGTCCCTTTGAGGAGATGAGACACTAAATCCCAATACCCCCAGGACTCTACTCCTGCTACAGTGACAAGAAAAATACACTAAGGGGCTCATTAGGATGGCGGACGGAAGAGCCACCGCGGCCCTGGAGTACGCGGAAAATGCCTTTTCCGGGTCCGCCTGCCGCGGACACTCCGTCCGCCATATCAGGATAGGAAAACGTGTCAAATTTCCATCCGCGACGGAAAAGCACGCACCGCCGCCGAACTACACACGACCACGCGGCGGACGGAACAGATCCGGAGGCTCCGCCGTACGTACTGACGTCTAAGACCGTCCCCCAAATCAAGATGGCGGAAAATACACATAAAACCGCTGCGGAAAAACAACCTGTCTGAACACGGCGGTTTCCCCACAGCGAAGAAAAGATACATAGCAGAGAGACCCACCACAAGCTGCTCGCCACCATGGACCCAGCGCTACACGCTTTCCCGATGCTCTTCGCGATCCACCACGTCCTAGTCTTGGCCCACCATCGACGCCGGCGCAGGTAAGGCACAAACCATTGGCTGCATGGAGGGGAATACCTGCAAGGGTCGTGACGTAGGGAGGGGGAGTGTCATGTCACCGAAACCACTGATGAAAAGCAAATAGAAATACACATTTGTGGTACGCTAACATGAATGACAACGACAAACCACGAGACATGATAGACTACCTTTATTCCACATAATAGGGGTATAATCACAGTGTATGCGTGAGCATGGGCAAAGTGGGCACCAGAGCATGAACATCAGAGGCAGCACGTGAGAGGGCAGAATGCAGTATCAGAACATCAACAGGGCATTGTGGAGTACAGAGCAGGTACATCAGAGGCAGCACATCAGAGGGCAGAATGCAGTATCAGAACATCAACAGGGCATAGTGGAGTACAGAGCAGGTACATCAGAGGCAGCACATCAGAGGGCAGAATGCAGTATCAGAACATCAACGGGGCATTGTGGAGTACAGAGCAGGTACATCAGAGGCAGCACATCAGAGGGCAGAATGCAGTATCAGAACATCAACAGGGCATTGTGGAGTACAGAGCAGATACATCAGAGGCAGCACATCAGAGGGTAGAATTCAGTATCAGAACATCAACAGGGCATTGTGGAGTACAGAGCAGGTACATCAGAGGCAACACATCAGAGGGCAGAATGCAGTATCAGAACATCAACAGGGCATTGTGGAGTACAGAGCAGGTACATCAGAGGCAGCACATCAGAGGGCAGAATGCAGTATCAGAACATCAACAGGGCATTGTGGAGTACAGAGCAGGTACATCCGAGGCAGCACATCAGAGGGCAGAATGCAGTATCAGAACATCAACAGGGCATTGTGGAGTACAGAGCAGGTACATCAGAGGCAGCACGTGAGAGGGGCCAAGTGCATCAACAGTCCATAGCACTGAACATGTCCATCAGAGGCAGCACGTGAGAGGGGCCAAGTGCATCAACAGTCCATAGCACTGAACATGTCCATCAGAGGCAGCACGTGAGAGGGGCCAAGTGCATCAACAGTCCATAGCACTGAACATGTCCATCAGAGGCAGCACTTGAGAGGGGCCAAGTGCATCAACAGTCCATAGCACTGAACATGTCCATCAGAGGCAGCACGTGAGAGGGGCCAAGTGCATCAACAGTCCATAGCACTGCACATGTCCATCAGAGGCAGCACGTGAGAGGGGCCAAGTGCATCAACAGTCCATAGCACTGAACATGTCCATCAGAGGCAGCACGTGAGAGGGCAGAATGCAGTATCAGAACATCAACAGGGCATTGTGGAGTACAGAGCAGGTACATCAGAGGCAGCATGTGAGAGTGCAGAATGCAGTATCAGAACATCAACAGGGCATTGTGGAGTACAGAGCAGGTACATCAGAGGCAGCACATCAGAGGGCAGAATGCAGTATCAGAACATCAACAGGGCATTGTGGAGTACAGAGCAGGTACATCAGAGGCAGCACAAGTACGTGTCCCAACCAACCCGTCCCAGGGACCACAAGAGTGCAACGCAGTTCTCAATGGACAATGGACACACCATGTGAAATAACATGTGAGTGAAGTGATCAGCACCTCACATCACAGAATCAGGTGGACTGCGTGAACTACCTGCCTCTGACACACTGCCAGCACCAGCAACAGGAGTGTGAGACACAGCCACAGCCCGAGTGACACACACATGGGCCACAGACCCAGACACACTGCCAGCACCAGCAACAGGAATGTGAGACACAGCCACAGCCCGAGTGACAGACACATAGGCCACGGACCCAGACACACTGCCAGCACCAGCAACAGGAGTGTGAGACACAGCCACAGCCCGAGTGACAGACACATGGGCCACAGACCCAGACACACTGCCAGCACCAGCAACAGGAATGTGAGACACAGCCACCGATGTAGTCACTGACACATGAGCCACTGACCCAGACAGACTGCCAGCACCAGAAACAGGAGTGTGCAACACAGCCACAGATCTACTCACTGACACGTGAGCCATAGACCCAGATACACTTGCAGGACCTGCAACAGGAGAGGGCACAACTGAGACTGTGCCACTACATGATGCATGACAGCAAACAACAGACACAGTGCCACTATCTGATACATGAGAGTCAACTGCACCTGCGCCACTGGGACCACTGAAATGATGAGCCACAGGGCTGTATGGGCCAGGAGGCAGGGTGGCCCTGGGAGCTGGGGATAGCTGACCTTGAGCGACATCGGGGTGGGCAGGTGTCAATGGTGTGTGTCTGCATTTCTTAGGGATGTGTGAGTGCACCCTGGACAGGACAGGACTGGCAAGTGGTGGTGACTCTAAACAAATATCACCCACCATAGGTGGAGCATCTGCAGCCGGGGATTGGGTTTCTGGGGACGTGCTGGAGCCTGCTTGTCGTTTGCTGTGCGCCTGCCGTCTGGACTCAGAATCATGTGTAATGGGGGATGCAACAACAGGGGACTCCCTCCTCTGCTTCTGACTGGGCTGGATGGGAGTGGAGGTATGGGGGGACTCCGCCACGGAGACATCTGTTTGGCGTTCAGTCGAAAACATCAGCTTCAGTGCAGCCAGGGGTGAAGTATGCCTGTCCTTGATTGCGCCATTGTCCATGGTAGAAGCCTTGTCCGTAGGATGTGCCTTATCCTTAGGTGGAGTGTTGTCTCTGGATTTTGCCTGTGCCCTGGTCGGCGCCCTGTTCCTGCCAGCAGACTTGTCGTCTGTGGTGTACCTGTCTCCAGTAGACACCTGCTCTCTGTGTGTGTCCCTGGCCTTGAGAGATGGACCTTGCTCTGGTGTGTGTCTGTCCTTGGGAGTCTCCCTGCTCTTAGGAGGTGCCTTTGTCTTTTGACTGTCCCTGTCCTTGGGAGGGTCCCTTTCCTCTGTTGTGGGCCTGCCCTTGGGAGTCTCCCTGCTCTTAGGAGATGCCTTTTTCTTTTGACTGTCCTTGTCCGTGTCCTTGGGAGTGGCCCTTTCCTCTGTTGTGGGCCTGCCCTTGGGAGTCTCCCTGCTCTTAGGAGGTGCCTTTGTCTTTTGACTGTCCTTGTCCGTGTCCTTGGGAGGGTCCCTTTCCTCTGTTGTGGGCCTGCCCTTGGGAGTCTCCCTGCTCTTAGGAGGTGCCTTTGTCTTTTGACTGTCCTTGTCCGTGTCCTTGGGAGTGGCCCTTTCCTCTGTTGTGGGCCTGCCCTTGGGAGTCTCCCTGCTCTTAGGAGGTGCCTTTGTCTTTTGACTGTCCTTGTCCTTGGGAGGGTCCCTTTCCTCTGTTGTGGGCCTGCCCTTGGGAGTCTCCCTGCTCTTAGGAGGTGCCTTTGTCTTTTGACTGTCCTTGTCCGTGTCCTTGGGAGTGGCCCTTTCCTCTGTTGTGGGCCTGCCCTTGGGACTTTCCCTGCTCTTTTGAGGTGCCTTTGTCTTTTGAGTGGCCTTGTCCAAGGGACTGTCCATGGACTTGTGAGTATCCCTTGCCTTGGGAGTACCTTTTGTGTTGAATGCCTGTGTAGCTCCTGAAGGCATTTCCCTCAACAACACTTGTGAATCCTGTGTGTGTACTCCAGTGTATCTGACGTTGTCTTCGTGAACAGATTTTGCTGACCTAGGGGATGGGGTCTGTGCCCTGCGTGCCCTGACGTGCTGTCTGACGCTGCTTCTAGTGCAATAACCTGTATTTGAGTCCTGCTCAGAATAATCACTACCCCCTGAGACATCCAGTGGTGTAGATGGGGAAACAGAAGTAGCACCCTGTCCATGCGACTGTACTATTGCAGATGACACACTGCTTGCCAATGACTGCACTGTCCTGTGTAGACCAGCAAGATCGCCATGCATCCCTTCCATGAATGCCACCACCTGCCCCAACTTCCTATCATGGTCTTGGAAAGCATTTGTCATATTGGTCTGCCCCACACACAGCTGTCGCAGCAGATCAACGGCCTCAGCACACAGTGCATTTTGGCTCACCGTGGCAGGGGCAGCGGTGCCTGCACCGAACGCCACTCTGCTCCCCCTACTCCTGCGGGCACGAACAGTACATGGTGCAGTTGGCGGAAGTGTGGGCCCTGTGTGCTGTGTTCCGACAGAAGGTGATGATTGCCCACTCCCAGTCTGTGACAACAGTGCAGGCTCACCAAGATTTTCCGAAGATGAGGACGATGGTGTCTCCACATGCGAGTCCTCAGGGACGGCCCTGTCCCCCTCTCCGGCACTGCCCTCCTCTGTGTCAGTCTGCGTGTGTGCAAAGTCTGACCTGGACTCATTTCCTCGACTAATCTCCTCCGTCTGTGGCTGAGTGTGCTCTGTCATAGCTGAAATGCACATAAAAGAGGTGTAAGTCATGGGCACACTCACGTACAGAAGGACAAGGATTCCCAAATTACATAGCTGACAAAGTTCTTGTAGCACCCATCCTGCACACGGCCCACCTCTACCATTCATCCTCACATTACATAAGCATTGGTGGCCGTGACACATGTACAGCATGCGGACAGGGCAGGAGCACGTACATCTGCACACATTTCCGGCCATGGGGCCACGGACCACTAGGGGATGTGCTTCAACACTCAACTACTAAGCAAGTGGCGTGTCAACATGGCGGACCTGGATGTCAAATGACACCCACCCAATGGGACCAACATGGCATCACAGAGATACATACGCACCACGGAACTCAATACTGTGTCTGTGCACCAATACATGCATTGCACTCACACGTTTACTACACAGACAGTATGCTCACTGCTAGTTTGCTGTTGATCGGCACTCAGACGTTCGGACAGTTCAGGATGCGTCACTGCAATGATACGATGCATGAGAGGGGTCATGGAGCGTCGGGCCAGACGTGGCGTCCTTGGAATCATCCCCAGTGTCACTTCCGCTACATTCTTGCTCAGCCTGGAAATGTCGTCCCAGCGTTGGTGGCAGTGTGTATGTCGTCTGTTGCACACCCCCAATGCCCGTACTTCACGTGCAATGCTCCTCCACACGTCCTTGCGAAGGTGCAGCTTGACCTACCATGATGGGAGACAAAAGGGTGTAAGTCAGTGGACAGTTGGCCTGTCACACAGATAGGGGCAACACGTATCTGTCAGCAGCCATGCACAATCCGGAACATATGTCTAGCCCACACTACACAGCTAAGATTGCAGTAGGCAGGATTATTTGGCCCCCTCATGCACACCAACATGTCCCACACTGCACTTATCACCTGTCTGGGTGCGCCGTAGAGGCGTCCATAATTGCGGAGCACACCGTCCACGAGGACATCAAGCTCCGCGGCGGTGAAGGGACGAGACCGGATCTCTTTGCCTCTTGACATGGCAAGATCACGGAGTATGGCACTAGAGCAGCAGTCGGTGGTCAGCTCAGCAGCAACAGCAGGTTGAGGTGATGGTCACAGGCAGCAGTCGGTGGTCAGCTCAGCAGCAGCAGCAGGTCGAGGTGATGGTCACAGGCAGCAGTCGGTGGTCAGCTCAGCAGCAGCAGCAGGTCGAGGTGATGGTCACAGGCAGCAGTCGGTGGTCAGCTCAGCAGCAGCAGCAGGTCGAGATGAACAGGCAGCACTGGTCCCCAGGGTAGGATGTGTGCTTTTGGACAACACACATATATAGGGCCCTCAGCACGTGTCAGTGGCATACGTCGCCAGCAATTGGTCAGCCCTGGATGCGTGTTCGTGAAATGGGCCAATGACTGGCCCTGGTGTTGCGGTGCACTGCTTCCGCTACTTTCGATTGGGCATATTCGGCCAGCGGCCCTCTTCCCATTGGCTGCATGTGCACGGGCCGTCACGGGCACACATCGGCAACCGCACGTGCAAGCTTCAGGCACGGATGCTTCAGTTGCAACAATGTTCTATCACTGGCGCCACCATGGCGGTGCACGTACTCAGCGGGGGAGGTGCAGGCCTATACACCCTTTAGATGTACTCAATGGACATGCCAGTTCATGTCCCCTCTTACAGTGACATTGCATCATCCACCGTACACCGGCCGGAGCGGCCGGGCCTAGGCCGGCCGTGCCGGCCATGTACACAACCGCCGTGCCAGGCCATGTCCACAGCCGCCGTGCCGGCCATGTACACAACCGCCGTGCCAGGCCATGTCCACAACCGCCGTGCCAGGCCATGTCCACAACCGCCGTGCCGGCCATGTCCACAACCGCAGTGCCGGCCATGTCCACAACCGCCGTGCCAGGCCATGTCCACAACCGCCGTGCCAGGCCATGTCCACAACCGCCGTGCCGGCCATGTCCACAACCGCCGTCCTAGGCCCGGCCTGGCACGGCGGTTGTGGACATGGCCGGCACGGCCGTCCTAGGCCCGGCCGCTCTGGCCAGTGTACGGTGGATGATGCAATGTGACTGTAAGAGGGGACATGAACTGGCATGTCCATTGAGTACATCTAAAGGGTGTATAGGCCTGCACCTCCCCCGCTGAGTACGTGCACCGCCTTGGTGGCGCCAGTGATAGAACATTGTTGCAACTGAAGCATCCGTGCCTGAAGCTTGCACGTGCGGTTGCCGATGTGTGCCCGTGACGGTCCGTTCACATGCAGCCAATGGCAAGAGGGACGCTGGCCGCGTATGGCCATTGGGAAGTAGCGGAAGCTGTGCACCGCCATGGCGGCGCCAATTATGTTATCTTGTCAGACGCTGCACTGTGATGTGTTGTCTGCAGTTGCGTCATGAGGGTTGTGAGCGTGATAGGGAAAGTTCATATGTCATACACTATTGCATGTGTGTCCATACTATGCACATCGGTGGGCACACAATGGGCAACAGATGTGCATTTGGACGTGTTGACGTCGGGTGTGACCCTACAGACGTTATTACATCTTCACAACTACACAGTACATCACTGCTGTATGGCCAAATTATGAATCTGTTGTCAGTGTGTGGTTCTGGCGAGGTGACTACAATGGTGGTGGTACACATGCATTCAGTGTATGTGTTTTGGACGTTGTGTCACCATGCATGTAATTACCGTATGCACAACATTATTGGTGTTGGCATTGGGGCATGATGACATGGTGTGTGTGTATCATTATCGTTTGTGTGCATGCACTTGCATGTGTGTCAGTGATGTGGCTACTAAACATTAGGGTAAAGACACACGTATTGTCAGTAAGGTTCACATGTGACTACGTTGCGTTGTACGTGTTGACACACTTCCTGTTGCAAGTGGCTGCACTTTGTTAAAGGGCCACTCCGTATTGTATAGACTATCAGAGATGTCACACATATGACCATTCTCCATAAAAAATTTGTTCTTGCTAATGTTGGCTTACATGTGATGGAGTTGCACACGTATGCGTCGTTTGTAAGTTGACTCAAGTTACATTTCTCTCCCACACAGGAGGGCTCCAAATGTGCATCGGCCATACACTGTGCTGGAGGATATGGTTGACGAGGAGGTGATTAGGAAATTCCGGCTGGATCGACGTCGGTTGATGGAGCTTGTTGGCCAATTGTCTCCTCATCTGCAGCCACGTAGGACGTATCCTGGTTCTATTACACCCACTGCAAAGGTTATGGCGGCACTACATTTCTTTGCTACTGGCACCTTTCAGTACACAGTTGGACATGCCGGGGGGATGTCACAGGCCATGTTCAGCACGGTACTTCGGGATGTTTTAACAGCTATGATGCTGTACAAGAATGACTACATCCATTTCCCATGGCCGGAAGAGTTGCCAGCAGTCAAAGCAGACTTCTATGCACTGGGCCACATACCACACGTTGTGGGTTCAATTGATGGCACACATATCGCTATCATTCCACCACGGGCACGTGAGCAGGTTTTTAGGAATCGCAAACACTTCCATTCGCTGAACGTGCAGGTGGTGTGCCTGGCAAACAACAACATCTCCCATGTGTGTGCAAGATTTCCTGGCTCCGCACATGACGCCCACATCAAGCGGAGCAGCATTGTCCCCCAACTGATGGCAAATCTGCGACCCGGTCAAGCGTGGCTTGTTGGTGAGTGTGCAGTGGGGACTCTTGTGATCTCTGTCTGGCATGGGGTACCCACCATATCTTGTTGTGATGTTTGTGTCTGTCATCCCCCTACATAGGCGACTCGGCGTACTCCAAACCGGCCCTGGCTCCTGAGTCCCCTACGTAATCCAACAACTGCGGGTGAAATGCGCTACAATGATGCACATGGAAGGACACGGAGAGTGATTGAACGTACCTTTGGACTGCTAAAGTCTAGGTTTCGGTGCCTGGATAAGACCGGAGGGGCCCTGCCTTACTCACCAGGAAAAGTATGCAGGATCGCGATTGCCTGCTGCATGCTCCACAACCTGGCCGTGCGCAATGACATTGAACTGCTCTTGGACCCTGAAGACGAAGAAGTTCCTCGGCCACCCATCCCACCCATGTCGACTGATGAGGATAGTGGTGAGGAGGAAGGTGTGGACCAGAGGCGCCAGCTCATTGATCGCTACTTCCCTTGAATGTGAGTAACTACCTCTTGTGCCAGTTGACAATGCCTTATGTATGTTTGCTGGTGTTGTGTGGATGTGGGGTGCATCAGCTGTGTGTTCTTGTTTGTGATGGTTGCATATGTGTGTCTTCATTTCTTTGGACATACAAGTCTCCATGATGTGTGTCCTCTCATCCCATGCTTTTGTGATGAGTGTAGTTTGTGTAATGTTGCTGTGCAGTGTTTTGTGATGTGTGTGAATCTGTTTCCTGACGTGTGTTTGCTGTCTCTGATTTTCCCTAGGTCACTCCCGCAGCGCCATGATCATGTACGACTAGGATCCCTGAACCTGTTTACGTCTGTTTCTGAAGGCAATCATGTGAATAAACATGGAGGCAAAACATCATTGAGTGTGTAAGTGACATTTATTTCCAGGTTGTGCATTTGTGCTGGTCATTATTTACAAGTAAGTGGGGGGGGGGAGTTGGAGTTGAAGGTAATGGCAGATGAAATGTCTGTGCTGACACCACATTGGGGGGTGTCAGGCTAGTCCAGCAGACCAGTGGCAATGATTGTCTATGTGGGACAGGATACTTTGCAGGGTGAATGTCTGGCACAGGCAGTGACAAAGTCATTGGCGGCCCCTCTTGGATGGCGCTCCAACACTGCTCTCACCCACTTCCAGCCTCGGGCGGCCCCTCCGTCTCTGAGGTGGAACAGAGTCAGCTGGGGGTGCAGGTTGTTCATGGGCCACATCCGTCGCCAGGGGCACAGGTGGTGGTGGTGGTGGCGGCGGCGGTGGAGGCGGAGGTGACGGTGGCGGTGGAGGTGGAGGTGACGGTGGTGGTGGCGCTACGACAATTGGTGGAGGGGGGGGTTGTTCCGGCCAATCCATTCCCTCCACATTGTTGTCTGCTGGCCCATGATGTGCACTATCTGGCCAAGGTACCCCGAAATTTCCCGCAACATGTTTGTGTTGTCCACCGAGTCCTGGTGTGCACGATCTGCATGTTCCTGGGAACGGTCGTATGAAGCCTGGCACCTGGCTAGGGCTTCAAGGGACTGTGCCACAGGATGGGGTAGGTGTCCTTCCTCAGTGCTGCGGAGTGTGGGTCGCCTGATTGCCTGATGTGCCTTCGCCTCTCTCCTTTGTGGCCCACTCACCCTGCTTGGGTGTGAGGCCGATGGACCTGCGTCGTGCGCTGGGTTAGGCAGGGTGGCACAGGCAGGAGTCGTGGTACTGGTGGTACTGTTGGTACTGGTGGTGGTGGTGGTGGTGGTGGTGGTGGGGACTCTGCAGATCACTGAGGCAGGTGTCGCTGGAGTCACACATGCGATGGTTGTCGGGCCCGGGAGTCCCTGTGAGCCTGATGGCCCTGGCTGTCTGCTTGGGCCCGCTCCATCCTCCGCACCGGAGCTGCCTGTGTCATCGTCCCCAGAGAGTCCGGTATGTGTGGGAGGCGAGGCTTGCGGCCGGGTGCTGGTTTCTCCAGTCAGTTCACGATCACCTGAGGGACAAGATAGAACTGGTCAGTAATGTGGACATTACATGTTCATATAGATTTGTACACATTTCTGTGTCCTGTCGCACACACCCCACACACCCCACCCTCCACCACCACCCTCCCCGTGAACATGGGGGCCTGTTGGGTGTTGAAGTTGTGAGCTCTCACACACCCCACCCTCCACCACCACCACCCTCCCCGTGAACATGGGGTCTGTTGGGAGTTGTAGTTTGGACCTCTCACACACCCCACCCTCCACCACCACCCTCCCCGTGAACATGGGGGCCTGTTGGGTGTTGTAGTTGTGAGCTCTCACACACCCCACCCTCCACCACCACCACCCTCCCCGTGAACATGGGGGCCTGTTGGGTGTTGTAGTTTGGACCTCTCACACACCCCACCCTCCACCACCACCACCCTCCCCGTGAACATGGGGACTTTTAGGAGTTGTAGTTTGGACCTCTCACACACCCCACCCTCCACCACCACCACCCTCCCCGTGAACATGGGGGCCTGTTGGGTGTTGTAGTTGTGAGCTCTCACACACCCCACCCTCCACCACCACCACCCTCCCCTTGAACATGGGGGCCTGTTGGGAGTTGTAGTTTGGAACCCTCACACACCCCACCCTCCACCACCACCACCCTCCCCGTGAACATGGGGGCCTGTTGGGAGTTGTAGTTTGGACCTCTCACACACCCCACCCTCCACCACCACCACCCTCCCCGTGAACATGGGGGCTTGTTGGTAGCCATGTACATGTTGGTGAGTAGGTGTCCGACGTGCATGGGTTGGGGCGTAGGAGATGTGTCTTCTCAGTTGTGTGAGCCTGACCATGTCGTACTGATCGTGGTGCTTGGTTTGTACTTACCAGCCTCTTCTCCTTCATCAAGTCCGTCTAGGCTCTCTGGGTGAAGTATCACCAGCACCTTCTCCTCCCAATCGGTGTAGGGTATGGGCTCCGGGGGAGTTCCGCCGCCAGTATGATTGGCTCTTGCATAGTTTTTGGCGCGGATGCTTTTCACCCGGGTCTTCAGGTCATGCCACCGCCTCTGAATTTCATGCTTCGTCCTCGGCACGGTCCCTGACGCATTCACCCGACTGACGATCCTGTCCCACATGTGGTTCTTTTGCGCCACGGACGTCTGCTGGACTTGGGCCCCGAAGATGTGGGTCTCAACACGGATGATTTCATCTACCATTACCTTCAACTCGGTCTCCGTGAATTTAGGTTTTTTTTTGGGTGCCATGGTGTGTGGTGCTCAGTGTGTGGGTTGAGTGAGTTGGGGGGTGCAGGTGTTTGGTGTGTGATGTGTAGGAATGGTGTGGTGGGTGTTTGTGTGGTGGGTGTGGTAGGGTGGTGCTTGTGTGTCTTCTATTTGAGTAAGCTGTATATCGATTAGGGCCTCTTGCTAGCAGCAATGCTGTGATGCAAAGGATTGTGGTAGTGTGTGGGTGTCATTTTATAGTTGTGTCTCAATGGTTGTTGCCAGTCAGGTGGTAGGTGGGCGTGTTGACTAGTGTGCATTATTGGGTACTTGGGGCGTGTCATGGTGGCTTGTGCTTGGTGTTGGTGTATCGGGGGAGGCGTTGTCAATGTTCGTATGTTTGCTTTGTACTTGCGGTACACTTTCTGACATTTGTTTGACGTTAGGGATGTTGTGCGTGTTGGCCTTCCGCAGTGATGCACTGTTTATCATTGCATTCTTTCCGCCGCGGACGTGGATGGTTGTGCGTACCGTGGTACAGGCGGATTTATCCTAATTGCGGACACGGAGTATTCACAGGTATGGCGGTAAATGTGTCTTTTTCCGCGGTCATTCCCGTCCGCGGCGGTGGCTGTTCATTAGGCTCCGTCCGCCGCGGACGGAGTTAGATGTGTTCCGTCCACCGCGGACGGTGTTTGTTATGATCCGTCCGCCGCGGTCGGAGTTTCGTGACATGAATATCCTAATCGCAACCGCGGATTCTCCGCGGCGCAGCCGGGAGTAAAATTTCCCCGACCATGGCGGACAGTACCCATTTCCGTCTGCCATCCTAATCGACCCCTAAGTGTGGGAAGAATCCTACGGGAAAGGGTGAATGGGAAGAGAAACAAGAGAGAAAAAAAAGACACTGCAGTCTTCAGGTTGATGTACTTTTGATATGCTGGTATGTTCAACCTTTATCAACGAATGGTACCGAAAAATAAGGTTGTGCATTTAACCTTTAGTAATGACTGGTACAGGAGAATAATGTTGTGAGTTCTTTGTCTAAAAAAATACACATAAACAAATAATCAAATAAACAATAAATTCTTTTAGTTCCTAGTTAAATGTTTATGTAATGGGCATTCTGTGTTTTTTCTAAATTAATACCTCTCACAAAGTGCTGTACTTCATATAGGGAGATTCTTCACTGCGAATATTAGCTGAAGTACTTAACTACATTTGATTATTAACTAAACTTGAAAAGAGAGAGATACAAACATTAAAATCTACAAATGTATATCTATTGTTACTCAAATGTTGAAACAATCCAATGTTCGACTTACTGCATTGAAATGCTCTTTTTTTTTTCTCATCCGTGCAACAATTATAGTAAGGAGATCTCAGGGTCCCTCTCTTTTCCTTCCGAGAGCGATCTGTACCATCTCACCATTCTAGGTGGAATTCATGAGGGAAACATTAAGGAAAGAGGGGGAACCCCTTACTTCCAAGTTACTATTCTGGAAGGTTACTCTTCGGAGTGGGTTGAGCTAGCCATTAGGAGTTGATAATATTTAAACTTAGATAGGGAAGAGTTCATGCTTTCCTTTAGGATCTCCCACTCCATGATTTTATTCTGATGAAGCAGTTGCCCCTAAACTACTATTCCCGCCAATTTTAGGGGGGTCGCAAGACAGTCTTTAAGTCACTCTGGTGTGTATGGCGAGTCCCAGATTGGGGCTTTGTCACTGAGGAGGGAGGTATTCACAGTAGATCTAATGCAATACCACAATTTGGCGGCTGCCTTCAGAGTCTTCAGCTTAACTTTTAAAAAAAAATTGGGGTGACCGAATTTGAAAAGGAAGTGGCTAGTGTTATTTGTCATTTCCTGTATATACAATGGGTAATCCTCATATGGGCCTAACATAATTCTACTGTTTTTAAATTGGAATGCTCTACTGTACTCTAAAATATCTGGGGTGGCTAGCCCTTCCTGGCTTTTCCTTCTCCTTATTTTGCTCCATGCAATTCTAGGTTTTTTCGAAGACCAAATAAAACTTGATAACTCTCCCTGGATTTTCTTTATGGACTCCCTGTTAACGGAATAGCACTAAAGATGAAAGTAAATTTCGGCAGGATTGACATTTTGAGGATGTTTGATTTACCCATAACCGACAAGGGTAAGCCAGCCCAAACTTTCAATAACCTTTTGACTTCCACCTGCACTCTATGGATGTTAATCTGGGCAACTTTATCTAGATCTTTAATCAGGTCGATACCCAGGTATCTAATTTTTTGGGGCTCGAGAAGTCTTCATTCCAAGTCATGGTTTCTGTCTTGGACTTGTTTATTTGATAGCCAGAGATTTTCCCAAACTTAGTTAACATTTCTTCAGTTGCTTTAAGGGCCTCCTTTAGATCACAGGTAAAGATCATGAGATCGTCGGCATAAAGGGCCACTTTTTTATGCCATCCTTGGTAAATAAAGGGAACAATAGAGTGATGGTTCCTAAGACATTCCGCTGCCGGTTCAATATAGAAGTTGAACAGCAATGGGGATAGGGGGCACCTCTGGCGTGTCCCTCTCTTTATCAGGTTGTGTTCAGTTAGTTCCCCATTAATTAGTATTCTGGCTTTAGGAGAATTATAAATATTTTCTACAAACTTCGATATATTAGTTCCTAAATCAAACTTCTTTAGCACTTCAGTCAGGTAAGTCCAGTTAACTCTATCAAACGCCTTAGCGGCTTCGATAGTGATTATAGAAAGTGGTAAGTTCTCACAGGTGGCTATATCAATTGCTCCAATAAGCTCATGGGTACAATCTTGTAAGTTTCTTCCTGCTATAAAACCCTTTTGGTTAGAAATAATCAGGGAACCTATTACTTTACCAAGTCTTTTCGCTATTATTTGAGTGAAAATTTTATAATCACAATTTAAAATGGATATAGGGCGATAAGACTCACATTTTTTGGGGTTTTTACCTGGTTTTAGGAGGATAGAAATTGTTGCATCATTCCAAGAGTCTGGGATACTACAATTTTCAAGAAACATTCTACTAAAGAGGGTAGTGAGGGGGATCACTAAGATATCTTTTAATTTAATGTAAAGTTCGTTTGGGAGGGCTTCTGGACCTGCGGCTTTGCCTCTTTTTAAGTTTCTTATGATGCCATCAACTTCCTCAGTAGTTATTTCTGAATTTATTTTACTTTCTCCTCCTGTGTTAGCTTGGGGGTATTTTGTGCATCTAAAAATGTATTTATCTGTTCTACTGTTGGATTACTATCCTCAGAGTAGAGGCCCCCAAAAAACGCTGTGAATTCTTGTTTGATTACTGATTCCTCTGCTCCATTATGAGATGGATTACGTGGATCTATAGAAGCGATTTTATTTTATTTTTATTTCTAGACCTCTCCGTTCTCGTCTTCCAAGCCAATAATTTTCCACAGCCTTCCCCGTATTCATAGTGGGCCAATTTACTACAGTCCCACCTCTCTTTGATTTTATCTTCCAAGATTTCTGAGAGTTTATTTTTTTGCTTTAATCTCTCTATTTCGAATTCAGACCCTATCGGATCTATAAGAATTTGTTGATCTACTGATGTTATAGTATCTCCTATCCTTTGGATCTCACTTTTAAGCCCTCTAAAATTATGAGAAGCTAAACTTAGAATACTTCCCCTAATTACCGCTTTATACGTGTCCCATACTATTTGGAATGGGGGACCCTCTTTGTTAATTTCAAAGAAGCTTTTCGTCTCCTGCATAAGTTGGTTAGTAATCTCGGGATTTAGAAGAATTGTACGATCCATTGTCCATCTTGGGGGATTCATTACGTCTTTTAATAAAGTTGTCATTTGTACCGCAGAGTGATATGAAAGGTGCGCTGGGAGGTGAACCACCTTTTTTGTCTTTTCTAACAATCCTTGATCTATTAAAAAGAAGTCTATTCTGGACTGTATACCTAGTTTCTTGTTCTTGAAAGAATATTTCTCTTGCCTATCTCAGAATCAGGGCCCTAAGGGCTAGTGGTTTTCAGAAGGAGGGAGAGGAGTGGATACAAAAATGGGTAAAGTCTCCATAGCAGAGAGGGAATTCCCCTAGAGAGAGACTTGTCTATTAGATACGGTGAAGTAATTACTTTTTCCTCCCACACATGAGGGTAGTCCTACAGTAGGTAATCAAATTTTCAAGTTTCAGTGTGTTTCTGTATTTGTAAAGAGTTAAATAAGTTATGTTATGTTTGTTTGTTAATTGTTTAGTTTAATTTTTATTCGTATATGTTAATACATTGTACTTGTAAAGTTATAAATATGTTTGTTATTAATTTAACTTAAGGGTCACAAGAACACCCATACAAGTACTCACACATGTACTCACACAAATATCCAGGTATTACATAACATTCCCACACACTGTCACACACCCACTCAAAAACATGCACAGTCATTGATATATCTATTTATACATGCAAACATCTAGTTACATACTGTTATGAAGGCACTGACCTGAACACCAGGCTGTCCCTTTGAGGAGATGAGACACTAAATCCCAATACCCCCAGGACTCTACTCCTGCTACAGTGACAAGACAAATACACTAAGGGGCTCATTAGGATGGCGGACGGAAGAGCCACCGCGGCCCTGGAGTACGCGGAAAATGCCTTTTCCGGGTCCGCCTGCCGCGGACACTCCGTCCGCCATATCAGGATAGGAAAACGTGTCAAATTTCCATCCGCGACGGAAAAGCACGCACCGCCGCCGAACTACACACGACCACGCGGCGGACGGAACAGATCCGGAGGCTCCGCCGTATGTACTGACGTCTAAGACCGTCCCCCAAATCAAGATGGCGGAAAATACACATAAAACCGCTGCGGAAAAACAACCTATCTGAACACGGCGGTTTCCCCACAGCGAAGAAAAGAAACATAGCAGAGAGACCCACCACAAGCTGCTCGCCACCATGGACCCAGCGCTACACGCTTTCCCGATGCTCTTCGCGATCCACCACGTCCTAGTCTTGGCCCACCATCGACGCCGGCGCAGGTAAGGCACAAACCATTGGCTGCATGGAGGGGAATACCTGCAAGGGTCGTGACGTAGGGAGGGGGAGTGTCATGTTACCGAAACCACTGATGAGAAGCAAATAGAAATACACATTTGTGGTACGCTAACATGAATGACAACGACAAACCACGAGACATGATAGACTACCTTTATTCCACATAATAGGGGTATAATCACAGTGTATGCGTGAGCATGGGCAAAGTGGGCACCAGAGCATGAACATCAGAGGCAGCACGTGAGAGGGCAGAATGCAGTATCAGAACATCAACAGGGCATTGTGGAGTACAGAGCAGGTACATCAGAGGCAGCACATCAGAGAGCAGAATGCAGTATCAGAACATCAACAGGGCATTGTGGAGTACAGAGCAGGTACATCAGAGGCAGCACATCAGAGGGCAGAATGCAGTATCAGAACATCAACAGGGCATTGTGGAGTACAGAGCAGGTACATCAGAGGCAGCACATCAGAGGGCAGAATGCAGTATCAGAACATCAACAGGGCATTGTGGAGTACAGAGCAGGTACATCAGAGGCAGCACATCAGAGGGTAGCATGCAGTATCAGAACATCAACAGGGCATTGTGGAGAACAGAGCAGGTACATCAGAGGCAGCACATCAGAGGGCAGAATGCAGTATCAGAACATCAACAGGGCATTGTGGAGTACAGAGCAGGTACATCAGAGGCAGCACATCAGAGGGCAGAATGCAGTATCAGAACATCAACAGGGCATTGTGGAGTACAGAGCAGGTACATCAGAGGCAGCACATCAGAGGGCAGAATGCAGTATCAGAACATCAACAGGGCATTGTGGAGTACAGAGCAGGTACATCAGAGGCAGCACGTGAGAGGGGCCAAGTGCATCAACAGTCCATAGCACTGAACATGTCCATCAGAGGCAGCACGTGAGAGGGGCCAAGTGCATCAACAGTCCATAGCACTGAACATGTCCATCATAGGCAGCACGTGAGAGGGGCCAAGTGCATCAACAGTCCATAGCACTGAACATGTCCATCAGAGGCAGCACGTGAGAGGGGCCAAGTGCATCAACAGTCCATAGCACTGAACATGTCCATCAGAGGCAGCACGTGAGAGGGGCCAAGTGCATCAACAGTCCATAGCACTGAACATGTCCATCAGAGGCAGCACGTGAGAGGGCAGAATGCAGTATCAGAACATCAACAGGGCATTGTGGAGTACAGAGCAGGTACATCAGAGGCAGCATGTGAGAGTGCAGAATGCAGTATCAGAACATCAACAGGGCATTGTGGAGTACAGAGCAGGTACATCAGAGGCAGCACATCAGAGGGCAGAATGCAGTATCAGAACATCAACAGGGCATTGTGGAGTACAGAGCAGGTACATCAGAGGCAGCACAAGTACGTGTCCCAACCAACCCGTCCCAGGGACCACAAGAGTGCAACGCAGTTCTCAATGGACAATGGACACACCATGGGAAATAACATGTGAGTGAAGTGATCAGCACCTCACATCACAGAATCAGGTGGACTGCGTGAACTACCTGCCTCTGACACACTGCCAGCACCAGCAACAGGAGTGTGAGAGACAGCCACAGCCCGAGTGACACACACATGGGCCACAGACCCAGACACACTGCCAGCACCAGCAACAGGAATGTGAGACACAGCCACAGCCCGAGTGACAGACACATGGGCCACGGACCCAGACACACTGCCAGCACCAGCAACAGGAGTGTGAGACACAGCCACAGCCCGAGTGACAGACACATGGGCCACAGACCCAGACACACTGCCAGCACCAGCAACAGGAATGTGAGACACAGCCACAGATGTAGTCACTGACACATGAGCCACTGACCCAGACAGACTGCCTGCACCAGAAACAGGAGTGTGCAACACAGCCACAGATCTACTCACTGACACGTGAGCCATAGACCCAGATACACTGCCAGGACCTGCAACAGGAGAGGGCACAACTGAGACTGTGCCACTACATGATGCATGACAGCAAACAACAGACACAGTGCCACTATCTGATACATGAGAGTCAACTGCACCTGCGCCACTGGGACCACTGAAATGATGAGCCACAGGGCTGTATGGGCCAGGAGGCAGGGTGGCCCTGGGAGCTGGGGATAGCTGACCTTGAGCGACATCGGGGTGGGCAGGTGTCAATGGTGTGTGTCTGCGTTTCTTAGGGATGTGTGAGTGCACCCTGGACAGGACAGGACTGGCAAGTGGTGGTGACTCTAAACAAATATCACCCACCATAGGTGGAGCATCTGCAGCCGGGGATCGGGTTTCTGGGGACCTGCTGGAGCCTGCTTGTCGTTTGCTGTGTGCCTGCCGTCTGGACTCAGAATCATGTGTAATGGGGGATGCAACAACAGGGGACTCCCTCCTCTGCTTCTGACTGGGCTGGATGGGAGTGGAGGTATGGGGGGACTCCGCCACGGAGACATCTGTTTGGCGTTCAGTCGAAAACATCAGCCTCAGTGCAGCCAGGGGTGAAGTATGCCTGTCCTTGATTGCGCCATTGTCCATGGTAGAAGCCTTGTCCGTAGGATGTGCCTTATCCTTAGGTGGAGTGTTGTCTCTGGATTTTGCCTGTGCCCTGGTCGGCGCCCTGTTCCTGCCAGCAGAGTCTCCCTGCTCTTAGGAGGTGCCTTTGTCTTTTGACTGTCCTTGTCCGTGTCCTTGGGAGGGTCCCTTTCCTCTGTTGTGGGCCTGCCCTTGGGAGTCTCCCTGCTCTTAGGAGGTGCCTTTGTCTTTTGACTGTCCTTGTCCGTGTCCTTGGGAGTGGCCCTTTCCTCTGTTGTGGGCCTGCCCTTGGGAGTCTCCCTGCTCTTAGGAGGTGCCTTTGTCTTTTGACTGTCCTTGTCCTTGGGAGGGTCCCTTTCCTCTGTTGTGGGCCTGCCCTTGGGAGTCTCCCTGCTCTTAGGAGGTGCCTTTGTCTTTTGACTGTCCTTGTCCGTGTCCTTGGGAGTGGCCCTTTCCTCTGTTGTGGGCCTGCCCTTGGGACTTTCCCTGCTCTTTTGAGGTGCCTTTGTCTTTTGAGTGGCCTTGTCCAAGGGACTGTCCATGGACTTGTGAGTATCCCTTGCCTTGGGAGTACCTTTTGTGTTGAATGCCTGTGTAGCTCCTGAAGGCATGTCCCCCAACAACACTTGTGGATCCTGTGTGTGTACTCCAGTGTATCTGACGTTGTCTTCGTGAACAGATTTTGCTGACCTAGGGGATGGGGTCTGTGCCCTGCGTGCCCTGACGTGCTGTCTGACGCTGCTTCTAGTGCAATAACCTGTATTTGAGTCCTGCTCAGAATAATCACTACCCCCTGAGACATCCAGTGGTGTAGATGGGGAAACAGAAGTAGCACCCTGTCCATGCGACTGTACTATTGCAGACGACACACTGCTTGCCAATGACTGCACTGTCCTGTGTAGACCAGCAAGATCGCCATGCATCCCTTCCATGAATGCCACCACCTGCCCCAACTTCCTATCATGGTCTTGGAAAGCATTTGTCATATTGGTCTGCCCCACACACAGCTGTCGCAGCAGATCAACGGCCTCAGCACACAGTGCATTTTGGCTCACCGTGGCAGGGGCAGCGGTGCCTGCACCGAACGCCACTCTGCTCCCCCTACTCCTGCGGGCACGAACAGTACATGGTGCAGTTGGCGGAAGTGTGGGCCCTGTGTGCTGTGTTCTGACAGAAGGTGATGATTGCCCACTCCCAGTCTGTGACAACAGTGCAGGCTCACCAAGATTTTCCGAAGATGAGGACGATGGTGTCTCCACATGCGAGTCCTCAGGGACGGCCCTGTCCCCCTCTCCGGCACTGCCCTCCTCTGTGTCAGTCTGCGTGTGTGCAAAGTCTGACCTGGACTCATTTCCTCGACTAATCTCCTCCGTCTGTGGCTGAGTGTGCTCTGTCATAGCTGAAATGCACATAAAAGAGGTGTAAGTCATGGGCACACTCACGTACAGAAGGACAAGGATTCCCAAATTACATAGCTGACAAAGTTCTTGTAGCACCCATCCTGCACACGGCCCACCTCTACCATTCATCCTCACATTACATAAGCATTGGTGGCCGTGACACATGTACAGCATGCGGACAGGGCAGGAGCACGTACATCTGCACACATTTCCGGCCATGGGGCCACGGACCACTAGGGGATGTGCTTCAACACTCAACTACTAAGCAAGTGGCGTGTCAACATGGCGGACCTGGATGTCAAATGACACCCACCCAATGGGACCAACATGGCATCACAGAGATACATACGCACCACGGAACTCAATACTGTGTCTGTGCACCAATACATGCATTGCACTCACAAGTTTCCTACACAGACAGTATGCTCACTGCTAGTTTGCTGTTGATCGACACTCAGACGTTCGGACAGTTCAGGATGCGTCACTGCAATGATACGGTGCATGAGAGGGGTCATGGAGCGTCGGGCCAGACGTGGCGTCCTTGGACTCATCCCCAGTGTCACTTCCGCTACATTCTTGCTCAGCCTGGAAATGTCGTCCCAGCGTTTGTGGCAGTGTGTATGTCGTCTGTTGCACACCCCCAATGCCCGTACTTCACGTGCAATGCTCCTCCACACGTCCTTGCGAAGGTGCAGCTTGACCTACCATGATGGGAGACAAAAGGGTGTAAGTCAGTGGACAGTTGGCCTGTCACACAGATAGGGGCAACACGTATCTGTCAGCAGCCATGCACAATCCGGAACATATGTCGAGCCCACACTACACAGCTAAGATTGCAGTAGGCAGGATTATTTGGCCCCCTCATGCACACCAACATGTCCCACACTGCACCTATCACCTGTCCGGGTGCGCCTTAGAGGCATCCATAATTGCGGAGCACACCGTCCACGAGGACGTCAAGCTCCGCGGCGGTGAAGGGACGAGACCGGATCTCTTTGCCTCTTGACATGGCAAGATCACGGAGTATGGCACTAGAGCAGCAGTCGGTGGTCAGCTCAGCAGCAGCAGCAGGTCGAGGTGATGGTCACAGGCAGCAGTCGGTGGTCAGCTCAGCAGCAGCAGCAGGTCGAGGTGATGGTCACAGGCAGCAGTCGGTGGTCAGCTCAGCAGCAGCAGCAGGTCGAGGTGATGGTCACAGGCAGCAGTCGGTGGTCAGCTCAGCAGCAGCAGCAGGTCGAGGTGAACAGGCAGCACTGGTCCCCAGGGTAGGATGTGTGCTTTTGGACAACACACATATATAGGGCCCTCAGCACGTGTCAGTGGCATACGTCGCCAGCAATTGGTCAGCCCTGGATGCGTGTTCGTGAAATGGGCCAATGACTGGCCCTGGTGTTGCGGTGCACTGCTTCCGCTACTTTCGATTGGGCATATGCGGCCAGCGGCCCTCTTCCCATTGGCTGCATGTGCACGGACCGTCACAGGCACACATCAGCAACCGCACGTGCAAGCTTCAGGCACGGATGCTTCAGTTGCAACAATGTTCTATCACTGGCGCCACCATGGCGGTGCACGTACTCAGCAGGGGAGGTGCAGGCCTATACACCCTTTAGATGTACTCAATGGACATGCCAGTTCATGTCCCCTCTTACAGTGACATTGCATCATCCACCGTACACCGGCCGGAGCGGCCGGGCCTAGGACGGCCGTGCCGGCCATGTACACAACCGCCGTGCCAGGCCATGTCCACAACCGCCGTGCCAGGCCATGTCCACAGCCGCTGTGCCGGCCATGTACACAACCGCCGTGCCAGGCCATGTCCACAACCGCCGTGCCAGGCCATGTCCACAACCGCCGTGCCGGCCATGTCCACAACCGCCGTGCCGGCCATGTCCACAACCGCCGTGCCAGGCCATGTCCACAACCGCTGTGCCGGCCATGTCCACAACCGCCGTGCCAGGCCATGTCCACAACCGCCGTGCCAGGCCATGTCCACAACCGCAGTGCCAGGCCATGTCCACAGCCGCTGTGCCGGCCATGTACACAACCGCCGTGCCAGGCCATGTCCACAACCACCGTGCCGGCCATGTCCACAACCGCAGTGCCGGCCATGTCCACAACCGCCGTGCCAGGCCATGTCCACAACCGCCGTGCCGGCCACGTCCACAACCGCCGTGCCAGGCCATGTCCACAACCGCCGTGCCGGCCATGTCCACAACCGCCGTCCTAGGCCCGGCCTGGCACGGCGGTTGTGGACATGGCCGGCACGGCCGTCCTAGGCCCTGCCGCTCCGGCCAGTGTACGGTGGATGATGCAATGTGACTGTAAGAGGGGACATGAACTGGCATGTACATTGAGTACATCTAAAGGGTGTATAGGCCTGCACCTCCCCCGCTGAGTACGTGCACCGCCTTAGTGGCGCCAGTGATAGAACTTTGTTTGCAACTGAAGCATCCGTGTCTGAAGCTTGCACGTGTGGTTGCCGATGTGTGCCCGTGACGGTCCGTGCACATGCAGCCAATGGCAAGAGGGACGCTGGCCGCGTATGGCCATTGGGAAGTAGCGGAAGCTGTGCACCGCCATGGCGGCGCCAATTATGTTATCTTGTCAGATGCTGCACCGTGATGTGTTGTCTGCAGTTGCGTCATGAGGGTTGTGAGCGTGATAGGGAAAGTTCATATGTCATACACTATTGCATGTGTGTCCATACTATGCACATCGGTGGGCACACAATGGGCAACAGATGTGCATTTGGACGTGTTGACGTCGGGTGTGACCCTACAGACGTTATTACATCTTCACAACTACACAGTACATCACGGCTGTATGGCCAAATTATGAATCTGTTGTCAGTGTGTGGTTCTGGCGAGGTGACTACAATGGTGGTGGTACACATGCATTCAGTGTATGTGTTTTGGACGTTGTGTCACCATGCATGTAATTACCGTATGCACAACATTATTGGTGTTGGCATTGGTGCATGATGACATGGTGTGTGTGTATCATTATCGTTTGTGTGCATGCACTTGCATGTGTGTCAGTGATGTGGCTACTAAACATTAGGGTAAAGACACACGTATTGTCAGTAAGGTTCACATGTGACTACGTTGCGTTGTACGTGTTGACACACTTCCTGTTGCAAGTGGCTGCACTTTGTTAAAGGGCCACTCCGTATTGTATAGACTATCAGAGATGTCACACATATGACCATTCTCCATAAAAAATTTGTTCTTGCTAATGTTGGCTTACATGTGATGGAGTTGCACACGTATGCGTCGTTTGTAAGTTGACTCAAGTTACATTTCTCTCCCACACAGGAGGGCTCCAAATGTGCATCGGCCATACACTGTGCTGGAGGATATGGTTGACGAGGAGGTGATTAGGAAATTCCGGCTGGATCGACGTCGGTTGATGGAGCTTGTTGCCCAATTGTCTCCTCATCTGCAGCCACGTAGGACGTATCCTGGTTCTATTACACCCAGTGCAAAGGTTATGGCGGCACTACATTTCTTTGCTACTGGCACCTTTCAGTACACAGTTGGACATGCCGGGGGGATGTCACAGGCCATGTTCAGCACGGTACTTCGGGATGTTTTAACAGCTATGATGCTGTACAAGAATGACTACATCCATTTCCCACGGCCGGAAGAGTTGCCAGCAGTCAAAGCAGACTTCTATGCACTGGGCAACATACCACACGTTGTGGGTTCAATTGATGGCACACATATCGCTATCATTCCACCACGGGCACGTGAGCAGGTTTTTAGGAATCGCAAACACTTCCATTCGCTGAACGTGCAGGGGGTGTGCCTGGCAAACAACATCATCTCCCATGTGTGTGCAAGATTTCCTGGCTCCGCACATGACGCCCACATCATGCGGAGCAGCATTGTCCCCAAACTGATGGCAAATCTGCGACCCGGTCAAGTGTGGCTTGTTGGTGAGTGTGCAGTGGGGACTCTTGTGATCTCTGTGTGGCATGGGGTACCCACCATATCTTGTTGTGATGTTTGTGTCTGTCATCCCCCTACATAGGCGACTCGGCGTACTCCAAACCGGCCCTGGCTCCTGAGTCCCCTACGTAATCCAACAACTGCGGGTGAAATGCGCTACAATGATGCACATGGAAGGACACGGAGAGTGGTTTTACGTACCTTTGGACTGCTAAAGTCTAGGTTTCGGTGCCTGGATAAGACCGGAGGGGCCCTGCCTTACTCACCAGGAAAAGTATGCAGGATCGCGATTGCCTTCTGCATGCTCCACAACCTGGCCGTGCGCAATGACATTGAACTGCTCTTGGACCCTGAAGACGAAGAAGTTCCTCGGCCTCCCATCCCACCCATGTCGACTGATGAGGATAGTGGTGAGGAGGAAGGTGTGGACCAGAGGCGCCAGCTCATTGATCGCTACTTCCCTTGAATGTGAGTAACTACCTCTTGTGCCAGTTGACAATGCCTTATGTATGTTTGCTGGTGTTGTGTGGATGTGGGGTGCATCAGCTGTGTGTTCTTGTTTGTGATGGTTGCATATGTGTGTCTTCATTTCTTTGGACATACAAGTCTCCATGATGTGTGTCCTCTCATCCCATGCTTTTGTGATGAGTGTAGTTTGTGTAATGTTGCTGTGCAGTGTTTTGTGATGTGTGTGAATCTGTTTCCTGACGTGTGTTTGCTGTCTCTGATTTTCCCTAGGTCACTCCCGCAGCGCCATGATCATGTGAGACTAGGATCCCTGAACCTGTTTACGTCTGTTTCTGAAGGCAATCATGTGAATAAACATGGAGGCAAAACATCATTGAGTGTGTAAGTGACATTTATTTCCAGGTTGTGCATTTGTGCTGGTCATTATTATTTACAAGTAAGTGGGGGGGGAGGGAGTTGGAGTTGAAGGTAATGGCAGATGAAATTTCTGTGCTGACACCACATTGGGGGGTGTCAGGCTAGTCCAGCAGACCAGTGGCAATGATTGTCTATGTGGGACAGGATACTTTGCAGGGTGAATGTCTGGCACAGGCAGTGACAAAGTCATTGGCGGCCCCTCTTGGATGGCGCTCCAACACTGCTCTCACCCACTTCCAGCCTCGGGCGGCCCCTCCATCTCTGAGGTGGAACAGAGTCAGCTGGGGGTGCAGGTTGTTCATGGGCCACATCCGTCGCCAGGGGCACAGGTGGTGGTGGTGGTGGCGTCGGCGGTGGAGGCGGAGGTGACGGTGGCGGTGGAGGTGGAGGTGACGGTGGTGGTGGCGCTACGACAATTGGTGGAGGGGGGGGGTTGTTCCGGCCAATCCATTCCCTCCACATTGTTGTCTGCTGGCCCATGATGTGCACTATCTGGCCAAGGTACCCCGAAATTTCCCGCAACATGTTCGTGTTGTCCACCGAGTCATGGTGTGCACGATCTGCATGTTCCTGGGAACGGTCGTATGAAGCCTGGCACCTGGCTAGGGCTTCAAGGGACTGTGCCACAGGATGGGGTAGGTGTCCTTCCTCAGTGCTGCGGAGTGTGGGTCGCCTGATTGCCTGATGTGCCGTCGCCTCTCTCCTTTGTGGCCCACTCACCCTGCTTGGGTGTGAGGCCGATGGACCTGCGTCGTGCGCTTGGTTAGGCAGGGTGGCACAGGCAGGAGTCGTGGTACTGGTGGTACTGTTGGTACTGGTGGTGGTGGTGGTGGTGGTGGTGGTGGGGACTCTGCAGATCACTGAGGCAGGTGTCGCTGGAGTCACACATGCGATGGTTGTCGGGCCCGGGAGTCCCTGTGAGCCAGATGGCCCTGGCTGTCTGCTTGGGCCCGCTCCATCCTCCGCACCGGAGCTGCCTGTGTCATCGTCCCCAGAGAGTCCGGTATGTGTGGGAGGCGAGGCTTGCGGCCGGGTGCTGGTTTCCCCAGTCAGTTCACGATCACCTGAGGGACAAGATAGAGCTGGTCAGTAATGTGGACATTACATGTTCATATAGATTTGTACACATTTCTGTGTCCTGTCGCACACACCCCACACACCCCACCCTCCACCACCACCCTCCCCGTAAACATGGGGGCCTGTTGGGTGTTGTAGCTGTGAGCTCTCACACACCCCACCATCCACCACCACCACCCTCCCCGTGAACATGGGGGCCTGTTGGGAGTTGTAGTTTGGACCTCTCACACACCCCACCCTCCACCACCACCCTCCCCATGAACATGGGGGCCTGTTGGGTGTTGTAGTTGTGAGCTCTCACACACCCCACCCTCCACCACCACCACCCTCCCCGTGAACATGGGGGCCTGTTGGGAGTTGTAGTTTGGACCTCTCACACACCCCACCCTCCACCACCACCACCCTCCCCGTGAACATGGGGGCCTTTTGGGAGTTGTAGTTTGGACCTCTCACACACCCCACCCTACACCACCACCACCCTCCCCGTGAAAATGGGAGCCTGTTGGGTGTTGTAGTTGTGAGCTCTCACACACCCCACCCTCCACCACCACCACCCTCCCCGTGAACATGGGGCCCTGTTAGGAGTTGTAGTTTGGACCTCTCACACACCCC